>NC_056747.1:246830538-247146788 GCF_019279795.1 Protopterus annectens
TCCTGGTGAATAATCTACATTATAAGTTAGCCTGGGATCCTTAGTTTATACAGTTTAGTCACAGTACAATGCAAACTGAAATCAGTAAAATCTAAATTCAGCTATTCATGAAACATTGTTCAGACTGTAGCCATATTGTATAAGATTGTCCTGTTAACTGAAATGTTTGTTGTGTTTTATACTATGAGCTGTTCATTAATATGCTTATTGGAGAAAAGCATTAATATCCTAGTAAAGGTAAACTCAGAATATGAAAATGCACATGATGCCATAAACAGTGTGTGTAGTTCCCTTATCTCTTCCTTGTTTTGCAGTTTTTTTTGTTTACTTTACATAACAGCTACAATACCAGCGTATGTTTATTGCACGTATTTCGTCAGACAGTTGAAATTACAGAATACTGCTGATTCTGGAGCGTTTCTCCGGAGTTATTTAGACTTGTAACTAGTAACTGAGTCTCATTCTATTATTTGCTATAATACGTTGCCCACTATGAGTGGATGGAAGTGAATGCACTGAGGACTGGGAATTCTCATACTCTATTTGATGAAAAAAATACCAAAAATTTGAGACCCTCCCAACTTATATATACCAACTCCACAGTTGCACCAAGTCAAAAAGGGGAAATTCCCCCTAAAAAGGAAATCACTTCTGGCACAACTCATTGACAATGATTCTGCATCCACGAGTATGGTTAAGGGCAGGAAGATATAGCTGCTGTTTTTATAGCAACGTTTTCTTTAAACAAGTAAGATAATCCAGACTATGTAGCAGCTCTCAGAATAAGGGGAACAAAAGCACCTAGGTCATCGTATAATAATCATATCCATGGCCAAAGATGTTGCTATAATAGATTTTAGTCCCTTTGGCCAGACAATTTGGGTGTCAGGCTTTTCCTACAGGATATATCCTATCATAAACACAAAAACTGCTACCTCCAAACGGGAAAAACAGGAATACTCTTCAAAAAACACATAGAGCACTGCTGTAGCTGCCAAGTTTTCTTTATTAACACATTCTGGTACCTCGGCCCCACCGGCCTTCAATTGAATGAATACATATAAATCAGGTAGCTTTTTATAGTCCAACACCACACTCAATTCCACCAATAAATTAATTAATCAATTAGAAAACATTAATTAACTTTGCTTAAATACACTTCATTACAAAACAAAGATGTGCCCCCCACATAGTATACACTCACACTTCATTGTTAACAAAATAGCAAAAGTGAACTATACATACATTTTATGCAGTGCATTATCAAAATTCCTATAATAAGTTTATTTACTAAACAATTTCATCAATTTATTTATATTAAATACTAGTAAAGATATACACTGTCCATAAGAAAATATATGAATTGCAACCTCCCTAAGCCCTATTATACTAAATAATAACATGAATATTTTCTTTTGTAAACATGTTTGTATTAATAGATATGCTGTACTACTTCACCTTAAAATATTATTTCATTGATTTATATGTGAAATATTGTGCAATGAAATCCTAATCATATTGTAAATGACAAATAAATAATAAATACCCCACTCTATTTCTAGATTTAAACCTTTCGGGAACAAAGTGCCAAAATAAACTATTAATTTAGATTCCAACTGAACTAATTTCCTTTTAAATTCATCGCCCCCCCCCCCACATTTCGTTCAAAATGTGGCTTTGCCAGTACACTAAAGAAAAAAATATCTATGTGACCTCCATGTGCACTGCAAAAGTGATGTGCCACTGGACTATCCAGTCTCTTATTTCTAACATCTCCTAGATGTTCTAAGATTCTGAGTTTAACCTTTCTCTTTGTCTGTCCCACCTACCATTTACATGGTGTGCATCCACATCCAATGATGTAGACCACACCACATGAATTACAATTAAACTCATTTTTTACAAACAACTTCTTCCCATTGATAGTCCATCCATCCACATTTTTTATTTTTCCACACACCTTGCAACCCCCACATGGAAATACACCCTTCCTTTCTACTACCTCAGTTTTATTTCTCATCCTTAATAGTTCTCTCAAATTCTCTCACCTTCCATATGAAAAAGCAACCTTCAAAGGGAACAAATTGCCTACTACTTCATCACCACAAATAATGGGCCAAAGATCATTGACTAACGTTCTGAGTGCCCCAGAAAAAGGGGAAAATTTACTAACAAAAAACAGAGGTTCAGCTTTCAATTCATGCAAATTGTTATTATCCATAACTTTCCTGCCTTGAACTGACTTTCTATTTAATCTCTTGAATCCCCTTTTACTTCCCAATTTTTCTAGGGCCTCATTAATACATTCCATGTTGTAACCACGTTTTAACAACCTATCCTTGACCATTGCAAACTCTGTCTCTAAAATCTTTACATCAGAGGTATTAGTTTGTATTCTTTTGAATTCTGCACATGGTAGTGTCTTGATCAAATAATCAGGATGAACACAACTTGCTTCCAGAAAACTGTCCACTGCCGTTTCCTTATGGAAAGGTTTGTACTGCAACAAGCCATTCCCATCAACATAAAATTCAACATCCAGGAATTGCATACATTTTCTATTTGCTCTATAGGTGAACTGTAAACCATATGTATTACGGCCTAACAAATCCATAAACTGATCAAATTCACCAATATTTCCACTACATACAAAAATCAAATCATCTATAAATCTTTTAAACATAACAACCTTATTTTTGAAAAAAATCAGTTCCATAAATAAACATATTTTCAAAATATGACATAAACATGATTGCATATGAGGGGGCAAAAGCAGCCCCCATTGCTGTCCCTCCCAATTGTAAATAAAAATTTCCCTCAAAAATAAAATAATTATGCATCAAAGCAAACTCTAAAAGCTGACAAATGTATGTAGTTTTGGGTCCTTCTCCCAACATTCTCATAACTGCTTCTAGACCCATTCTGATATTGATATTGGTGTATAATGAGTTTACATCCACACAGGCAAAATACAGGTGAGGGTTCCATTGGATTTTCTTAACTTCTTTCAACACGAGCCATATTTTTGATGTAAGATTGTATCCTTGGAAGATATGGTTTTAACTGGGAATCCAGAAAAATCCTGACATTTTGTAAAAACGAGCCAACCCCCAAGACAATAGGTCTACCAGGGTTTTTTTCTAGACACTTATGAATTTTTGGGATAACAAAAAACATAGCAGCTTTAGGAGATTTCACATACAACTTTTTAACATCTCCACCAGAAAAAAATCCCAGTCTCTCTCCCCTTTCCAAAAGTTCTAACAAGGAATTATTAAATTCCTTTACTGGATTGCAACTCAGTTTTCGATACACCCTGACATCTTTTAACAAATCCAAAGCCATGTTGCTGTAATACTTTTTATTCAAAATTACCCAATTCCCTCCCTTATCTGCCTGTGTGAATGCAAACTGATCAGTCACAGTTCGAAGTTGTTTCAGAGCTAACCACTGAGCTTTAGCCAAATTCCATGATTTTGACCCAGATAAGCATCTGTTGTATGCACATTCCACCTGTTTACATAATACACTTTCAAAAGCATTAATAACACGAGTGCTTCTTGGGGGCATGAAAGGACTAACATATGGCACTTTGGGTACTGTTAATTTACTATACACAGTTAAAAAACCTTCATTTGTATTACTTTCATCGTCTGAATCTTCACTTTCCTCATCCCAAAAAACAAAAGGATTCTCATTCACTGAAATATCTAACAAAGAACTGTCCTCAGTTTCAATATTTACATCAGTTAATACACACACATATCACTTCTAAACAAACATTTTGTTTTTTAACACCAAAAAACACCCTCAGATTTAACTTCCTACAGAAAACTTTGATATCATTTATTATATTCACCAATGAAGGAAGAAATGTAGGCACATATTTTGTGCCTTTGACCAAAACACTTTCCATTGCTTTAGTTAAAACTAAATCCGATAAATTAACAATTTCCAAGTTATTATTTCTTACTTGATTCACATTTTCTAACATTACATCTGAATCAAATTTCTTAAACATAGAGCCAACAGGTTGACTAAAATTAAAGTTCATCTTCCGCTGTGAAGTGTTGGTGCCATGGTACTCGGGGAGATTCAAGTCTATTAAACATTTAAAACATACCTCTGACTGTCTCTCATGACAGTTTAGTTCTTTTTCCCCTTTCCCTGGAACCTTCTTCCTTTGCTCTTCCCTCGATTCTTGTCTTCCATTGAGTCACCCTCCACCATGGATAAAACCTCCTCTGAAGCCCTTCTCACATCCTCAAAGGATACACTTTTCCCATTAGATACAAACTCCACAGATGACGTAGACGTCTCACGAGATGAAGGCCCCGAATGTGATCTTACTCTTTTGAAGCCTCCTGGCTTGAAACACCCCCTAGGCTGTTTGCATTGCCATGAGAAGATGATACCACTACTACAGTCCGTGACATCACGTGCTAGTTTACGTTTCTTCCTAGCAACAACCTCAATCTCTATTTTGGCAACGCCCATCTTGATTTCAACGAATTTGTTTGAAAAATTGGATTCGGAGGTGTCATTAATCAAAGTCTCCTGTAAATCCATTATGTCATTACGTATTTTACTGTGAGCATGAGTATTTCTTTTGATAAGAATTTTAACCAACTTAAAGTACATGCAAGGGAAAACGGACTTCCACTCCTCCAAGAGGTCTATTTCATCCTATGTAAATTCATAAGCTGGAAGCCTGTCAACTCTCAATCCCCTGGGTGTGATATTCATATCAACATACTTTTGTAACAGTTTTATGTCATAATATAATGACACCTCCTTTTTTAACAAATTCTCCAACTGCTCATACCGCTCATCCATTCGGTGGTCCCTCCCCATAGACCAAGGATCATGTTCCAACAATTTGTTGTCTCTCTTCTTCCACATCTCTGTACATCTGAATTTATTCACTTCAACTTGTGTTCTGAGAACACCTGGAACAGCAGATGCTCCCTCCAACGACATTGTATAAACACAAAAACTGCTACCTCCAAACTGGAAAAACAGGAATACTCTTCAAAAAACACATAGAGCACTGCTGTAGCTGCCAAGTTTTCTTTATTAACACATTCTGGTACCACAGCCCCGCCGGCCTTCAATGGAATGAATACATATAAATCAGGCAGCTTTTTATAGTCCACTACCACACTCAATTCCACCAATAAATTAATTAATCAATTAGAAAACATGAATTAACTTTGCTTAAATACACTTCATTACAAAACAGAGATGTGCCCCCCCCCACATAGTATACACTCACACTTCATCATTAACAAAATAGCAAAAGTGAATTATACATACATTTTATACAGTGCATTATCAAAATTCCTATAATAAGTTTATTTATTAAATAATTTCGTCAATATACTATGTGGGGGGCACATCTCTGTTTTGTAATGAAGTGTATTTAAGTAAAGTTAATTAATGTTTTCTAATTGATTAATTAATTTATTGGTGGAATTGAGTGTGGTGTTGGACTATAAAAAGCTGCCTAATTTATATGTATTCATTCCATTGAAGACTGGTGGGGCTGAGGTACCAGAATGTGTTAATAAAGAAAACTTGGCAGCTACAGCAGTGCTCTATGTGTTTTTTGAAGAGTATATCCTATCATAACCCATGCTCTTTCCTGGATTATTGATATAATGTATATGCATCCCATTAATAGATTGTATTACTCAGATTATATTGAACATTATATTATCATTGAGCAGCAAAAAAAAAAAAATTATTTGCAAGGAAGTCAAACATGAATCTAAGCTTTCACACCAACGATGCCTTTTTTAGACATTAATAAAATTAATTAAAACTGCCAATGTTTTTTGTAATCCATCTATATCAGTCAATAAATAATAAAAATGCATGCCTGGTTGGCTCAAGACTTTAAAGAAATACACTTGTTAATCATACTGAGATATAGCTTTGATTTTATAAAAATCACAACTGTCAGCTAAAGCCCCCCCAAGGGAACCTGTGAAGTGATCTACAGCAAATTGACTGAGTGCAGATTCTGTAAAGGAATTTCAACAAAACCCATACCAGCAACAGTGAAGTCTTCCATTTTCTCCACTGTTTTGCTGTTTCACAATAGGTGTATACAAGTTCAGGAGGTGTCTCTTCTGCAAAAAAGCCTTACTCTGAGGTTCACTGAAAGTGATTTCAGTGAAATTCTTTCAGGGAATTGGCAGTTGTGTAATGTGTTTGTGGGTGTATTGACATGAATCCCTTACCTACATTATTTCCCTTATAACTAAATGATCAAGCCTCACCTACACTTCTTGCTACATTTTATTCATGGTAAGAATATTCTAGTTTCCCCTAATATTATTTTTAATTTGTTCTATATCTGTTAGTAGCATACATTAAATAAAAATAAGGACCTATAGGTCATTACCCATTGAAAACAGGGAACATTCTTCTGACACTAAATTTTCATTATACAGATAAACTTTTCCTGTACCATATTACATCAAACATTTCACCGCAGCTATTCTGCTGGTCTAAAAATGTGCCCACATACCTTTATGGCATTTTTATTCATAGTTTCAAACTCCTTTCCAACAGCTTGCATGTCCTTTGTCTTTATTAGTATAGGTAAGAACTATCCCTTAAGAATATTGTTTTTACGTTGAAGAAGTTTCAATTGTTAAATCACAGATATTATTCTGTTGGTATATTACATGTTTTGGAATCCAAACTGAGATTTTCTTATTTTTATATAATAATATAATTTTTAAATATTTATCATATTAAAAATATGATCTACAAAGTAGCATTGTCAAAGCTCATCACATATTTAAAAGTTAAATGCTTATAACTATGCTTGAAATAGGACTTATATTTCCTAAAGCCATCATGTAAACCATGGAAGGTCCCATAGGAGTTTTGTGAACCTGTTTGTTTATTGCAACCGTAAAACATAACATGCTTAAAATAAAGAAACATTAGTACTCACTTGTCTGACATTGTTGCTGTAATCACAGTGGGCAGGATTCACGAAGGCTTGCATGGAGTCTAAGAGTAGTGTAAGACTCCATGCAGCCCTCGCGATCCAGGAACAGCCCGAAATTCCGTGTAAGAGACCAACTAAAACGTCTTACACGGAGTGGGCGTGGATATGCTAATCACCTCACTTGCAGCCAAAAGGCATGCAAATGAGGTAGATTAGCGATCCACGAAGCCCAAACCAGCCCATGTAAGAGCCGTTTTAGCTGCAGAAATGTACTCAGTTGACAACTGAGTACGTTTCTGCAAATAACACAATGGAGCCATGTCAGCTCCAAATAAAGGGTGCATATGTGTCAGGCAGCATGCCAATGGCCAAATATGTGGCCATTGGCAAGGTACCCTGATGCAAATTTGAGAAATAAATATATTTTTTTTCGGCGATCGCCAGTGTTTAAACGCAGCGCAGCCCCGCGCAAACGGGCTGCACTATATAAAACATAAAAATGAAGGTTATAAACCCACAAATGTGGATTTTATGCAATACATGGATTTACAATGCAGAGACCAGCAGACCAAAAACAACATGGCCACCGTTTAGTGGTTGCTAAGGGGGGAAGCTGAGTCTAAGACATGTAACTAAGCATTAGTAGGCAATCTGATGTAAATGAGTGTTAGGATACTGAATCCCACTGTCACACAGCAAATGAGCACATTCTGAGTAGTGTAAGAGTTACATAAGGGGGAGGAACAGAGTAGGAGATAGGTGACATCACAGGGGTAATGGCAGAAAGAAATGCAGTTCATTGGAGGTCAGTGTTACATGACAGATGTCAGACACATATCATGGAAAGAGGAGTGCCACAAGATAAGTCTGGGAAAGTCAAGAAATGGAAGGTGTACACTGTTGCTTACACCAAAGTTTCTTGCTGGGCGTGCATGCACACGTGTGCGCGCCATGAGGCACGAGTAGGGCAGTGTGCACACGTGTAAGGCAGACTGAGCATGTGGGAGCCTGTTGGCAGACATGTAAGACTGTTTGCGCTGGTGTGCGCGCATTTTAACCCGAATAAGAAGATTCTAAACCGTGTAAGCATGTGTGCACGCGTGTAAGCCACTGTGAGCGTGTTTCTGCTGGTATACGTGTTGCTCCCCCCTGAGGAAACAGAAAGGAAAAAGGAAGCAACAGAATTAGTAGGAAGCTAGCAAGGAATACTGCTGGAGCTAGCAGGTGAAAACAATTAGAAGCAGGCAATTACACAGGCAGAATAGTAGCCCAGCCAAGCACTTAAAACTCTGCAAACAGCAGTGCAGGATGTTTCTCTCAAGAGACACTGCAGGACAGGAGTAAGCTATTAGAAGTGAAAACTGAAAAAGCTGAACTCAGAGCAGAAATGCTAGGGGCTGCCATAGCTGTCATAAGGAGACATAGGTGACTTGCTGAGGGTGGTGACACTGCAAATGGTGCCAGACAACCCACAGTGAGGAGACGGAGAAGAGTGTACAGGCCCAGGGTTACCTACTACGGGTTACATGAGCTGGAGATAGTGGAGCGCTATAGAGTGGACAGAGACCTCCTGCAGCAAATTGTCGAGCTGTGCAGGCCACGCCTCACACACAGAACCAACAGAGGGGAACCCATCCCAGTGGAAACCAAGATATGTGTTGGCCTAAGAATACTAGCAACAGGTACCTTCCAGAGACCAACTGGTGATATGATGAGGATATCACAGGCATCAGCCTCCAGGGTACTGCACCAGTTCCTGGATGCCATGTCAGCACATGTCGGTGATCATGTATATTTCCCCAATGCCTGTGAGGTATTGGCCAGCAATATGCGTCTCTTCCAGCAAATAGCGGAATACCCCGAGGTAGTGGGTGCAATAGACTGCATGCACATATGCATCAAAGCACCAGCCGGTGAGTGGGGTAGGGCCTACATAAACCGCAAGGGCTTCCCCTCCATCAACTGCCAGGTCGGGTGTGATGCCCAGGGCATAATAATGAATGTGTGTGCTGGCTGCCCTGGGAGCTACCATGATTCCCATATCTGGCATTTGACGCAGCTGTACCAGACATTTGCCAATGGGGACATCCCACATGGACACCTAGTGGGGGATGCAGGTTATGCACTGGAGCCATGGCTGATGACACCCATCAGAAACGCACACACACCTGAACAGGAACGCCATAATGAGGCACACGCACAAACACGTAATGTAATGGAGCATGTGTTTGGGCTGCTCAAGTCACGGTTCCAGTGTCTGGACACATCTGGTGGAGCCTTGCAGTACTCACCAACTACATGTACCCAAATTGTCATGGTATGTGCTATGCTACATAATATGATCTTGCGAAAACAGCTGCAGCAGGACCAGCATAGGGCCGGGCCAAACAGCCCCCCACCATTGCCAAGGCCATCACAGGCAGAGCGTGACTCGGAGGAGGAACAACCTGAGCCTGCCCCAGTAGGCAGAAGGAGGAGTGTCCAGTATGCCCTGGCCTTGGCAAAGAGGCAAAGCATAGCACATACACTGGCTCAGTAGGAACCCTGGGAATGATACCTCTCTCTGACTCACTCATATAATAACAGGGATGCCTAAAATGACATAACCTGCTCTCAAACATGTACAGGGAGTGTAGTATGTGCATCCGACAGAGGCAGCCCTGCAGTACCACCTGAGGCATGAATGCCATGTGTTAAGCAATGTAACACCATGTAGTATATGCAAACTTGATGACCCTGACTTACATCCTACCCTCACCAAGCATGATGCCACAATATGACGATGAGATGATCAATTGCAATAATTGGCTGAAGTATTGCTGTTAGTCAAAGGGGATCCAATGTGTGCAAGCCTGGAATGACATGCTGAGCATGACATGATGCTCCACCTGCTAGGGGTGGAGTGCACCTATCAGTCCTGGCCTTATGGATACTGGCAAAGGCTCTTGTTACTCACAGCGTGCCTTGAATAGGTAAGGCTCAAAACACAAACCCACCTCCATAGGTATCACAAGGGATAAGAACCTAGATGTAATGCTACCCAATGCCAGAAGTCTAAACAGCAAGATGCATGCAGTCTAAACTCCCCCAGTATGGAGAATGTTGATATCTGTCCTGTAACAGAAAACTGGGTCAAGGCTCACAACAGCACCCTAACACTACCAGGTTACACCTCATACTGTGCTGTACAGCCTCAAAACATGGAACAAGCTACAAAAGGAGGGTGACTATCAATAATTGTCAAGGATAACCACACCCCCATGTTGGTACCACAACAAGAAGCAGCATGGACTAGCCATGTTCAAGTAACAGTGGCTAAAACTGCCTCCCAGTTTATAGCCTGCTACAGACTACCATCCTAACACCAGGAACTGCACTTGGCCTATGTTGGAATACATGAATATATCAAGCCCTCCAAACCACATTATATTGGGTGACTGAAAATACCCAAACATAGACTGGGAGCATTATTCTAGCTCCAACACTGTAGGACAAAGGTTCCTAGAATCCATAAACCAAAATGCCCAGGAACAATGCAGCACTCCCACAAGAGGGGTAAGCATACTGGATGTGATAATCAGCAACATGGGTACTGGATGGCAAGATGAGAAGTGTATCCCTCACTGGTAAGATCAGACCATAGAGTAATCACACCGGATATACACATCCTGACCACAGTCCCTGGCCAGAAAACCACAGTGAAAAACATGTGTAAAGCCAAAGTTGCACTCCTCCAAACTGATGTGGAATCCATTAAAGGCCCTGTGCAGGTGCAAAATATGGGCCACACCTCAGACCTTGTTATACAGGCATTCCATGAACACTGCCAGGAATGCATGGATTATGCAATCCCAAATAAAACCAAGACACAATGCCATACACGCAGGCATCTGGCATGGTGGACTCCAGCCATTACCAAACCATGCAAGAGAATGAGGAAGCTACTACTTGATAAAGCAAACATAAAAAAGGGAAGTAATCACTGATCAGTAGTATGGCAATAAAATATGTCCACTCATACAATCCACTAAGGCCAGCTACAACAGGTTGAATCTGAGAATCTTGAGGCAATGTTACACCTGCCCCATGTACACAGACAACCCTCACCTCCCCCCAAGAAATACAAATATATGTGAGAGATGCAACCATTTATCCAAACTGGAGGCTGAGCTCTCTCAGCTCAGTATTGTCAAAACTAGTCTGGAGGAGAAGGTAACCACACACACCACAAACCTAGTCTCACATAGACCTATCACAACTGCAAACCAAAGACATAAACACAGAAAAACATTCCCGGAGGCCCTAATTACAAACACACAACATCAACAGAGGTCTCCAAAGCAGACACCCAAGCAACCACTACCTCCAAACATAGCACATGCAACACATAGTACACAAAGCTGGTGTGCCAAACAGTCACAGGCCAGAAGGAGAAACAACATGCCTGATACAGTTGTAATAGGTGACTCCATAGTCAGACACACTGCTGTCCCGCTCACCAGACTGAACAAGGGAAAGGGTACAGTAAGCTGCCTGTAGGCTGCTACAATACGCCACATAACACAAGTATGCAGGTCACCCCAAAGCAAGTAGAAATATGATGCAGTCATTGTCCATGCTGGCGTGAATTACCTGAGATGTACTTCCCTGGACTACATGAAAAGAGACATAGATGAGCTCTCCGATTATGTAGTCCAGGCCGGTATGACACTGACCATGTGCAGCATCCTACCCTCACCAAGAATTATGCCACAGTACAAACACAGAATGATCAGCTGTAACAAGTGGCACAATTACTGGTGTCATTCCAAGGGGATCCAGTGTCTGTCTGCTTGGGATGTCATGCTTGACAAGCCACGCTGCTGTGCCAGGGATGGCTTGCACCTGTTACCCCTGGGCATCTGGATATTGGATAAGGCTCTTGCCACCTCCATAGAGCTTTTTGTAGGCAAGGCTGAAAAGACTAACCCACCTCCCTAGAAAACATAAGTGGAAGGAAACATAAGGGTAATGCTGCCCAATGCCAGACATGTAAACCTCAACATGCATGCTTCCGAGGCCCTCCCCAGTATGGAGAACATTGATGTCCATGCAGTGACAGAAACCTGCAGCAAGGCTCCTGACAGCACACCAGCACTACCAGGTTATACCTCATATCATGCGTTATGGCCCCAAAACCTGGACCAAACCATAAAAGGAGGGGGAGTATCCATATTCAGCACAGACACCCACACGTCCAGGTAACTGACAATGCACGAAGCATCGGAGACCACCCATGTGCAACTAACCATAGGCAAAACTGCTGTACAGTCTGTAGCATGCTACAGACCACACTCTCACACACAGGAACCCCACCCAGCCGTCCTGAAGACACTGGACAGTATGAATGTCTCACCAAATACCAAACAAGGTACTCACAAATTACCACATAGGTGGTAATCCATTATGTATGGAAGGAGTAATCAGGGACCTAGGGACACAGGTGGACAGTAACCTGTCATGTGACACTCACATTGCCAATGTGGCTAGGAAGACTGTCTATATTGGACACCGTATCATGAAAGGATTCACATCTACGTCAACAGAGGTCATTGTGCCCCTATACTGTTCTCTTATCAGACCCATAATCTAGTACAATGCCTCATTTGGGATGTACCTTACCCAACACCTGCAGCAGTTAGAAAGACCTCAAAGGTACCTCACCAAGAGGATAAAGGGTCTCAAATATATGTCGTATGCTGCCTGGCTGTAGACACCCCAGCTGTATTCAGTCACATACTGCCTACGCAGAGGCATTGTATGCCTGTTGTACAAGGCCATGTCCAACACAGGAGTAATGGACATGCTCCACCCCAGAAAACCCAAATCCATCAGAGCTGTGAGAGTGAGAGATGTCAACCTCAACACATAATGAAATAGGATGTGCTGGAGGGACAGATACATAACCCAGAGGCTCCTTACACCCTGGAACGGAATCCCACTCCATGTTAGGCAGAGCCCCTCACTGACTCTCTTCAACAGGAATCTTGCCAAGTGGATGGATGATCATAGATGTACACTGGGGGTCTTCACTGTGTCACGTCCAGACAGAGGCACAGTAAAGTAAATCCTAAATGGCCATAATATTCACATAGCAAGGGGTGGCGAAAGCCACACACACTCTGGCTAGGCTTATAAATGCCCTAGAGTGGATAGCCTAGTATGAACCTATGAACCTATGAAGATACAAATTGTACAGGTCACTAAGGATAATCACAATGCTGTCTTAACTGATGGTAGGAACCTTGTTGGGAATTCACAGATATGCTCTGAATCACTCAAATATTACAAACAACATACCAAACACACACACATATTGCCAACATCCAACCTGGCAGGTGCAGTGCAAACCCCCCCCCCCCAAAATGCAAAATATCTATCCCAGCAGTGTGCTGCCCCCCTGACATTGCAGATGCTGAGGTAACAGCCAGCATCTACAAAGCAAAACACACAGCATCAATGGTATGAGATGGTGTCCTGGGCTGAGTCCAACATGGACTCCAAGAAGAATGGAATGCCAAATAACACTACTGCTCAATGTCAGCCTTACCACGGGATATGTACCCAAAGAGCAGTGTACAACAACAGTGGTCCTTCTCCACAAAGGTGTTGCCTGAATGGATACTGCAAACTACCACCCCAGAATCCTGACAAGCTTGGTCTGCAAAGCTATGGAAAGGATCAGCATGTACCGCAGACATAAAGATATTGGGGACCTACTGACACTGGACCCTACCCAGTGTGGCTTTCGTAAGTGCAGATCCTGCCCGTTAAACATGTTTGACTCATTTGAAACAGTCATTAAGGTCATTGATGAGGGGAATGTGGTCCACACAGCCTAGCTGGACCTTGCAAAAGGCTTCCATACAATACCCCACATGTTCATTATAGATAAGCTCCCCAGCTTAAATATACACCCCTATGTCAGTAGAGGGGTTGCAAACCAGACCAAGGACAGAACTGACATGGTCAGAAATGCTGCAGCCATGTCAGACTACAAACCAGATATAAGTGGCATCCCACAAGGCTTGGTCCTGGGACCTCCCTTGTTTTGTATATATGTCCCATAGGTACAGGCCAACATAGAAGGACTGTGTCTGAACAAGTTTGCAGAGGACTACAAACTGGCCACCATATCTGACCCTCCAGCTGACACAAGCATCCCACAAAAGGACCACATAGAAACAGACAACTGGTGCCATAGCCATGTCAGCAAGCTAATTGCAGAAAAGTGTATAGTCAACCCCTGTGGATATACAGTAAGTGCCTACCAATTACCACATAGGTGTTAACCCATTAAGTACTTAAGATGTAATAAGAGACCTGGGGACACAAGTTGATAGATATCCTGCATTGAACAAGCATGTGGCTGTAGTGGTTACAGAAACATACCATATACCCACCTAATCATGAAGGTTGTCAGATCTAGATCAGGGGAGGTCATTGTGGCTCTGCAGTCATCCTTTATCAGCATCACAACTGACTATAATGGCCCCTGTGGGATGTACCTTGGCAGACACCTCCATCAACTGGAAAGACCCCAAAAGTACCTCACCAGGAGTATCAAAGAGCTTGAACAGATGCCATGTGTTGCCTGATTAAACAAACTGCAGCTCCACACACTGCCATACTGCCTGCCCAGAGGCAAGCTGTGCCTGATGTATAATGCCATGTCCAAGCTGGAATCAATGAACATTCTGCACCTTGTACAATCTGAATGGCAGTGAGCTATGCACATGAGAGACCTGAACCCCAACACTGACATACATAGGACAAGCTGTACTGAATGATCCATAACACAGAAGCCACCCCCACTCTTCAGTAAACCCCTGGTACAGGTCAGCCAGAGAGTCACATATCGACACCCCTCAAGAGGAATCCTGATGAGTGGATGGGAGATGGTAGGTTTACCCTGGGTATCACTGTTATGTCACGGGTAGACGGAGGCACAGTATACTAACCATGACATATGTCATGGCAAACTCCAGTTACAATGTGTGTCAAAGGACAAACACACTCTCTGACTAGCATTAGAAATGGCCTAGGGCACATCGCTAGTGTTTGCCAATGTCCACCTATGTTGTGGAATACACTACCAATGTTGGACAAGCCTGGTTTAAGTAGTTCATATCTGAACATAATGCAACATGGTCATATGTGCACAACTGGCCCCTAGCCAGTCTGTTGTGCTCACTATGAACATTTAAAGCAGTGATAGGACTAAAGCCCAGGATACTGTCCACCACAGTGAAAGTACTGAACCAGTACACTATACGGTACTACAGTGTTAGGTCAGTATGAAAGGATGTTGACAACTGTATGCAAAGTATCCCATGCAAACCCTGCAGGCACAGTATAATCCCTGTTGTGTTCAGACACAAAGCAGTTGGACAGTAAGTACACAACATGACACACAACACACAACCATAAACATGAGATATTGTTGAAGTTCACACTCATCCACAAATGTGGTGGACTGCAGAGTTCAACATATGGAAAGCTCACACTGGGCATGCTCGCACACTTTGATAAATGAGACATATGTCAGCCAACATGCCATGGACAGCCTGAACTGGGCATGCTCACACACTTAGGCCATATCTCAGTTTAGCAGTTGGCCACACATATCTGGTATTTGTAATGTTATGCCAGGAACCAACCACATTACAGCAATCTGCCCAGTGCACACAGTTAAATGACTACAGAGACATAAGTGATATAGTGGATCCCTCTCATATTCAAACATATTCCACAGATACACAAGTTGTTCAGAGAAACAGGGAATGCTATGGCAATAAAGACCTGCAAACAGTCTATCAGCAACAAATATTGTGCATCTGACAAGTAAACATATGGGTGTAGAGGTCAATACTAGGCTGTTTGCCCTAGGGAATGAAAGCTTAGCCAGAGTGTGCTTGGCGTCTGCCTCCCCAGTACAGTAGGCTACTGTGCCACTGTAAAGTAGGACACATAAGGCACCGTTTGAGGCTAGTGTGCTGTGCCTCTGTCAAGCAGGGACACAGTGGAGATCCCAGGGGTTGAATTTGCTATGCCACATCCATGTTGTTGGTGTGTGCTGGAAGAGGGTTGGTGAGGACCTCTAACAGTAAGTGGGCGTCAATAACAGACTGAGGGGAGCCTTATCTGCAGTGTCTGGACAATTTCACTGTCAACACTTTGTCGTATGAGGGATTGAAGTGTCGTGCCAGCACTGTTCAGAGATGTCCTCCCTCTGTGGGCTACTGCTCTGCAATGTATTAGCTCACTCTGTCTGTTGGACAGCTCATATATGGCTGGTGTACACCTGACAGGTGTCCTGTTGTGGAGGAGTTATGGATATATTTGGGATAGCATGATCAATGCAAACCTTCCACATGCTCATAGAATGCAATTGTCAAGGATTATGCAGAGTGGCCTGTATACTCCCCCAGCATGGGTCCTTTGAAGTCTTCCACCCCAGTCTTCACAAGTGCAAAGTCTGCTTTTGATAAATACACTTTGTTTGCAGTGACAACCTTGCCTGGGGGTGGGGATGGGATATGGATGTCCAGGGAAAGGTGGGTATGGTCAGATATCAACAATGGTGGTCTACCTCTGGTGTGGAACAGTGAGTACCCATGTTGCAGATGGTCAGGTGCAATATGTATTCCCCCTTGTGGCTGTGATGAGTGGTCCTGCTATAGCACATGGACTCACAACTTGTAGTGGCTGTAGGGTAATGTCTTAGAGGCCTGAGTAGTTCCCACACACAATATACCTGTACCTGACGTTAACAACTGGAATGGTGTATGTGAACACCATCATATCTTGGCACTGTTCCCAGGGAAGCAAAGTGTGTGTCCTGGATGTGGGAGGGGTGGTCTGAACTGGTTGTGTTGTGTGTTACAGGTCCTGTGGTCATGAAGCATGGTATAGAACATAACCTGCCAGTGCTGATGTGCATATCTGACCCTGAAGTAGGTGGCTGCAAAGGCATATATATGCTATCCCCCACCTGACAGGTAGTAATAGATGTACATACCTCTGTATAAATAATGATGTCAGCACCCTATAATTACTGCAGGTACAGAACAGATGCCCAGTAATTCGGATAGTGCGCTCTGCTAATGCGTCTCCCTCAAGTGTCATAATATAGTTAGGTAGAGGTTTGAATCCTGCAAATGCTTAGTCTGTGGGTGAGCGGGGTTGGTGTGTGGAATTCTGTGTGAGAGAAATGTCCCTTTTGGCAACTAGGAGAACACACTACAGGATGCACATTCCCCTTTCTAAACACTGATGATGTCAGCACCCCATAAGTACAGCAGGAGAAGGGAAACCTCCCAGTAATGCGAATAGCGCGCTCTGCTAATGAGTCCGTCTTGAGTGTCATAACATAGTTAGGTAGGGGTTTGAATCCTGCAAATGCTCAGTGTGTATGTTTGGGTCAGGGGGGTTAGTGTGTGTGCAATTCTGTGTGAGAGAAATGTCCCTTTTGGCAACTAGGAAAACACACTACAAGATGCACATTCCCCTTTCTAAACACTGATGATGTCAGCACCCTATAAGTACAGCAGGAGAAGGAAAACCTCCCAGTAATGCGAATAGCGCACTCTGCTAATGTGTCCATCTTGAGTGTCATAACAGAGTTAAGTAGGGGTTTGAATCCTTCAAATGCTCAGTGTGTGTGTTTGGGTGAGGGGGGGGGGTTAGTGTGTGTGCAATACTGTGTGAGAAAAATGTCCCTTTTGGCAACTAGGAGAACACACTACAGGATGCACATTCCCCTTTCTAAACACTGATGATGTCAGCACCCTATAAGTACAGCCGGAGAAGAGAAACCTCCCAGTAATGCAAATAGCATGCTCGGCTACTGCGTCTTGTACTAGTGTCATAACATAGTTAGGTAGGGGTTTGAATCCTGCACATGGCAAGTGTGTGTGCGTGTGGGCGGGGTGGAAGTAGGGTGTGTGCAATTACATGTGTGAGAAAATTGACCCTTTTGGCAACCAGTACAGCACACCAGCTGCTGCATATTCCAATCTCTACACAGAGATGATATCAGCACCCTACAAGTACAGCAGAAGAGGGCAAATCTCCCAGTAATGCAAATAGCATGCTCTGCTACTGCATCTCTCACTACTGTCATAGCACAGTTAGTTATGGCTTTGAATTCCACAAATGCCACATGTGTTTTTGTCACACAGAATGCCCATGTGTGTGGGTTGTTGTTCACAATAATGCATGACATCGATTAAACCAGTAATGGCAATGCACACAGATGATGTATGTGTGTGCCAAATACACATATATACCTGTGACTTTCAATAGTTCCCATGTCTGACGCCTGCCACATGTGAATACATGGTATTTGCACTGGATAACATTATGACTGTGGTTATCTGTGCGGGTGCTGCATGTGGTATGTGTATATACAGTGTGAGTTGTATATGGTATCATCCTAGCGGCGAGGGATACACATCTGGTCTGGGGCATATAGTCTACATGTTGTTGATGAACAGGTGCTGCATGTTTTCACCTGTTGTGGGAGTGGTAACAAGTTGTTCCATAGCAATGCAGTGACTACCTGCTAGGAACCTTTCAGCTAGGGTGTTGTAGCTACAGTAATTCATCAGCATTCAGTAATACATCAGCAGTCTTGGTGAGGGTATGATGCCAACCAAGGTCAGGGTCATACCAGCCTGTGCCACATGCTCAGAGAGCCCTTCTATGTTCCCTATCATGTAGTCCAGGAGGTACATCACAGGTCAGCCATAGTGGCATGGACAATGACTGAGTCATATGTGTCCATGCCTCTGACTGACCTGTATGCTTGTGTTATGTGGTGGACCATAGTGCCCCACGGGCATATCACTGTGACCTTCACCTTGTCCAGCCTGGTGAGCGGGACCTCACTGTACCGGACAATAAAGGTACCTAACACAACTGTAGCAGGTGTGTTGTCTAGCCGTACAGGCTGTGACTGTTTGGCACACAGGATTTGTGTGCTATGTGTTGCACATGCTGTGTTCCGGCTTAACGTATGCCTGTGTGCCAGCTGCAGAGGTGTCTGCTGCTCAGGCAGGATGCTATTCTGAGGCTCCATGAATGCCCCAGTGTGTTCATGTGTTTGGATTGCTGTCAGTGTAGGTCTACATCAGACTGGTATTGTAGTCACTGTAGTATTTCATGCCACCTGACAGGTTATGCCAGTACTGGGTTCAGAGTGTTTAGTCCCCAGTTTGGCTATGTGGTTGCATCTCACACATGTGTTGTACGTCCATGTGTAGGAGAGAGGGTTGACTGTGTACATGTGGCACTGTGACATTGCTACATGACTCACATATTCCACAACTGTACCATAGAGGTGACTGACAAGTGACCTTTGCACATGCTACCATAGTATTGTGATTGCCATGGTGATTAACAGCACATAGGGCCAATGGGGAACAAGGTACAGAAGGTGAGTATGTGAGGGTGTAGTGCCTGTGATTAGTTAGCACTGGCATATATGACTGCTCACGTGGTCAAATGCCAGGTAAGTCATATGCAATGTGTCACAGGCAACGTACATGCGAACAGGACAAACAGTGACGTTCTGCCAAGTGAGACATGGACATACATATAGTAAGCTATGCAGATGTCACTAGGAATCCACAGAAGCTCTGTAAATCTGCATTGCAGGTGGAATCAGTGTTCCAGGGTAACTGCAAGCAATCATTCATGCAAACAAAGCTACAGTAAGCAGGGCTGCATGTAGTCCATTGTACAACAAACAAGCTGTACCACTTCCAGTAGGTAACAGTGCAAATATGCAGGTACTATACACATGTACATGGAAATACACAGGTCAGATGGCCAGGGTCCAGTCTCAGCACACACAAGTGTACAGACCATGTACCGTCAGGATGTACAATAACCAGATGGAAACCCAGGTGCTCACACCTGCAGTAATACACATGTCAAATAACAGACACTGAGCCTTCATTCAGTGGTTCCATACTTAGTAGCATGTATGCTACCTGTCCTGCCATCACAGTATCCCTGACATTTATGTGGACTCTCCCTCCTGTGAAAGTTAGAGTGTGTTGGGGCTGTCTAGCATGGTAGGAGATGTGAACTTGCAGTGCTAGGGTGTTCCTGTGTGTCCTGTACCAGTTGTGTAGTACTGCACACATATCAACATTCTCAAACATCCGCATTGCAGAGTCCAGTGTGGGCAACATGCCACTTTCAGTTTACATGTCCATCATTGTGTATCAATACTTTCATTACCTTATCCCCTGTGCTACCTATGTATGTGGCCTTCTGTTGACATCCTTACCACCAGTATGCAAACATGTGCAGATGATACACTATGGTACTTACCATGGATGTAGACAACACTACAAGACAATCATACACTTACTGCATCAGGCATGCTGGGATATACCCACAATTATATCAGCACACAGTACTGTTAACAACATGATACTATTACTACACGTCTATGTAGTCACCCTGTGCATCAGCAACATGTTAACCTGTACCTGCACTGATGTTACAGATTGCAGGAGGTGGCACAGTTTCATCGTATGCACAGGGTGTGAACTTGGTATGCCTGAGTCTGCCACTGATACCACCAATTGACATGTATGTGTATATGTGTTGGTGAGGGACAGCAGTACAAGGTGGGGCAATGTTGATGCAGTGTGTGCATGTATGCGGTTGCCCTAGGTTTTGTCAATTCGCATGTGTGTATGGATGCACACAGTTCCACCTCATGGCTGCCATATACCGGTGTTTGTGGACAGCCACAGACTGTACCTGCCAGGTCATACAGATCAGTGTCTCTGGCCATGGACACGGTACCTGTGCCTTGCAGGTGTGCTACGGACCATATCCAGTACCAATCCAGACTGGGTACTGTCATCAGAAGCAGGTGTTCATTAACTGGACACAGATCCCTGTTGGGCCTGTCCAGAGCCACGTGCATGTGGTCTCCTGGGGTGGTCTGATGACAGCACAGACCCAGCATTGCTGGGGCTGCTGCTGGCACTATGGGGGCGGCCGCGGCCCTGTTGTCATCTGCGACGACTGCCAGCTGCTGCTGTTGCTGGCATACACCCACGTCGATGCCTCAACCGTCCACCATTGCCCTGGCATATGGACATGTAGTTGTGGAACTGATCTAATATGTCCCCACAATGTCTGTCTATGACATCGGTGAAATTATGGATGGCAGCCGCAATGTCACGCATACTGTCAGTCATGGCTGTGTGACATGCTGTCAGCTCCCTCAGACCCTGTCTGGTGTACCATTCCATTTGTGACTGTGCCTGCATGACAGCCCGAAACATAGCTGAAGTTGTAAGACCTCTGTGGGCACATCTGACAGCGGCAGTACACCCACGGATGCTCCAACGAGAACCCCTGGACATCTGTCTGTGTGGTACCATCTCAGGGCCATGCCCATGGCTGCTGTGTGGGGAAGCATGTGCCACAGATACCACATTACCCTGGTCAATGCCCACTGTATCCTGTCCATCATCTAGGGACGTTGTTGACAAAGGATGTATTGGCAGGATGACTGTGCGCATTGATGGGGTTGACAGCTGTGTACTGTCAATTGGCTGACCAATGATGGACCCTGGCACACCTTCCTGTGCCATTACACAGATGTCATCATTATCAGTACCCGGGGCACCTGATTCAGGTTCCCTGCTGCATGACACCAGAGCAGCACCAAAACCTGTGGGAGGGAAACAGGAAACACAGTTTACAATGTCTACACAATGATATCAGTGATGCACACATGCACACATGCACACGTGCACACATGCACACATGCACAGGTGCACACATGCACACATGCACACATGCACACTTGCACACAGTTGCACACTTGCACTCTACTCAGTATGCAAGATATCAACACACAGACACAGACACACCTGCATGCATACACAGAGCACTACTAAGTGAGCCTAATATTACTATTACTATCAAGACTATTAAAGGTATTGTTAGTACGCACTCACCAGCATGGATAGGCTGCATTGCTGTTACACCGGAGGGACCTGCAGAAGTGAGGAAATTAATGTCAGTGGGCACAACTGTGCCATTGTTACTGAGTATGATACAGGTCAGTAGTACAACAGTTGCCTTTCACAGGTCAGCTGCTGATATTGAGAATATCACACTTGCACATTAAATACTATGATGACAGCTACAAACCAAGAACACACCTCACACATGCATTAACTACCAGTGTACACAACAGTCAACTATACATATGGCATATTACCTGCACGCTCGTAGTCTTGGTGCTGTGTGGCTCCAACCTCCATCATAATGCAGGTCTGCTGCTGTTGTTGTTGTTGGTGGGCAAGAGCCACAACACTTATGAGTAGTCCCTCCAGTCTGGTGAGTGGGGGATGTGTAGCCACCCCACCACCTGTGGCAACCTGTTGCCTGTGGATATCCGATGCACGCTGACGGACATTTCTGATTAAATCACTGCAGTGATGTCGTACCTGCTCATATGTCCTATTATGCGTGCCTATGTCATTTACCCAACGGACCAGGTCTTGCCACAGTGCAGCCCTCTCCTGCTGATTCTGGCTGGTGCGGGAAAAGAGTATTGCATAATCCCGCACCAGGCTCTGGTGTATTTCATCATCCTCAGCTGCAGAGTATGCTGGATTGCACTGGTGAGCCATGGTCCTGAAAAAGGAAATAAAATTATATCAGCAAACTATGTCAGCAGAATTTGGCACACATACTACACATGCTACTCGACTGTTGTGATGCAACATATCTCACATATATAGCATCTGTCTGTCTATTGGTGGATACACATGTAAATGGCCGGGTATCAGTGCTCGGCCAACAACTGTGCAACAGTACCTTGCACACTCCATATGACATACTGCCAAACCCCAGCAGTCAGAACACTGATTCAGGTCCAAAGCACCTCCTCACTCTGGGTGTTTGTATCGAGGTACTGTATGGGGTACATCATCAACTACTGTGAGCTGACCACAAACTAATTGCCCTGGATATACATATCCCACCTCCACCACCAGCACAAACGACTACAGTGAATAACATTTCAAATGCAAACTTTACACTTCATAAGACTGAGATGGTATCCTTTAAGCCCACTGGGCCAGTGGAAGCCACAACCCACAATGCTGACTCCTTCACAAATGATTTCTACGGACATCTCCGAGAATGCATGGATCATGCAATCCCATATAAGACCAAGACACTCTCCACAAAGGGAAAGCATCCTGTCTGGTGGACCCTAGCCATAGACAGATTGTATAACAAAAGATGGAAGCTACTGCAAGACAGAGCATAATTCCATAAAGGGAAGGCATGTCTGATCAGCACTAGTAAAGAGCTATGTTCTCTCATACAAACATCCATGGACAACTTTGAGAGGGAAATCACCAGGGACACTACAGATAACCACAAGGCCTTCTTCAGTTATGTTAGAAACCTGGTCAGAAACCCTCCAATATGCTCATAGTTAGTACACAACAACAAATAAGTCACTGAACCCACAGATATTGGCAACATTGTGGCAGACAGGTTCAATGCAAGTTTCCCCCCTCCCTCTCCCCCAAACTAAAACATACTTATCCCAGCTGAATGTAACCTCCCTGTCATCACAGATGTCCAGGTGAGAGTCGCCCTCAGAAAAGCTAAAAACACAGCATCAATGGGACCTGATGGTATCCCCGGTTGCATGCTACATGAACTCCAAGAGGAGCTAAACACACATATAGAAGTGCTATGCAACACTAGCCTGACTACAGGATATGTACCTGTACACTGGCGTACAGCAGCAGTGGCTGCACTCCACAAAGGAGGCACCTCTACATACCAATACAATACAACACAATACAATACATTACAATACAATACAATACAATATGCTATTGCCCCTGGGACTACAGCAGCATACTGTTCTGCTACCCTGACCATTGTGACACATGTGATGTGATGGTACCTGCTCCTGTCAAACAGTTACACAGGGTGACTCATATGGCATATTACCTATCTGACTAACATTCAGCAGGGGTATGTGTGACATGTACTCATGGGGAGTCTTTCTTCTTAACGCTGTGTGGTTTATTGCAGGGTATGTCTTATCTGTGGGTAGGAACCTGTACCTCCGCCATGTGCTCTCTACTGCGGTGTCAAGGACGACACACAGCGGTCATTTAGCTTGTGAATGGTGTGAGGTGTTACTATGGTTGTTGGACATCTGTCATGGGTGTGACTTAAGTATGTAAATCCAGGAGTGGTAACCTCTATGTGGGTAGTATGTGTGTACTCTGTGGTGTTGTCAGTCACTGTGCATTGGTAATGTGTTTGAGTGCATTGTCAAAGTGTTGTACATGTCACTGTGTCCTTCTCCATATCTGTTGCTGTCATGTGAGGTACATACCGTGGCAGCCATTGTGTGGTGTGTAGGGGTACACTGACCTACATGTCCATAGCTGACACACCATGTCTGCTGACACATACCATGTGCAGGTATTCCAGGAATAGTGTACCACTGTGACTATCATTGGGGGGACTATTGTACACATTTATGACCCTGTTCACCCCTGAACACATGCAGTGGTGGGCAGCCAATCACATATCTGGTGGTTACTGGTGTAGGTGATTTCAAATGGGGTATGGTACTCCAGTTTTGACACTGGTGTTCACTCCATGCCTTTGTCACCAGGCACCTGTTGCAATACATCTGTACACATGTGCCTCACTCAGAATATATATACATCTCTCTCTCTCTCTCTATATATATATATATATATATATATATATATATATATATATATATATATATATATATATATATGTATATATATATATATATATATATATATATATATATATATATATATATGTCTGTATATATATATATATATATATATATGTCTGTATACATATACACATATATATATATATATCAATGCACATATATTGCTATAGATATGGAGAGGGGGAGTGTGACAGAGAGGGGGTGAGAGTGACAGAGGGGGTGGGACAGGGGGAGTGTGAGATCGTCATATACAGTCATATCTGTAGATAGTCAGATCTGTCTGTCTATGTATATGTATCTACATATATCTATATCTGTATGTGTGTATTACATATATATGTTTCTACATATTCTATCTACATCTGTCTATGTATTCCTACATCCCTCTCTATCTATGTATACATATATGCATATTATATATATATATATATATATATATATATATATATATATATATATACACATACATACATATATTGACATACATACGTATCCATATGATAGATAGGTATATCAACATGTTTGTTTACAAAACTGTATACACACACTAACATACTGCTAAACATACATAACTGTGAAACCTACTTTGTACATTGCACTACAACCTACATTCAACCTACATTGATATGTGCACATAGATGCCCTCACATACATATGTATGTACAGCCTTCACTGATAGTTTCTGTATGTCCCCTGCCCTATGCACATTTTCATATACATATGGATACAGACCAATGACACATATGGAAGGTTCACAGTATGTAGACTTTTAAAGTATTACTTTACATTACCTGTGTTTGTCACAGCCACTTGTGTTGCCTTTTGGTTTGGTGTCCTGCTGCTGCTCCAGTTGACAGATGTCAGCTTTCTAGTAGGTTTTGTTGAGTGTTTTTGTTTGTGCATGTTTTCTCTCTCTCTCTCTCTCACTCTCTCTCTCTCTCCCTACCTCCAGAGGGTGCAATGAAAGTATTGCATGTGTGGACTGGGAGTACAGCATGCTTTTGTAAGTATCTGCATATGTCCATGTGATGGCCTCTGCACCAATTGTTAGCCAGCATTTGCTAATTGCATGCAGCCAGTTGTGTACTGATTGCAGTTCTCACTGTGAGTCCAGGACAGTGCTATAAAAAGGTATGTGAGATAGGCATAGCCCTTTCAGAGTTTAAGGGCAGGGACCATGCTGGTATGCTGTGGACACTGTTCTGTGAGTGTAAAGGTTAGTATCTCTCTCATATTTCTGGCTGTGTTGTAGATTAACATTTCTCCATTCATTTCTCCAGTTTCCTGTACTAACTGTGTATGTACACTGACACCTAAGACTACTATTACTGATAATGTGGGTGTGTGTGCTTTCCTGTGGGACATGTGGTGTAACTGGTATATAGCAGTGGCTCTTGCACTTTGTTGCTATGGCTTCAATATTTGCCCTTTACATTCACTACTTGTATGCCTGCTAGGTGTCTTGACTGTAGTGTGTTGCTGTGGCTTTCCTATTTTCCATGTACATTCACACCTTGGAATGCTTGCTATATCTGCTAGGGTGTTACTGCATGCAGTGTGGTCTGGCCATGGTGTGGGCCTTGACATCTATTAGGGTATTTGAGTATGCTGCTGAGTAGGCCCCAGAGACTCTCTGGTGCATCTTTTATCTGCCTCATGGAATGGTACATATCAGTGGGGTACACCCATTAAATTGTCTGGTATTCTGCAGTTGTGACTGTGGGTTAGCATGAGCATATGTATTACTACACTATTTCCGACGTGCAAGTGGTGCATACTTTCAGTACTTCATAGTTACCATTGCATGTGTTGTAACACCTTTTTGCCTACTGTCTGTACATTTCACAGGGAGTCTGTGGGGCATCACTGTAACTCAGTCACTGTTGCTATGTCTAGGCTCTTAACTATTCAAATATGGCATTGTCAGACCTCTCAAGTGTACAGATATTTTAAGGATGTGCACATTTTTGCCTCATATTTTGGTCCATATCTTATAAACAGCTTTTTCTGGCAAATCACTCAGGGCTCAAGTCAGATTATAGTGACAAACATTTCAGTTTCAGACTTCATACCCTTCCAAACATCCAACATAATGCAAAACCTGTTACTCTCTCAACTGTCTAAGTTTGTTCGAGCAATATTTGGACTGTGTCCCTGTTTTTGGGCCTTTGCTCCACATTTTTTATTACTTAGTCTGGATGTGTTGCTGTAAGAGGTTGTGGGGTATGGGCAGTGATTATCCTGCTGTGAGTATGTGTGTGGCTTGCAAGGTGCTACAGTGACATTATTACCTACTAGCTACCAACTAGCATGGCTGTTTCTGTTCACACACTACTATTATAGAAATCCACTACATTTGACAGTAAATATACATGACATGCTTTGTGTACTACACATCTTATATTCCCTTTACATTCATTCCTACTATTGCATGATATATTTATTGTAGCACAATGTTCTTATATAACAGTCATGGCTTAGTGGTAAGTCATGCAGACTACTGGGATTTTATTTTGCTTTTGAGCAGACTACAGGTCTTGTCATTCAGAGAGACTAAGGCACTTTTAAGCAGTTGTAAGCGGGTTAGCGCTGGTTTGCGCGGAGCTCACGCATGCGCACTGGCATTCAGCTCCGCGCACATCTGCTTACAACTGCTTAAAAGTGCTTACTCTTGCGCACACCCAAGCTAATTTCTTTGAAAGAAATGAAAATGGGGAGACAGGAAAGTGGTGAAAAAGGGGTCACAAAGAGGGTAAGACAGTAGGGAAACAAGCTCGGGTTTTGCAGGAGGGATGTAGGTAAGGCCCATAGCTGCCCATTTCTTCATCAGCAACAGCTGTGCATATGTTTGTAATTTGTTGTGACATTTGAAACCTTCCACCCCTGAGAGAGGTGTAAGGACAACAATAATACTTGTTGTACAGCCAATTGTAATTGACAGTTTCCATGTCCAGCAGACATGTGTGCAAAATGGGCAGCTATGTATGGGGTGTAATTTATTTGTGGGTACAGAGTGCCCTTTTTTTTTTTTTTTTCAGGTGAGAGTGGTATGCCAAGTACAGGAAGTCGGTATAGCTGGGGAGGTAGGTTGGGTAGGTTAACAGACAAGACAAACAGGATGCATACAGGGGCGGTGTATGACATGTGGGGGTTACACAATTGACGGGGACAGATGTTTGGATATCTAGAGCGCATGAGCCCACAGATGGCAACAGTGGAACTGATATCCCCACCCATGGGCAGTTGCCACTGTGCCTTCACTGCCCAGGACAGGGCTGTGCTGGAGGCTGTGTAGGCCGGGCAGCAGACACACCTGTTAGTTGTGCCACTCGTGCCTCAAGCTGGCATAGGGGCCCAAGAACAGCGTCCCGGATCTCCCTACGCACCACAGTCCGGACATTATGGAGGGTGAGTGGATGTTCTCCTCCGGCCACACTTGCAGGGGGGATGAGCCCCATCCCCTGCAGCGCTTCCACCCGCAGGTGGCACAGGGCCACCGGAGGAGGGTCCGGCCTGGGCACTACTGCCAGGTGCACTCGCCAGCTGAGTAGGGAGAGGTGGGTCTGCTGGAACCCGCCTTCCCTGTCGTCCTAAGTTTTACATTATGTTATGACAGTTTGGGTTAGTAACGTACAATACCATTCACAATTAGTTGTAACAGCATGCATTAGTATTCCCATTAACCAAACACCCATATATTCAAACCATTGAACAGCAAGCATAACACATGCATAATTTGAATAGCAATACACAGTCCAACAACATGCAGGGTTGATTGATGGCAACAGGCCATCAGGTTTAGATGTATGAACAGGGCAGATGCATCAACGTACATGCAAATATGTATGAACCAACAGGACAAATGTCCAGGGGTGTTAATTGTGATTGCACATACCAATTTCACGTGGAATGGATTATATGTGGTTATAGGGTAGGGTGAAGAAAATTTAATTAACAACTTCAAATACCAATACATATGCTGTACATTTCTAATAGCTGCAGATATATACACACTACAGTTCTGCCTACAGTTTCCTATGTGATAACTACTTCAGGTTGGTGATAGGAATGTTACTGCTACATCAATATACATTTTCATTTTTATTCATACACATTCATATCTGGCTCTGTTCAGCTACATCATCCTGCTACATTTGCTTTATATAGCTATAGACAACTGTGGATGTTTGGTATTTCAGGCAACCATACTATCTGCATATTGCAGACTCAGAGCAACATATCCAGATTTTGGGACACACATTCCAGCTGCGGTACCATTTTCAACACATGTTACTGTTTGGTTCTGCCTGTCACATTCATTTCATTCTGTACTGACTGCAGTATACTTTATTCAGGAGTTATTACTACTTTATTGGTGGATTCATAACTCTTTCTCACACTCTCTCACTTGTTTTATTTTTACAATTCAGGATGGTACTTAATTCTAGGCTTTATTGACATGTTTTACCTGTAGTTATAACAATCCTTTCCAGTAGTCTCACTTCTGTCATGTTTCTGTATTTCAACAGGGATATATTTCACACGTGTTTTACTCAGCTTCTGCAGCTGTACTTTTCAGCCTGCTGCAGGTTATGTACTATTATATTACAGGTGGGACATCTTTATTTCAGACTTGTTTAATTTTTATGTTTGGATTACAGGCTGCATCACACTTTTGTAATCAAGCAATACTTGCAAACCCTCTTACACTGTTACTTGCACATTTTATTAATTAGTGACTACACTGCACTCTTTTGCTAACTGTCATACTTATATATTTATTTACAGTTACAGGGAGAGAATTACTGACCTGCCTGGTGGCGCAACCGTGCCAGCCTATCGCCATAGGCTCTACGGTTCACAGAACGGACACCTACAGCTGTAATATAAATAAAGTAATATTGGAATACACATCTCCATAATATCAGCTAGGTTAATTTCTTACAAAAATAATTACATGTAACTTACTCAGTAGTGGGGCATTGGGCATTTGCCGTGCCTCCTGGATCCAACGGTTCAGTTGGTCCTGCTTCCATCTCTTCAGGTCCGCATGGTGGTGATGGACCTACTCACCAGTCCTTGGTATCCCTATGGCACTGGTGAGATCATGAGCCAACTGGTCCCATGCCTCAGCCCTATATGCTCCCCACAGGATCTGGCCCTGCATGAGTTGGGCCTCATGATTGTGGACAAGGAGCCAAACCATATATTTGGACTCCTCAATGCCCCACCTCTGTGCTTGGAAGCAACTACCCTCACCTACACCTGACATTCTGGCTGCAAGTCTGTTCTACAATCGGTTATGCTGTGTATTCCCGCCTATGGGGCTTATATATGCCATTTTTCCCACACTTATCTGTGATTGGCCATTTTGAAATTGTATCAGCTTCACAAAACCTGCTTTGTCATGCTCCTCTTTCTATTCATTCCTGTATATATGCTATTACTGCATTTCTAAGTGCAACTGTCATGGCTTAGTGGTTCAGTACCTTGACTATGGTGCATGGTATCCTGGGTTTGAACCTGGCCATTACTTTTTATATTTTATGACTGTCTACACAGGCTAGGAGGTGTGTCTGTGTAAAGGCAGTTTTGATACAGCTTGCTCAACGTTGCCCGTCGGTTAGGTTGTTGGCGCAGCGCACAGCTCCGCACAAACGGGTTACGCTGGTTTACGCGCCATTTGGCTGTCAGCATGCATATTACGCTCAGCTCAGCTATGGGCACACATTTTCAGCGTGTTAAAATGCTGCTCAACCCCGGGCACTCATTTTACACCTGTTAAACCACTGCTCACCTACGGGCACTCATTTTATACCTGTTAAAACACTGCTCACCTACAGGCAGATGTACTCAACTTGTTAGACTGTAGCTCAGCTATAGGCACATCTGACATTTTTTTATTTTTATTATCTCACATTTCTTCAAAATACATGGCCCGTTTCATTACATTTTACATAAAATATAATTTTATATGTGTACATATATGTCAGGGACTTGTTTCGTGCTTATTTCACTAAAAATAAAAATTGATGTTGTGGGGGCTCGAACATTGACTGCCTGCTCTTCAGGCGACGTCTCTACTGCTACACTATTGCTTCTTGGCTTACTTTGCATATTTAGTTCTTATATGCTTTTCCACTGACTGCTAACTGTGGCTAAGCTACGGGCACACCTGCGCAAACAAGCGCACTCACGGGCAAACATCTTTACAATTTAAAAAAAAAATTATAAGATGTTCATTTCTACATTTTATGTTCGTAGTTTGTGGGGGAATGTGTTGTGTTGTGTTTATTCACATTTACATGGACTCTGTCGTGGGGGTTTACTTTCGGGACTTTTACTCTTCTGGGGGCGTGTCCATTTGCAGGGCTCGGCCTACGGACACGCCCCCTACTGTCTTCCACGGACCGTGTTAGCCTTAGGTGTGATTCAGCATGCCCTCATGCATATGCATGACATGCTGATGTCACACCGTTTAACTGCAGCCTCCGTGTAAGCCTTGTAACTCTTACACGGAGGCTTCGTGAATCCTGCCCAGTATTTTTCTAATATAAATTAGTTTTCCTTCCTGGTGGAGGGGGATAGTAATATAGTGTGCCATTGTATCTAAAGCTGCTATCATCTTAATTGTTAGAGGCAAATAAAAGTTGACAATGGCTTCAGTAATATAAAATGCATCTGTATCATGCTGCAGACAACGCACCATCTCTGATAGTAACACTTTGCAGTGAAATGAAACAGAAAACACACTGTGTCTTGTAAGTAAGTTATGGTTAGCTAAACTGCTGGAGGCCAATTTGGCTAAGTTGACAATGGCTTCAGTAATATGAAAATGCTCTGAAACTATTGAGTGCATAGTACAGCTTAGATTCTTATAACTTTTTGGTATTGCAAACATTATGGTGCATGTTAAATCCCTTCTATCCAAATACATAAATTGTTTATCAGAAATATATCACAAATAGACATAATTGGTGCAAACTCATGAATAAGATTACAGTATTTGCATGTAAACAAATGAACATTGTTAGACACCATTTCTTCAAAAATATTATGATTTACTAACGTGTATTCCATGGTTTTGAAATAGTATTCCTGATATAAAATTAACATTACACTCACTTTGTTAACCACTCAAATAATAATAGCTTTGTAATTGTTTTCATTCAAAGCTTTTTTCTTATTATTTTAATAGCATATTTTAGGAACATAGGAATAATACTATACAAGTGATCTTGGGGAGATGCTTAGCCATATACATCTTCAAGTAGATAAACTTAAAAGTTTTTGCCGCCCTTCTCAAGCACTTAATACTGCTTACCTCCAAAATCATTTAAGGCCTTACATGATAAGCCTGGTGCAAATTTGTGCCATCCCATCCAGTCATCAACACTAGCCTTAAAGGTAGCCAAAGTTTAGTGGCAACTTATTCCTTAGGCTGCAAACATCATGTGTTAGGAACCTATCCCTCCAATGAGTCTTGTTAAAGTTTTGGTGCGGCTTTGGGTCTCGAGTGTTAGGTATTTGTAGAGGCACTAGTTTGGTGAAAAAATAGCAGATTAAATGGGATTAGGTCTTTGTATGGCTAGAAAAGCTAAACACAGATCAGTGGAAGGGTAAGATTCAACAAACCAGAGTCCAAATAAGGAGATTAGCTACAACCTAGCTTAGCATTTCCAAGAAACACTACCCTTGCTACAACGCATACAAATGTGAAATGGATTAGCTTTCTTTTTAAAGTGTAATACATTTTACTCTGGTAAATGCAATTACATACTATTTTACCTGTTTTCTTTCACATAAGAAATATATTGCAAAGGCAAATTAATCATCTTAATACTTATTTACATTTTTAAATTGTCACACATTAAACACCTCTTAGTTTGAATAAACAACAAACTTTTCAAAGTTTATTACAGTTTTCCACATGCAAATATATATTCCCAGTAATGTTTATGTTAAGTAAAACATAACATCAGTAATATCGATGTCTGAAGGCACACACATTTAAGTGCTCTCTTGAAAAAAATAAATTTTGCTTCGGCGGGATTAAGATGTAGTACTAAACCGAACATATAAAACCCAAAATGTGGCATACCATCATCTTTTTTAATTTTTAATTTTGATTTGACATTTGTTAAAAGGGAAAGTCCGACTTGGAATAAGCCAATTTTCAGTGGAGGCCCAGGGAGAAACGCTTTAGACGCATGTCTCTGTAACGCGGGAGGAAACTGGAGCACTCAGAGGAAGCCCACACGAATGCAGGAAGGACATGCAGTCTCCACACAGAAAGCACCCCAGCTGAGAATCAAACCAGAGAAGCTCTTGCTGTGAGGCAACAATGCTACCACTGCACCACTGTTATACTTAAACCCTTATATGTCTGACATTCCATCACTGTAGATGCATGACCTATGTTCCAGTGGAAGAGATGTGAGGACTGTGATGTGACAGTGTTCAGGGGCATAGTCAGTGAACAAAATGTCCCAGACACCAAGTAAAAGTCTTCTGAAGTGTCATTTATGAAAAGAAAAACTAACACTCATAATGTCGATGGTATGAGTAGTATGCCTGGCTTACTTTATGCAGTGGGTTAGGAGTGAGTCATCAAGTGTTTGGGCTGGAAAACGAGATATGTTATCTTCAAACATGTTAGACAAGCTGCTGAAAGGAAACCTAGCACATTTCTACTATTTAGATAGCAGAGAAAAGCTGGTCTCTGTTGCTGTGTTCAAGAAGGTTGTGCAAACTGATCACCAGCTGGATACAAGACTACTTTGGCTGGGTGGATCGAAAGCAGAGTAGGGAATTAGGGTAAACAATCTGTCATCCGTTGTCTTGTCTATTAAGGTGTAGGGGATCATCACTGACACAGCAGGAAGGATGTGGGAACACTAGTTGATGATCCTCTGCTGGGAGGGGGGATCTGTCTTTAAATACTCAGTGGAAGACAGAAAATAATCATTGGCACAATTTATAGGTCAGAGTGGAGAGACCCTAATTACCATCACACCAGATGAAGAATTTGCAGACTAATAACTGTCAGGCTGTGTAAATGGATGCTGGGACACTAAAGACTACTATGATGGGTAAGGAGATCAGACAGCTAACAGCAGAGTGTAGTAACATGGGGAGAGCTGCAATGCCCCTTCTCTTGCTTTTTCTGGGTGCCACGTCAAAGCTGACACTTGCATTCAGCTAACAGTAATAATAACAGTATATAATAGCAGTAATAATCGAACCAACACTTTTGTAACATGTTATTAAGTGTGTTTTCTATGCTTCTAATGCTGTGATGCTCTGCTACAATACATTAAACGCAAAACAAAAACACTTACTATAGTGATGCTCTGCTAACCCAGGGCAGGCTTTTGCATGAACTTGGATGTGTCACTTCAGCTCATATACCTGACACAAGCTCAAAACAAAGAGGTTGCACCTAGTGAGTGCCATGTACCTTGTAATTGTTAGTTACTTTTGGTTACTGAATTTTACAAATGTTATCATCTGTGTTATTTTTTCTAAAATGAAGCTGTTTGTCTGTTTTATTTGAGTGTTTCAGAGAGTTACTTTTTTGATGATATCCATAATACAGCAATATACTGGTCATAATCAATTTCCATCAACTGTCGTGCATTTAAATTGTTTTCTGCCTTACTATACTGTCTCCTGTTTTATTCAGTTTTCATATTTATTTGTTTATATTTCCATTTGTTGACCGGGATACACTGAGCTTTTCCGTGAGGTCCTGGGTAGAAAAGCTCCTTAGACATAGTAATATATAACATTAAAATTCAGGTACAGCATGTAGTTATAGAAATATATAGTATTTATAAAAATACAATTAAAATTGTGAAAGAAATTACTTCATATGTGAGTGTGCAGAAAAAGAAAGAGAAATAGATGGGCATGAACAAATGTGGTAGGTGCCATTTTTGTAAATGTGTCAAGGAGAGGAAAGACTTTGCGGTCCATGGTAACCAGTTTGAGATACTTGGAAATTTTAATTTTGAATTTAAGACAGTAGTCTGTTTGGCTCAATGTGAAGTGTGCCCCTGTTTTTATGTAGCAAAGATGAACCGCAAAGTGAAAGACTGTATTTATGAACATGAGTATAATATCAAAAAATGCATCATGACAAACATGTTTGTGATTTTCCAGGACACCATTTTAAGTATGTAGTTATTGACCGGGTCAGTTTAGGTGAATGGGGTAGACCTAATAGCCTACTACTGGAAAAAAAGGAAATGTCATGACAAAGGTATTGGATGCTAGTAGATGGCCTGGGCTCCATGAATATATTTCTATTGCTTGCATTTTAAAGCTTAAAGCACTGAACTGATAAAGGGAATAATTTTATTTAATTCTTATTTTAACTATTTTCACATTTATTTATATTTGTTATTTATATACCATGACCTGAAGAAGTATATGGGTTATATGTACATGTTTATGTATTTCATGCAACTAGTAACCAGACTAACCTGACTGTACTCATTCTCATGCAACTAGTAACCAGACTAACCTGACTGTACTCATTCTCATGCAACTAGTAACCAGACTAACCTGACTGTAAATAGAATAAGTTCCTGGAATCCAACAATCAAAGTGAAAAATGAACCATTCTCATGCAACTAGTGATTCCAGACTAACCTGGATCTGCACCAAAACAGTACTCATTATGCAACTAGTAACCAGACTAACCTGACTGTACTCATTTCATCCAACTGTAACCAGACTAATTGACTGTACTCATTCTCATGCAACTAGTAACCAGACTAACTGACTGTATATTCTCATGCAACCATTTATGCTAATCTATTGACTGTACTCATTCTCATGCAACTAGTAACCAGACTAACCTGACTGTACTCATTCTCATGCAACTTTGCAAACTAACTTGACTGTACTCATTCTCATGCAACTAGTAACCAGACTAACCTGACTGTACTCATTCTCATGCAACTAGTAACCAGACTAACCTGACTGTACTCATTCTCATGCAACTAGTAACCAGACTAACCTGACTGTACTCATTCTCGTTTCATACTGGAACATAATTAGGGTCAGGGCTGGTTTGTACTTGGATGGGAGACCATCTGGGAATATCAGTTGCTGTGGGCTCAAGTATTTAACATTTTAAACATTTAAACATTTTAAACATTCAAGTACTTATAAATAATTATGTATTTCTATTGCCTTTTTTATTGTTTTTTTTTTTTATTTTTAGACTTATTAGATATGAGTTGTGTGTTCCTATATTGGTGTTATGTATTTTATATGCTACATTTATATATTTTAGATATTTTTGTATGGTAAATATTGGATAGAAAGAATATGCTGCTTTAAGGAAGTGTGTGTGTGTGTGTGTGTGTGTGTGTGTGTGTGTGTGTGTGTGTGTGTGTGTGTGTGTGGATTGACATATGGTTTTTTTTGAGTGTATTTAAACAGGGCAAGCATGTATAGGATTATCTGATGAAGTTCATAAGAAATGAACAAAAGTGCTTATATTTTTTATTTTGTGTTTATTAAAGTTCAGTAAATTACAGTTTTACTGTGGATCCACCCGAGCCAGCTTTTGTTTGGACCTTGTTTGTACAGGGTCTTTGTGTTTCATATGAACAAGCATTTAACCTGATTTGCCAACAATATTCTTTCCAGTCCAGATCCTCATCAGCATCCCACCTGGAATTATAATTTTTCACTTGCTCAATCACTGAAAATGTATAATATGTCTTTACTTTTTAATGAGACAGAATCACATACTTAGCTAAAGCATTCATTGATTCTTGTTTTTCCACTGGCCTTAAATGCTCATAAATCCTTGAATAAACCCCCCTAGTAGTTCTTCCTATATAAAACATGGGACAAAGCCACATAGTGCCATGTACACTACATATTTCGACTTGCAGCTACATTTATTAAATAAATTAATCTCATAATTTGTGGCTGCCACTATAATTTTTTGACCTTCCATAATATGTTCACAATAATTACAGTTATTACACTTATACATTCCCTTTACGGTAATCTATTTGAACTACTATTTCTACCCCTATAAAATTGTTCTTTTAAGTTTTGCCTCTCTTAGTTACAAAAATAAGAACCTCTCCTATAATTTTATTAAAATCCTGAAAGCTTATTAGAAGCTTCCAGTTATTCCTAATTATTCTTTTGATACTTATTTAATTTACAGAATTATCAAGCAAACATGCTAGGGTATAATCTTTATTCTTATTTGCACCTACTGGTACTTCATTGGTACTACTAGAATCAATTATTAATACTTCCCTTTTGCAAAAACATCATTCATAGCCTCATCTAACATTCCAGATGGGTACTTTCTGGCAGAAAACTTCCTTCTCAGTGTCTCACACTTTACCTTAAAGTGATAAGCCTCATCAGTCAATCTATTTATCCTATCAAACTGAGTGTTAACTATATTCTTTTTAAACCTACCACTATGCATATTATTACAGTGCATGTGACTATTACTTTGCACTAATTTCTTATAAATCTTTACATTTAATTTGTTGGCTTTCTTATATAAAGTTAAATCCAGGTAATTAATATATTTGCTGTTAAAAGTAAAAGTAAATTTCAAAAACTCTGCTACAGAATTTAAATACTGCATAAAATCTAAACCTGCACTTTCATTTCCTTTCCACATAAAAAGTAAATCATCAGTAAAATGTTTATAAACTATAATATTATCAACAAATGTTGATTTATAAATAAATTATTTTTCCTAACCCATTATAAAAATGTTAGCAATCCCCACAGCTACTCCATTTTTTGTCTGTAAACTACATTATCAAATTTAAAAAAGTTACACGTTAAGATAACATCAAAAATATCAGTGAACAAACTCACGTCATCAATTGTAAAGCATTGAGACTCCTGAAGTACTCTGTTGACCATTTCCAAACCCTCATTATTGGGTACTACAGTGTATCAGGATACCACATTGTCTGTAACTAGCTACATAGTTTCTTCCACTGCTATTCCTTTAATGAATTGGCTAAACTCAAAAGAATCTTTAGGATAGGATTCTCTTTTGCTAATAAACCTCTGTAAGTATTTATCCACATAGATAGCCATGGCTTCAGTTTTACTGCCACTACTGGCTACAGTAGGTCTAAAGCTGGGTTTATCTAAATTCTTATGTATTTTTGGCAGGCCAAAAAACAACCTAATTTTGGCTTCCAAATTCTAAAATAATGAGCCATTTCATTAGTAACCCAACCATTGATGATTAGTTAGAATTGTCAATACATATAAGAGAGCTGGTTACAGTGGTGTCTAAGGGATAGTTGCTAAGACAATATGTGGGATATAGTGATTAGATTTATAGTTTAATCCATTCCTGGTTAGTTTTGCTGACAGCATACTTTACATATTTATTGAATCAAAGACTGCTATCTTTTTACTCTGTAGAAATTTTAAATCTGTTGCGTTTATTTTTACATATTTAAACTCCCGTGCTATAAAGTTTAAATTAATAAATATATTTCTCTAAAATGGCAAAGAAATAGTTATGGCATGTACAAAAATAGAAATATATGCTTAAAGCAGCATATTATGACTAAACATTGAAAAGGAGTTCATAGCTAGGATTCAAGGACACAAACTCAAGAAGTCTGCAGCTCTAGGTGACTCATACGTACTAGACATCCATTGACAGCATTTTGGAATCGCCCACAGCCTCAATCTGTGTGATAATTAGTGCTGTAGTATGTGCTTTTTAATCTATGAATCGCAGATTGAATGCATTTTTTTATAATTTTAAGAGATAAACAGGAAACTAACAAAGCACTTTAATTCACTCTTTAGTACACATGCATGTATTCTCTGGCCCTATTAATGTTGTAATTTTTCTAATACCTGCTAAATATTTTATCCTCAAAAAGGAATCAAGTTGCTTAGTTAGGAATTCATAACAACACTGAGAAAACTGATTTTGTTTTTCTTTTCCGCTGATGTAATACACCACTGAAGTTGTCCAAAAATAAAAATTGGACAAGCATATAGATTTAGTAAATCATCCTACTGTACTATTGACAAGAAAATCGCATTAGTAAAAGGATGCATACAAATCTAGCTACCAAAATATTATTATTGTATATAATTTTAGTCATAGCACTTTTGTCATATTGCAATACTGCACTTTTGTTACTACAAACTGATCATTATCCTATGTTTTTGAAAGAAATTGAGTTTATAACAGACATGACATTCTCCATTAAAGACTGATTAATTTTTGGTTCACCTTGAGTATAATTAATTTATTTTAAACAAAAAATTACTTTGACATATTGAACCAGAAATCCTTATGACCATCCTGCTGTTACTGCTGCCCTGTATACCACAGTGGTAGATGTGATGCATCAGTAATATATTTGACATGTTTTCTGCAGGGGTCCTGCCCTGCTGTACCCCTTTTTTGGCTCTGATCCTACATCCTGATCTCTAATACTACTACTGCTGAGAATGCATCAAACCAGGGAGTAAGAAATACATTTATTCTTTTTTTCCTCAGAGTGTGTTCAAGGCAGTACCTTTAATCATTAGGGGTATAGGCAGTAGTATTTTTAATCATTGGGGTGTAGGGATGAAAACCCCTCATGAGGAGTGTAGAGGGGCAGGCTCCATTGTGTTTTTATTTGTAGCAGTTGAATAGGCTACCAAATAGTGCGGCCAGCACACTGTGGTTGGGCAGTGGGTAGTTAATATATAAAAATAGACCCTTAACCTGAATTACAAGCCTTAATGTTCCTTGCAGTCACACATATTCTCCCACTGAGTAGCACCATCAGTGTAAGAAGCAATCTGTCTCTCTCCTTAGTAAGTAAAAAACAAATGCATGTTAATATACAGTTAAAACAAATTGTGTTTTGCTTCATATCACCAATCTGCTCTTTCTGTGCAACTGAAGAAAATGAGAAGTACCCTATAATGCTGCAGTCATTCAAGGTAGCTGACTCTTTAACCCCACTCGAAATGCGAAAATATTGTGACCTGTGCAATTTATAGAAAATAACCAGACATACTGTGGGGTATTAGCATTCATAAGACTTCCTCTGTTTAAAAAAATCTGAATCAAAGTACCAAATGTAGTTATATTCTCAGGAAGTTGAAATGCTCTGAATGCTGTTTCCTTCTAAAGTAAGGATACTTTGTGGCTTCAACGGACTTGCTACTGTCAGTTTTCTGTTAGGGTGGTATTCATAGGCTAGGAGTTTGCAGCTATGCAGCGGTTATCTGGGAAGAGCACCGCTATACATACATGCAAATAAGCTAAGCAAAGGGTATTTGTTCTGAATAAGGAAAAGCAAAGGTATTGTTTGGAAACACACCCACATAGAACAAATGTGTAAAGTACCTAAAGTCAATTGTTAAATAGAAACAAAAGTACTATATGAAAGCCTTAGGCTTTGTGTAATGTTATATGTATTCAGATATTGAGGAAGTATGCAGCTGTGCGCAGTCATTCTTGAAACACTAAAGGCAAGAGGTGGACTGCACAGTCTTTATTCTTAATATTTAAGAAAACTAAAGGGATTTAATATTTTTATATAGGGTATTTTTATTCGGACACCCTGATGTTTTCATTAAAGAGTGGAAAGGGGAGACACGATAAAGAGGGAGACTTTGAATGAACACATCAAGAGGGTTTTGCTAGAGGAGGGGAGGGGAGAAAGAAGGGGCACTATGTTTTTATTGGGGGATAGACCCCATATTTTTCAAATATATTTTTATTTAAGAGGGTAGTGTGGGTCACAAATAGGCAAGAGGGCATAGGATAAGGGAAGATGGGCTGAGCAAGTGCCTGCAGTAGTCCCAGCCCACTGATCCTCAAATGTTTCCAGTGCCAGATGGAGGTGTAGTGGAGGATTCAGATGTTGAGGGGTAGGGGGCTTATGGTGATGCAGTGCTCAGCACCAACTGGGACAGTGTGTTTTAAACATGTTGAAGAGAGTCTTCTGCTGCCTGAATCCATCTGTCTAAAACCTGCTACATCATGTCCTCAAACAAGTCCTGAAGCCCTCATTCAGTGAGGCTTGCCAGGCTTCCATGTGCTGGGGTACCTACAGGACTGGTGCCATCCCCTGAACATGCAAGGATGTTCCTGGTCAGGGAGCGGGTGAGCACTGTCTAACTTGGGAGGTATGAGCCTGGGCCATGCCAGAAGATTTTGAATCTGTAAAAAAAATGAACATAAATGGGAGAGAAAGAAAATAATACTTGAAAGAACAGAAAGAAAAAAGGTGAGTAGAGATAAAAGAAAAAATGAACACAAATTCTCACATCATGTGATACAGCATTCAGCTTCTTTCTATAAAGCATTTTTTTTATTTTAGAAATCTTAATTGAAGTAAAATAGAAAGTAAGCAAACGTACAGTAATTGCTTATGCAGACTTTTGGATGACATTTTATGGGAAGTGCTTATACATACTTGGCAGGAGAGTGTCTGGTGGGGTTCACATGATGCAATCAACTACACAAACATAGTGATCAGATTTGTGCACAGCATGCATTTGTTTGCAATATTACACTGAAAGCATCCTTTATAAATACTTATATCCTACAAAATCAGTTGAAAACAGAATACTGCAGTTTATATATTGACATATGTTTTTACATTTTGTTGCATTAATGTACTGAATGCACTTTAGTGCTTGATTTAGTATGTTGTATACATTATTTCTTTATATACAGTAGTAAATGAGTTAAAGACAAATACTGGACTTATATACTGCCATATCTCTCGCCTTTGCTTGCAGTAATGCATTGAATGTACTCTAGTGCTTCAGTTACTGTTTTATAAATTCTTTTTCCTGTATATGTTAATGAAATCAGTTAAATATACAGTACTATTTACTACTTTATTCATGCTTACCAGCTTCTTCAACCAGTCTGGCCATTTGTCTTTTCTGGTGTCTCATGTTGTAGGAGATTTCTTCCTCAGCTCTAAAGAGAATACATAAGATAATTTGTGTTTTCTTGTATTTGACTATTTTCCCCAAAATTACTTATATGACTAGTACTTATTTACAAGACATTCCCGTCACTGCAGTCTTGGATTACTATGTGTTTGTTGAAATATGTATTACTGTCTAAATTAACATACTTTGCCACTCTTCCCTTTATAGCAAGTATTAAACAAATTGCTACACTTTAGGTTCATAGGTTAGTACTTGGCTAACTACCCTTGAAGGCCATTTTAAGCCTAGCAATTATCCCTTGTGAGACTCAAACCCTGCACCTTGTGTTTGTAAGGCAAACACCTTAACTATTAGGCCACCCTCCCAACCCAATTGGTGGAATATTATATTTTTAAATATGATGCTTTGCATGTAACAGTGTGGCAATTGTGCTCTGCCACTAGGTGCAGACACACAGAAAAAAATGTAGAAAGTCATGAAAGTTTTAATTTCCTTACCTTTATAAAAGTGTGCGCATTGATAGTTTTCTTCCTTAAGAATTCTAAGCATTTAAGGAGATGATTTAAACTGTATACAGAAATAATAGCTCTGATTGCTTCTCAGTAAAGTATGTGCTGGTTTCTCAGTAAAGTATGTTCATAGGTTCATAGGTAGGTACTAGGCTATCTGCCCTAAGCCTAGCCAGAATGTGTTGGCTTTCGCCGCCCCCTTAGATTAGTTCCCTGCGCCTCTGTCCAGCAGATCCACTGAAATGATCCCCAGGGTAAACTTTCTGTTTCCCATCCACTCATCAAGGTTTCTCTTGAAGAGTGTTAGCAAGGAGCTCTGCCTAATGTAGACTGGAATCTTGTTCCAAAGCATGGGAAGTCTCTGTGACAGGAATCTATCCCTCCAGCACGTCCTATTTATTGTTGTGGTGAGGTTTGGATCCCTAGAGTGTGTGGCTCGAGGGGATAAGCTTTTCTTTAGGTGGAGCATGTCGATCAGTTCTGGGTTGGACATGGCCTTGTATGTTAGAAAGAGATCACCTCTGAGTAGGCGGTATGCAACTGAGTACAGCTGGAGTTTCTTCAGTCGAGCTGCATAGGGCATCTGTTTGAAGTCAGTGATCCTCTTGGTGAGGTACTTCTGTGGTCTTTCCAGCTGTTGCAGGTGTCTTGTAAGATACATCCCAAATGGGGAGTTGTACTCTATGATGGGTCTGATGAGCAATGAGTAGAGGGGCACAATGACCTCTTTTGATCTAGATGCAAACCCTTTTGTGATAAGGTGTGCCATGTAGAAGGATTTTCTAACCACTTTGGCAATGTGATTATCAAAGGAGAGTTTACTATCTACTTGGGTCTCCAGATCCCTTATTACGTCTTCTGTATTTAGGGAAATACCACCTATGTGGTAGTTTGTGGGTACCTTGTTTTTTCCAAAGGGGATGACTATGCACTTTTTGGCATTTAGCTAGAGGCCATGATTTTGACAACAGGTGTCCGTCTCAGTGAGACCCTTTTGGAGGATGTCTGTGTCAGCCGGAGAGTCAGTTATAGCCCCTAGTTTGCAGTTGTCTGTGAAGTTGGTCAGCCATAGTCCTCCTGTGCTTGTCTGTACCTCTGAAAGGTATATGCCAAACAGGAGGGGTCCTAGGACTGAGCCCTGGGGAATGCCACTTGTAACCGGTTTAGAGTCAGACCTAGATCCCGCAACTCTTACCATGTGGGTTCTGTCCATGAGCCAGTTGGCAACCCATCTTGTGACGTAAGGGTTTATGTTCAGGCTGGTGAGCTTGTCTATAATACCAAAATGGGGAATGGTGTCAAAGGCCTTTGCGAGATCTAGGTAGGCTGTGTGTACCATCTTTCCCTCATCTATAACCTTGGTAATGTCTCAAAGAAGTCCACCAGGTGTAGGAGGCATGATCTGCCCTTAAAGCTGAACTGGGTAGGGTCCAGAGTTTGGAGGTTCCCAATGTCTCTGTTAATGAGTTCCATGATGATGCACTCCATAGCCTTGCAGACCAAGCTAGTCAGGCTTATAGGGCAATAGTTCCCGGAGTCTGTTGTGGAGCAGAATAATTTTATTTTATTTTATTTTATTTTATTTTTATTTTACATTTGTTAACCGGGCTAGTCCAGCTGGATATATGTCCATTTTCAGTGGAGGCCCGGGGAGAAAAGCTCCACAAAATACAACAACATAAAAGGTCAAGACAAAGACAATAACAGTATAATTTGGTACACAAGTTTTAACAATTATAGTACAAGCCTAAGATTATATATTTTATATTTCAGTAGGAAAAAGGAAAAATTTATCTAAGAATAGATGAATAAGACTAATACATTTGTATTAGAAATGGTGTAGTACAAATCTTTATAACATATTACAAAATTAGATACACCTAGTAATTTATGATAAGAGATACTAAGGTCTCACAAAAACCTAAGAAAGAAAAACACTAGAGATCAATAGATAGAGTATAGAAGAACAGCAAACAAGGATGGATTTCTAGTGTTATTTAACACATAGGTTCCGATACTATATGAAGGTGTTTGATCATTCCACAGTATATACTTATTTACATGAGAAAAAATCCTAAGGAAGGTTAAGCTCACTAAAAATTAGTGAGACAACACAAGATCATGATCATGGGAGGCTAGGAATTGTGGGAGTCTAGTTAATAGTTAGGTACTTAGTCTGGGTTAACACAGGGGCATAGCCAGTGTGATTTGAGGTAAGGTTTAAGCTTGCTTTTAAATAAGCTGACAGAGGATATTGAGGTTAGCTGGCTTAGGAGGATGTTCCAGGCTTTTCCTACTGTATTGGAGAACAAGGTGTCACCAGCGGTCAACCATTGCTGTGTGCCACTCTATGGGTACATAACCTGTGGAGAGGCTGAGTTTGAACAGTGTGTTTAGGTGAGGGGTTAGTTCATCTTTGAGCTCATGTAGGACGCAGCCTGGGACTCCGTCCGGTCCCATTGATGCTGTGTTTTTGGCTTTGGAGAGGGCTGTTTTAACCTGAGTGTCTGTGATTTCAGGAGCTCTACATTCTTCTGGTATGGTTATGGGCCCTTTTGGGGGTGAGAGGGGGTGAAGTTTGCGCAGAACCTTTCTGCCAGGATGTTGGCAATTTCGGTCAGTTCAGTGTATTTTGTACCATTCTGCACTAACTCTGAGCAGATCTGAGCATTGCCACTTAGATTCTTGACATAGCTAAAGAATGCCTTGTGGTTATCTTTGGAGTCCTTTGCAATTTTTCTTTCGAAACTCGCCTTGGATGATTTTATGAGGGATCGTAGTTTCTTGCTGATACTGATCAGGGATTTCTTCACTTCTTGGGATTTTACTCTTTTCTGTACTAGTTTCCTCCTCCTATTGTATAACTTGTTTATGTCAGGAATCCACCAGACTGCTTTCTTTTTCTTTTTCTTGGAGGAGTGAGTCTTGGTTTTGCTTGGGATAGCGTGAGCCATGCATTCTTGTAAGTGCCCATAGAATGCATTAGTAAAGGATTTTGCTGCTTGGACAATGTTATCCTATAGCATGGGGGCTTTGAAACTTTCCACCTCGGTCTTAAGTAACGTGAAGTTTGCTTGTGAAAAGTTTTTCACAGTGGTCTCCTTGTCCGGGGGTGGGGGTGGAATGTGGATATCCAAAGTGATTTGTTTATGGTCAGATCTAACCAGTGAGGGGTTGACCTCTGGTGTGGAGCACCGGTCACCCATGTTGGTGATGACCAGGTCCAGTATGTTGTCACCTCTAGTGGGAGTGTTGACTAGTTGATCCAGGGTGTTTGAGTTTATAAATTCTAGGAAATGTTGGGCAAAGGAGTTAGTACTTGAGTAGTTCTCCCAATTAATGTTTGGGTAATTGAAATCACCCAATATTAAGGTGTTTGGTAGGACCTATATATTTCCCAGTGTTTCCAGACATGCGGAATGAGGGTCCTGGGACATGGTGGGTGATCTGTAGCAAGCTACAATTTGAATTGCAGTTTTGCCCATTGTTAGTTGCACGTGAATGATCTTTGAAGCATCGTGCTGTGCCACTAACCTGGAGGTGTGGGTATCCCTGATGAATATGGATACACCCCCTCCTTTTGTATTACTGTCCGGGTTCTGTGGCCGAAATGTATGGTATGAGTTGTAGCCTGGTAGTGCTGGGGTGCTCTCTGGAGCCTTAATCCAGGTTTCTGTTACTGCACATATATCGATTTTCTCCATACTGAGGAGTGCCTCGAGTGCGTGCATTTTGAGGTTTAGACTTCTGGCATTGAGTAGCATCACCCTCAGTTTTTTGTTACTTGTGTTATTTATGGCATTGGGTTTGTCTTTTGAGCCTTGCCTAAAAAAGGCACTGTAGGGGTGGCAAGAGCCTTGGCCCGTATTTGAAAGCCTAAGGGTGACAGGTGCAAGCCATCTCTAGCAAAGCAGCATGGCTTGTCGAGCATGTCATCCCGGGCGGACAGACACTGGATCCCCTTTAAATGACACCAGAAACTTAGCCAATTGTTGAAATTGATAATTTTTTCTTTATACTGCGGTATCATTCTTGGTGAGGGAAGGATGCTACTCAGAGTCAGGGTCATACCGGCCTGGGCTACAAGATCAGAGAACTCTTCCATGTCTCTTTTCATGTAGTCCAGGGAGGTATGGCTCAGGTCATTCACACTAACATGGACAATGACAGAGTTGTATTTGTACTTGTTCTGGAGTGACCTGCGTGCTTTTGTTATGTGGCAGATCCTGGCACCCAACAGGCAGCTACCAGTAACCTTCTCCTTATTCAGCCTAGTCAGTGTGCCTGACTATAGAGTCACCTATTACCAGTATGTTGGGTATGTTATTTGCCTTAAGGGCTGTGATTGCATGGCACACTGGTTTTGTGAAGTATGTGTTTCATGATTTATGTTGGGGGGTGGAGTTTGCTTGGATGTCTGCTTTTGAGGTCTCTGTTGCTTTTGCAGATTTTTATTTAGAGCCTCCGAGTATGTTTTCATGTATTTATGTGTGTTTTTTGCCAGTGCTGGTTTAATGGGTCTATGTGAGACTGGTGGTGTGATGCAAGTATTTCCCTTCTCCTCTTGACTGTCTGGACATGTTCTGGACATTCACCTGAGACTGCAACCTCTACCCCTTCCCCCAACTTCTACTATGGTGTGATGCCTGACTGAGTTCAGCCATCTTGTACATGCAATTAATATTGAGGAACAAAATACGATGTTTGACAATTATTATACTAATAAATAATTTTCTGTCCAGCACAGACTGTGTGCATATAATTTTACTACTAAGATGCAACAATAAATGAAAATATGTGGAAACACAAGCATTTTTTTGTTTGCTTTTTGTATAACTGCATGAAAAAGTAGTTGTAAGCTTGCTCATACAGATGTATATCTGTGAAGTACAGACACATATATGTAGATTATTATTTTATTAATACATATGTTACATCTGTGTACGTACAATTATGTTAGCACAGAAATATTTAATATATTTATATACAGATGCAACTGTGTGTACTTATATGTTTATGCTTTCTTTTGCATTATTATAATAACATTACACATGCATCTTTGCAGATACACACATTATTTCTATCAAATACCTTCAATTATGCAACCTTTTTACAGTTTAATCTTTTAAACCTATGTTTAATATGACCCAATTGTAATTTGCTGCACCCTAAACTGGTTCTTGAAAAACTCATCCACCACTCATTAAATGTTTTTCACTACAGAAATACTATACTTTATGACAACATAGTACATATACACACAGTTCCAACACTATGTTGTGTGTGTTTAATGCACTGCAGATGTTGATTTAATTGTAACTCCAGTGTAACTCTTGTGTATCTTTTGTGATATTTTTCTGTAAATGCTTTGCAACTCCCAGGTCATTCAGATGTAACTCTTGTGTAGTGGGAATGTAGAATGTGTAGTGACAGAGACAATATTTTGTGTTTATTATTATAATGAACTAAGTCTTCACTTGCCTATTTGTAACTAATGTGTAACTTGTATGTAAGTCATAACATAACTCACTAACTGAAATAGTGAAGTTAGAGACAGGGAGACTTACAATGCTGTGTTGTGCTCATTAATGTTACCAGCTGCACTCCTTACTAGCTTAATTATAAATCAAGTGTAACTAATGTATAACTCTGTAATGTGCATTGATTAGAGAAATACCACAGTTACTAAAAGCATAGTATGTTGACTGAGACTTGCACCATGCTGTGCTCATTATTTCAAAGAGTTGCAGCCTTCATCATCTTAATTGCAACTAATGTAGAACTCGTCTGTGACTCGCACATAATTTACTGTGCATACATCTCTTTCAGAAATTCCCGACTGTGAGTTACAACACCATTTGCTGCCCATTATTGTACTCTGCTGCAGTTATCACTTGCTTCATTGTAACTCCTGCCTTTCTCATGTGTAACCCATTAAGTGTAAGTCTCATACCCAAACAGAACACTGTGCAAGAAGAGGGCAAATGATATGGTAGAACATGCTAGAAGCAAGGTGAGGCAAAATGCAGTTGTCCATACCAGTACTGGGAGGAGGGTCTAAAACAATTATCCCATTAACACCAGATGAGGAACATCTCCTCTCAGTTTTTCTCCAAGTTTTTGGGTTTTTAATACCATGATGGGAATGGACCCCATTCCTACATCAAAGTATGATTAAAGTTCATGAAATTAATATTGTTTCAATCTTTGATGTTAGCTGAAATGCTCTTCTCAGCAGCTGTAATGTGCAATTCATATGGAGTTACATGTATTGGTAACATACAACTGTAAATTCTTTTTTATAAGACCCAATACTCCTACTACTACTGGAACTTCCACCTTACCCTCATTTCTGCCTGCAAATCCTGGTATTTTATGACTTTGTGTCTCTCTGTACATAAGACACTGTAATTACTGGGTTGAGCATTTCAGTGACCAATACTACTTTTATCTTCTTTTCACAGACTACTATATCTGGTTGTCTCGCATCTATTTTTTGAACTGTTGGTAATGGGTAATCCCATGTAATATAAGCTTCATCATTCACTGTAATGCTTTGTTGCTTATGTTTCCAATGCTTCTTGGCTATTTCAGTATTAAAATGTTTGTACAATCCCCAGTGCAACAGTCTTGCCACATTATGCCTTTGAGTATACAGGCCTTCTGCCATTAATGTATCACACCCAACAACAAGGTGTGCAACTGTTTACAATTCTGTGTTACAAAACCTGCATTTGTCTGTTTCTCCACGTTCAATCGACTTTCTAACCAACGTGTACATTGTCCACTATCCTAAGCCACAAATATTAACCTTTTGTCTTTTAGTTTAAATTCACCTTTCCTTAACAATTCCTGCATTAGATCCTGATCGACTTGAGGTTGTTACAGGAGTTTTCTGTACTTGCAACTACATTTATGCATTTTCCACATTTCTTGCATTTTCATCTGATCCTTCACCTTATATTCTTTCTTAAGCTTTTTGGCACATTCAGTTGCTCCCTGATTTTATCTACTTGTAGTCTGATTTCCATTCCCAATTGACACAGATATGTTTCTGCTAAACTAAGCAGGGAAATCATACTAGACTTGTTCCTCTCATGTTTTAAAACTTTCGCTATGTTTTGATCTTGTGAGGTCAGCAAATAGGTATGCAGTCCTATGATTGCAGATCTGCACATGTAATCAGTTTTGAGGAGACCCATACCTCCTTCAGAATGGGGAATATATAATTTTTGTATGCACTAATTTTTATAAATCATTCGATAAGCATGAAGCATTATTTTTCTTTTCCTCTCCAACTGATCCGGTATGTTTTGGGGCCAATCGCCCCAAAACTGTAAGTTAAAACAGGAAAAGCAAAAATTGTTTTATAACTTGGATTTAGTTCCTAGATGTCAGAGCTGTTTTCAGTATTAATTTTAGTCTTCTGAAATATTCATTGCCAAGTTTTATTTGCATTTGTTCATCCTTCATCAGTTCCCAAATAATTATACATTCCCTCTTGCTCAAGTTCTTTTATATCACATTCCAGCTTCAGACTTGTATTTTCTTGGTGCTGCAGCTTTCCTGCTTTAAAGGATGCTTTTGCACAGTTATCAAGACCAAAGGACATTCTTATATTGATAGTAAGATACAAGCAGTTGAAATGTTTTTAGTCCCTTTAGTCTTATACACTGGTCAGGCATATTTTTATCAACCAGATGAGAAGTTGTGGATAGCAGTTAATAAATAGCTGAATAACTTTGTCTGGGAGGGGAAGATAGCAAGAGTCAAGTGGGATAATCTTATCCTTCCAATAGAACAGGGCAGATTGGGATTACCTGAGTTAAAGGGGGTATTTCAGAGCAACACCATTAAGGCTCCCATACATAGCACAAGCCAAAAAAACATAATTCAAAGTGGAAAGAGATGATGATATAGGGGGGAAATTCCAGTAACAGAAAGAGGCTGGGATTTTGGATGCAAACCTTTAAGGAGAACAACAATATTCATACAGAATATTATATTCATGAAGTAACAGAAAGTCTTCTAAAAACTAAGCCAACACTGGAATGGAGAAAAGAAATTCTGCCGATGGGGATGATTGCAATTAGGGATACCAACAATAGGCAAGAGGGGGTGGGAATATATTGGAGAAAACTGGCAAAGGAACCAAAAAACTGCGAGCAAATAATTAGAGAGGGAAAGGTAAAAGAATGTGAAGATACCAAGAATGTATTTGGACTGCAAGCTACAATTTGCCTTCCACATCAAGGACTGATATCAGAGTATAGGCAAAGAGAAAGAAATGGGGGGGGGGTTCTAAATGAAAGACCAGCACTGATAGAGATTTTAGTAGAATATAGACTAGAAGCTGCCATTAATAAAGGGTTAATTAGTAGAGCATATAAAATATTGCATGATAACATCCTCTGACTGATTCTTATAGTTAGGAAGGACTGGGAACAGAGATTTGATAAGCAATTCATAAAGAAACAATGGGGGATATATGTATGTCTCCCAAATATGCAACAAAATCTAGAAGATTTTGGATCTTCGCCTGGATGTGCATACACAGGTATTTTTATACCCCGAGCAAACTTCAAAGAATTTTTCCTCAGGTAGATATCAAATCTTGGAGGTGTGATGAGGCAGAAAGAGGTAACTGGGAATGTATTTTCTGGGTGTGTAATGAGTTGGTAGACTTGAAAGATACCCTGCAGACTGCTCTGTCAGAGATACTGGGTGAGAAAGTTGGAATGACTAGGGGAAAATATATATATATTTTTGAGCTATGATACAAACTAGAAATTGCTTATACATAGTAAGGCCTTGCTGAGTGTAATTATGATGGATGCCAAAAAAGAAATTACTAGAAAATGGAAATCAAAGTCTAAATCAACTTTACTAGAAGTAGTGAAGATAGTAACAGAGTTACAACAACTTGAACTAGGATCTTTAGAAAAGGGTACGACCAAATTACATAGGAAAAATGGGAATTGTGGTGTCAGTACATGCAGAGAAGGAACAAGGTTTGAAAAAGGCAGGATTTGAATGAGCTATGTAATGGTTGAATAACAATGACTGGATATGTTAAAAATGATGTATAATGTTTGCAGCTACAGTTGTATCGGCACTGTTTGGAATGTATAATGTTTGCAGCTGCGATTATGTCACTATGGTTTATTGTCATTTATATGAATGTAACATGACCTGTGTCATACCTGATAATTTAATTAAAAAAAAGACCAAATGGCATTTTTATATCATCTGAGAAAGTTTTGACCACTCACAGTTGTGCTTTCAGTTCCTCATCTGATAAACTATACAGTTTTAAATCATCCACAAAAAGAAGATGAGAAGTCTGTACTCATTCTTGTTTTCTGGATCCAAATTGTAGACATGACCTAATCTATTAAGTAGATAACTTTGTCCTTTATCGTGGCTTAGCTATAAAGAGGTTTGACACTGTTTCATGGTCACTATAATGTAATCAATGAATGTAGGGTGTATCTTATGCATTTGATAAGCACTCTTTTATCCATGAATGTGGGATGCTGTCAAATGCTTTTTTATAGTCTATCCACGCAATACTTAAATTTCTCCCCTTTTTACAATTCTCCATTATGGCTTTATTTAACAACTAATGATCCTTTGTTCCATATGACTTTCTTCTGACATTCTTTTGTTACCCTTTTGTTCTTCTGCCATGACTGAGTTTTCTTCTAAATGGCTATAAACTCTGTCATCATTAATTCCATTGTATAGTGTATTCAGCGTTGAAAGCAAGATATTGGCCTACAGTTTTTAGGAAATCTTGCAAGCTCACTCTTAAGGAGGAGTATCATTTTTCCTGTTGTTAAACAGGTTGGCATTTGTTCAGGGTATACATATAAATAGTTCTTGCTCATGGCTAAATTGTCATACAAAGATGTCAGTATCTTTAGCCAGAAGTTAGGGACTTTATCTGTGCTTGCGGTTTTCCAGTTAGGAGCTTTTCTCAGTTTTGTTTCAATTTCTCTGTCCATTACTTCATCCCATTTCATATCTTGTACATTTGAACTTCTTACTGTTTCTTTTACTTCTTCTATCCATTTAGAATCTTCATGTTCCACATGATCTTAAATATTTGTCCAAAACGTGCCTATTTCTTCTTTTGTTTGATAGTGTTTCTATTCCTTTTGCCTTGTTTCCCAATTTTTTATAAAACCTTTTTTGGATCATCTGTAAATTGCCTATTTTTTGCTTTTCCTTTATATTTATTTGCATATATTCTATGTTTTTAAGCATGTGGTGATCTGCAACAGTGCATGATAGATGCTGATCTCTTGTGATACTATGCATTGCTTTTTTCACATCTATTTTTTTTTGCTATTTTTGTTGATCTCCTCCCACTTCTATACTCTTCTAACAGTGACACTTCTTGACTTAATTACTTTACAGTTTTCTCTCTTCAATACATCCATGACAGCATTTGACTTCTCCCCTTCCTTTCACTTACTACCCTGTGTTTTTGTTGTAAGACTTTAAATGTTATTAATTTAGCTCTACAGTAATTTATCCTATTTACTTCTGATATATCACATGCATTCCTCTGGACAGCCTTAATTACTGTGTTTAGTTGTTCTATCAAACCTCTAATATTTTGGGTCATATTGAGTTTCTGTAGTCTGTTTCATACATAGATCTTAATATGTCTACCCACCTCTACCAAATCAAGCAACTCTTCTCTTAGATAATTTTCTTTTAAACTAAGGGCACTTTCTTTATTCTCCATTTCCTGATTCCTGTGTTATGTTCTCTTCAGCTTCATCCTGCGATATCCATTGCTGTTTAATATGGGAACCCACTGGCTTATCACTCCACAGCATTGACTGTCAGAGTTGTGACAATTCCAACTCTAACTGAACTTTTGAGCTAGTTCCCTACTGAAGGCTCCAGAGCATGGGCAGATGATCAGATGCTTCCTGCTCCACTGGCTTCTCCTTAATTTTGGGATGCATTATTCTAACTTCCTATGATGTCAGAGTTATATTTTCTACACTAAATCCTTCAGAGGTAATCCATAACTTCATTTTCTATTTCTTTAACTTCTCCATTACTAATCATCTTTTCTACTTCCCCCTTTGTTTTCTTATTTTTGTACTGTAAAATTGTCTATATTCAGATGCCTTTGCCTGCATTTCTCAAAGTATTTTGGTGCTGATTTTTCATATTAATTAGTTTTTCTTTCTCCTTTGCATACATATTGCACCATGTTAAATCTTTTTTCTTTCCTATGTCCTTATTTCATCTTCAGATGTCTTCCATTCATCCTGTTTCTCCTTATTTGGGAACTCATTGTTCCATCATGCTATGACTTAACCTGTGTTACAATTTCTACACTTTACTTAGCATGTGTTCCATGACTTCAGCATCTATGTTTTTAACTTCTGTTTTACTAATCTTCTGTTCTATGTTCCCTCTTTGTGATTTCATTTTTTTATATTGTGAAATTTTCCATATCTAGTGCCTTTGCCAGTATTTCTCTTTGAATATATGGAGCTTTTTTGTAATGATTAATTTGGCTTTCTCTTTGCATAAATATTGTACTATATCAGATCTCACTTTCTGTCCCTTGTCCATAGTTCTTTTCCATACCTTTCAAAAATCTCTAAGTTTTGTTTGTTATATGTTTGCTATATGTTTGCACTTCTTCAGTTACTTATTTTTACAAATAGCCTAACTTTTCTTGGTCTATATACAGTTTTTCATGAGTCTTGTGTATTAATGAACACAAATTTGCATTTGAAACTTTTGAAATTTTTCTTGTGTAAGTATTTTTCTTTTTTCTAATTTGTCTCTTAATTTATATAATGTTGCTTAGATTATATGATATATATAGCAATATATATGACATAAAATGGTTATGTTAATTATAGTTTGATATATGAATGTAAATTTGTCGATGTCTCAAGTGATAATTCAATAATGGTGTTTGGAAAAAAAATGTCTCTTAATTTGTATATATTTTGTCCATAAATTCTGGGCTTGGTGCATAACAGGGCTTTCTCTTTGCATAAATATTTCACTATATCAGATCTCAGTGTCTTCTATGTGAAGTCTGCATGTCCTCCCTGTGGTCGTGTGGGTTTTCTCCGGGTGCTCTGGTTACTTCCCACATCCCCAAAGACATGCTGCAAGTGGATTGGACACCCTAAAATTGGCCCTAGGCATGGGTGCATGCGTGTGTGTGCCTTCTGTGGAAGGTTGGGCGCCGGGCTGGCAACTCAACACTGTAAAAACTCCACTGCCAATCATGTGCAGACAAGGTGATCCGCTGTGGTGACCCCTAACCGGGAAAAGCCAAAAGAGAGATATCTCAGTTTCTGTCCCTTGTCCATATTTCTTTTTTATACCTTTCAAAAATCTATACATTTTGTTCTTTATATTTTTGCACTTCTTCAGTTGCTTCTTTTTACAAATTGCCTAACTTTCTTGGTCTATATAAAGTTTTTCATGAATCTTGTGTATTGATGAACACACATTTCTATTTGAAACTTTTGAAATTTTTCTTGTGCAAGTATTTTTCTTTTCTCTAATTTGTCTCTTAATTTATATAATGTTGCTTAGGTTATATGATATATAGCAATATATGTGACATAAAATGTTTGCTATATTAATTATAGTTTGAATTTTTTATATGAATGCAAATTTGCTGATGTCACAAGTGATAATTCAATAAAGGTGTTTGGAAAAAATTGTCTCTTAATTTGTATATATTTTGTCTGTAAATTCTGGATTTGGTGCATAACAGTAATGGTACATGATTTCTGTTTTATCCTCAATAATCCACTTTATCATCTTTATAACTCTTTTGGGGCTGTCAGTTTTTGTGTTTTTTTTTGTGGATAACTACTTCCTTGTACTTCTTTGTTTCTTGCTAGAGCCATACCTGAGCCTGGCCTAACCCCATTGTAGGAATGTTTCCATGACTTTTTTTATATTTCTATTGAATTTTAACCAAGAAAGCAATTGATAACATTTAATATTTAAAAGGAAATATTTCACTAACTTAAAGCTAAATAAAAAATGTATTTCTAACACACATCAAACAACTATTTACAATAGTGTCTACTAAATAAAAAAAAATCTAAGACTTCAGTAGATGAAAATTATCCTGAGAGTATTCATCATTGTTTATTTAATAGTTTGTTTATACTTTTCCAAGAATTATATGTAGAAGTTATTCTGGTAGATCTTGTTTTAATAGTAATAAGTTCCAGATGACAAACTTCAGTAGCGATGCTGGAAAATTAATTGAAGGAGGGAATAGCATCATTCTTCCAGTTTATTATTATAACTTTTCTTACAGTAGCTAGAATGCTTCATAATAAAGGATATTTCAATCTTCTAACACAATCAGGTATTGGAGTATTAAACAAAACTAATGTTTTAGCTAAAAAAATGTTATCAGTAAAAAGAGCTTGCAGAAATAAATTAATTTGATTCCAATATGGTTTAAGTATAAGACAACCAAAAACTTATGCTGCCAGTCTGCTTTGAGATCTAATTTACGTCTCCAACAAGCTGTCTTATTTTTAGATATTAATTCAAATCTGTGTGGTGTAATGAAATATCTATGTAAGAATTCCCATATAAATATTCAGCATTTAAGTGAACAGGTAGTAATTTCAGTAACCATCTTCTTTTTTTAGAGAATATATTTCTTTAACGTGTCTGGATTTATTAAATATTTTTGTCGGGGCAGCCAACTTATAAATATGCTTAGGGTTAACAGAATAATTACCTATTTTAAACTTTTCCAAATTAATCATAGTCTTATGACTCAAGATCTCTGAATATTTACTATTTAGATCATTTATTTCTTTTACCATATTTGTATTTTTTTTTTGACTGTCTAGTTTTAATTTATCTGTTTTAACTTGTAGATCAAGTAGGTCCTTGTCCCATTATTTCCTGTTTTCAACATACCAGTTTGTAATTCTACCATATAGAAATGCTTTGAAAGCATCCCATAAATATAGTTGAGATATCATTTGTGTGATTAATGTCAATAAAAGCCTGAGTTTCTTTTAAGAAAAAAAATGTGATGTCTTTTAAATTAGTTATATATGCAGGTATACACTTGATAGGGTAGTATTACTATATTTTAGACTTAGATCAAAAGTTATAGCATTATGATCTGAAAGAGGACAAGATGCTACCTTAACCTTGTCTAGACTGTTTATTAGCTAATTCGATATACACACTCTATCTATTCTAGCTTGAGCTCCATGCCTATCTAGTAATGAGTGAAGTAATGTGAATCTCAATCTGCGAACTCATGTATGTCTTTTATATGTAATAGGTCTATAAATTTTATTAGTTCCTTAGCTGGAGGAGATAATCTTCTCTTTCTATTGACATTGGTGTCATTATCTTTTAGAATACAATTAAAGCCACCTGCAAAGATAACACTACCATTTGAAATTTGAATAATTTGGTGTAGATGTTGTTTAACAGTCCTAACTCCTATTCCTGGAATCCAATATAAATTAATAAAGGTATATAGTTTCTTATTAATATCAATAGTTGCTGAACAAAGCAAACCTTTATCATCAATAAATGAGCAAACAATCTTAGGGAAAGGTAAAGTATTTCTTCGCAAAATAACCACCCCCTTTTTCCAATTATAATAAGTAGATAAAGCAGAATAAGAATTAGAATTAAGCCTATCTATATCAGATTGTAATAAGTGAGTCTCCTGTAGAAAGATAATCTGGGAATTAAATAGCTTTAAAAATTTAAGTTCCCTCTCTTACAACATTATTTAAACTATTAATATTTAATGAGATGCATTTAAAATGAGACATGTTTGATGCAACACATCTACATAAAAAATTCTGAGCAGTAATGTCTTTGAATCAGTTCACTACTTAAAAACAATTTATATGGAAAAGTATAATCATCATAATTAATCTGTTGACTTTAATAGCTATAGCAGACACCCATAAATAAATTACATAGTTAAATTGTAAACAACATTTTGTAAAACCCTTCATACCCCACATAGAGTCTAAAATTCTCTGTTTGAATAGTAAAACTATCAAAACATTAATACCTATCTACAGACATGAGACAATATTTATAGAGCATTGTCTTTACAGACATAAAATATGATATGGTAAATTATAGCCTCCTCATATATTATGTTTATTTTTAAATAAGATAACATTATAATGTTTGTAATATGTTACTGAAAAAAATCAGAAACCATAATGATTTTTCTAGTAAAAGGAACCTTAAAAAATTGTTATATAACATAGCTATTAATACATTATAACTCACTTCAAAAATTGTATATTATATAAACTCCAGTAGTAAAGGAAACAGGAAAATTATTTTTCATGAAAATTAATGATAATCATTATATGAAGATTATTTATGAGACTAATACATTATACCACTCAGTGTTCAATCGTCTGGTCATATATCTGTTTACCATAGTTTTATATATTGTTATAATATACACATTTGTCTTTATCTGTGTTTCTGGATGATTTCAGAGATGTTAAATTAAGCAATCACACAAGGAAATGTTTACATATCTAGTTAATTATTCAAAAAGCTTAATATTGCTTTTAGCTGATATTCACTCAGTTACCTGTAATGAATATAAATAAGCTTATAAATAAGCTCTGCCTTTAGAAATTTTGTGAAAAAATTAATCTAAATATTTTTTAATACTTGCATGGCAGAATTTAGTCACAAATAAAAATAAAAACATCCAAAATTATCACCAAATGTGCAATTTCATAATACAAGTGAAGGAATGCTCCAGTAGTTCTGTAGATGCTGTTTAACAGTCCTAACTCTTATTCCTGGAGTAAATAATTGAATCAAGCAACATATAAAAAAACAAAAAGAAAAATTATACTAACTCAAGAAAATGAACCTGATATTAACATATCAACATGAATTCAACTATGACACCATATAAGCTTGCTGCAGTCTACACTCCTGGGGTTTAATTGCTAAGTCTGCTGCAGTCCAGGTAAAGATGCATGTAATTTCTATAAGTGCAATATTAGAACAGACCTGCAAGATTGCACTTGGCCACATCAAACGCAGTGTGCTATTGAATATGCAGGCTCTGTTCTAATCTTTGTAGAGTATAGAAAAGACAAATGCAACAAATCCATGAAATCTGCCATCAACCACTTTCTCAAAAAAAAAAAAAAAAAAACGAGCATATTGAAAGCAATGGGGAGAGCAAGTTAAAAAAAGTGAAATCAGAAACTCATTGTCTGTATATATAGATAGGAAACAGGATGAGCGCACTCATTAAAATGTATAATCAACCAGAGAAATTGTTTAACATTAATTCTGTGAGGACTTCATGATGATAAAACACCCGCCCCTTTTCCCATTGAATGACAGCTAACTTCACGGACACATATCGCTGCTTACGCGATATCTCTCATGAAGTCAGTTGGAAAATCACAGCCTTCAAAACTAAAAGACTAACTGAAAACAACTGACAGCTTCATATAGAAGCTCAAGCATAGAAACATTAGATTACGTTACATGAGTGATTGCTAAATAAGCCCAGTAAGTCAAGTAGTATCTATACAGTCACACAACTGCCTTCCATATCTGCATCCAAACACAAAGAAGCCACCAACACAACATATGCAACCAGCAAACGAAAGCAGCCAACAAAACAAAGCATCTCTCAGCACACAACACACAAGTCCTAGGCACCGCCACCGACACACTCTGTGCAACACTTTATCCCTTGACCATTCTTAGCAACAAAAACCCAGTTTTGCAATACTGAAGATGAACTATCACCAGCAGCCGTCTCCCAGTAGACAGAGATAGTCCTAAGAATCCAAACACCTCATCACATTGCAACCATACTATTTGTTTGATTCTTTATTGTGGGTGTGGGTGTGTGTGTGTGTGTGTGTGTGTGTGTGTGTGTGTGTGTGTGTGTGTGTGTGTGTGTGTGTGTGAGTGCATGTGTGTGCATGTGTTCAAAAGCAGTAGAAAATAAAAAAGAAAGAGCCCCCCCTCAACAGCGATAACCGCAAAGTCTTTGACATAATATACATAACCAGCGAGTCAAAATAACTAACAAAACAAAGCAGCCATCAAGTGAAAATATAAGGCACATCACATACTCTAAAGACAACTAGCATAATATACTAAGCATATAACATTCTAGTAAAAAAGGAGACCCCGATCACCAAGAAGAAACAACAAAAGGAATGTTAGCAAATAAGTAAAACCAGCTACTACTTCAACAATACAATAATTTCACTCATCAAAAAAGACCCACTATGCATCCCAAGGTGCAAAATAATAAATTAAGATAGCTACAAATACCTTAGTTTTGTATAAGAATGAGATACAACAAAAATAGAAAAGTAATTAAGCTACCTTGATATAAAGACATCCAAGTCTTGTTTAATTACAACCAGATAACGAAGCAAGTTCACTTGTAAAACAAAGATAACAAGTGGAACAAAATAAGATAAATGTTATTATGTGGTAAAATATAATGATACTCAAGTCCTTTATTTTTTACATTTTTCTTCTTTTCATTCTTCTTCCATCCATCTCTTTCTCCAATCCATATCTTCTGTTACTTCAAAGATATTTATTTTCAGAAAAGATAAAGCTGTGTCCAGGTCATCAAAAATGTTAGTTTCATCAGGTTGAAATATTTTTAGTCTGGCCGGAAATAAAAGATGAACATTAATTTGTTTTTTCTTGCTATCTTATTAATGTAAGGAAGCCCTTTTTTTTAGAATTAACTGTGGTTGAATAGTCAATGTCAAAGTGAACAAGTCTGTCATCTATTTTAATAGGAAACTTTGACCAAGCAGTTTTAAGTATTAACTCTATCCTGTGAGAAAAAAAATCTTACAATAGTTGATCTTGGAGAAGCATTATTTTTTTTAAGAAGATGCTGAAAGCAAAGACCTGTGTGCCCTCTCAATGCCAAATGACATTGCTTCATGTAAATCCAGTGTCTTGGAAAGCCATGATGCCAAAAAGTTTATGTTGTTTCCTTCTATTTTTCCTGGCAAACCAAATATCCTGATGTTAATTCTATAAAACCTATTCACTAGGTCATCAATTTTGTTCAAAAGAACAACATTTTGTCTTAAGAATAATTCAGTGTTATTTTTATCTTCATTTAGTCTCCCTTCTGTGTCATTCAAGGATTCCCTACTGCCAGATATTTGAACTTGCTGCTGTTGCAAAGCTTCATGGATTTAGCCAATTTGTTTAGAACATTTCTCTTTGACGTTATCAAGTTGTATGACCCTTTTATTCATTTTTAAAGATAGTTCCTGTGTATTAGTAAGGTGTGATTGAACTTCTTTCTTAAAAGATGAATCCAGTTTGCTTTCAGATGACTCAGACTGTATATACAGGTATTTTCAGGTAAGAAATTTGACAGGAAATTTTTAATCTACCAAAAAGATTTTTAGATATTATCCTAGAGGGCACTTTACTTTATATAATACAACTTTGAAAAAATTGATAAGATAGTTTAATAGAGATATTTCCTGTCAGAAATGTATAAAATAGCAGAGCAGGAAATTTTTGCTACTAATCTGTCAGCATCGTAACCATACCCCTGAATGTTTCCATGTCATAAGGATTTTACACTGTAATGTTTTCCAGTCTTGGCACCAGTGTTTCTACTAGGATTGAGTACTTTTTTATCCCGGGACTTGTGCACCCAGCTGTCTTTTTTAACCTACTTCTGTCCATGATATATGGTATATAAAATTCAGACTATATATCGTTGTCATCTTGGTGAGACTATGTAAAAACAAGGGTCCACCTTGTGAAGGTACTTACCAAGAATTGAAGATTAATAAAATTCCAGCAATACTATTCTCCTTTGGTTATCTTCTCTCCATCTGGACCCTGATTGTATCCTCTATTTGGACCCTCACCATCTGTGGGGCTGGCTATAATACAGAATATAATGGCATTAGAAGAATCAGAGGTGGTGTGAATACTGGACACTGGCTATTACCAATGTCTGCAGCAACAATACTTGTCTGCTCAGGAAGGTTGGTTTAAAACCAGTAACATATATTTATATAGAGAACAGAATGCTGATAAGGAATGGTTACATGAAACACATGGCAATTACCATCCACAGGTGAAACTTCCACATCTGCACTGAATGACAATGAAGGCAGTGTGCATGGTAAATATCTCCAGCACCTTCTTAACAAGCATAGAGTAGTGTTATGCTATTCTTTTATTACCAGTATATCCAAACCCAGATGAACACCTTCAGGACAATGGCAGAAATTTAGAGGTAACAGTGTCCTTTCACAGTACCACCCTTACAAAGCGGAGCCATGCACAGGAATTTGATACAGCTACCTTAGGAAACACATAACGCATTGGCTGCCCAGCAGCAAATTTGCTGTGACATAGTTAGGGCTTAGACCATTTTCAGATGACTGTCTGTGGCAGTGCTTTGAGTCCTTTAGAATACATGTGAGGATTTGTAGCACTTCTTGGAAATGGTATAGGGATAATGCCATGATCACACAGATGCATAGTATGGTGGCACACCAAGCATTTGTGGCTGCCACTATTCATATACTAATTAGAACTTACCAGACTGGAGCTGAAATCATTCTTGAAAGGGGAAGAGGATGGGTTACTGTCTGGACATGTGGGGCCAGATCACATGACAGCACAACTGTTTTTCAAGAAAGTACTGTAATTAGTTGGAAGAACACGCACAACAGTTGTCATGCAGGCCATATCAGATTTCATCTGCATTTAGAAAAACCTCTCATTCGAGCTCCCAATCACTTTCTTGCAGCAGTCTAAGATTAGTGTCTGCAGGATAACCTGCATCAAGTAGCTCATGACATTGGCTGACTCACCATCCAGCTGTCATGACAGCCCGCCTTCAAAGTCCCTTGCACCATCATCTAGCCTATCTTTGGGAGATTTGTATGAGACATTTCACCATGACCAGCTGTGATTCAAGTGTGACATTTCTGTTAATTACAATTTCACATTCACAAACACAGATTGATGTTTAACTTGAAAGGGAGTACGTTTTAAAAAAAGGTTGTGGGGTGCTTAAGACACATTTGACCTGTATGTATTTCATTGCTATAATGCTACTCCTTATAACCTCATGGAACTATGGAAGCAAATCTGTATGTCATAACACCAATGCTCTCTGCATTACCACTCTTAATGGCTGGCAGTTACCTACAACTTAAAAGTAGCAATACACATGTTTTCATGGAAAAACACACTAATGAAGAAATTACTGATTAAAATGAGTATCCTGCCATGTAAACAAACACTGCTGCCACTTCACTCTCACCACAGCACAAATGATACTTTTTGTCTCTGAAGTCACAAATTGTGCTTGACAAAATAAAATAGTCTGATGTGCAGTACCTAAACAGAAAGCATACTTTAAACTGAGAAAACAGTGCATAATATAAAAACAATATGATATATTTTCATTCCAATGCAAGGTATGGACTCCTGTTAAATACTGAATTAACCATTTTTACTAATTGTACCAACTGAGGACATTCGGTACTGCATATGTGAGTACACCACCTGAGTAGAACTTATTGTACAAAACAAAAATGTGATTATTACTCATATGATGACTTATGACATCATTGTACAGGAGTACATGAGCACTCAGGCATAACTTTTATAAACAATAATATGAGTACTTGTTCTAAAGTAAAAAATGTAGTTGTTTAAAGATGAATAGTGACAGCGGCCCATGCACCACACAGCAGAGCCCACATTTATCACTGCATGCATCCATTGAACTCATAGATTTTTACAAGAAAGGAAACATTAACCTGAATGTTTTGGTCCATAGTTCTGCATTAGATACCACCTCTTTACCTCACAGCCATATGCTGTGCACAAGCCTGCCGCATGGGGTCCCTTACAACTGCTGATGGTTGGTTGTCATTAGTCATAGTGGGACTGGAGCTAGGAGCTGCAGTGACAGCATGGTCCTCTCCCGACTGGTGCATGATGATGTTATGCAGAATGCAACATGCAGTAAATGTCCTACATGCAATAGTTGGGTCATACTGAAGGGCACCCCCAGACTCATATAGGGACCTAAACCAACTCTTCAGGTGGACAAAGACCCTCTCAATGACAATAAGGGTCTGTAACAGGGATGCTTTGTAGGTGTGCTCTGTAGCTCTACTTGGATTTCTCTCTGGTGTCATGAGCTATGGCTCCAGTGGATATCCAGCATCACCTGAAAGAGAAAAAAATAGAGAGAGAGAGTAAAGGAGAGGGAGACAAAGCAAAGGAAATGTGGTTTAGTATTCAGTTATACATTTTACCATGAATAATTACTTAAATACAACAGAAAAAAGAAAAATGTTTATCCACTTACCAACAAGATGACTACTGGGTATCCTACCATTCAGGAAGAGGCAGTAGAGTGAGCTAGTATGCCAGATATGGGAATTACATGCACTGCCAGGATGCTGGACAGAGACATTGGTGATGCACCCCCATGCATCACACAATACCTGGCATTTGATGGAATGGTAGCCCTTCTTATTGTGGTACCACTCATTCCGTGGACCAGAAGGGGCCCTAATTACAACATTGGTGGAATCTATTGCAACAGGTACCTCAGGGAAATATGCCACCCCATTAAAGGCACTCATAGTCTTGGCATAGTCCTGAGGTTACAGTGGAAATAGATGTACTGATCCATATATGCCAAGAGTACATCCAAGAACTACTGCTGTATCCTCAGGCAGAAGCCGGTGAGATTCCCACTGTGTCCCCATTCTGTCTCTGGCAGGTCTCCATTGGCAAGTATAGTGAGGGCTATATACATACCTTAGTATCCACAGGGATAGAAAGTCCATGCCTTACTCCAGTACCTCTGCGGTGATCATGCAAACTTAGTAAGATTATCAAAGTAATAGTAGTGAGTCTTCGTCTGCCTATATCTTAACCTTCTTGGCTGTGTGCAAGTGTTTTTGGCTCGGCCAAGACAAGCAGCTCATACCTGGGAGTAGCAAGGCTAGCAACAAGTGACAGCATTTTCATAGATTGCAAACCAGATAGAACTGGATTTACTCCCCTTTGTATTTGCAGATGGTACAGAAAGCAGGAAAATTCCTTATGAATCACAAATAGGCAAGAGAATGCCTCATTAACATATGCTGGGTTACATCCATTCCACATTTACATATTATTATGCATTGATTTGCTTAGGTGCATATGTGGCATCTATGAATCATAGCTTAGCTGCACTCATTTGTGGATAGAGTTGATACCTTTATTATGTTTCTGTAATGGCTATGAATACCACCACCTTTACTGTTTTCACTTACTGCTTTATAGCCAGAAGAGAATGATAATACAGACAGAGAATTGTGAAATTCCACTAGGAAAAGCAAGGTAGGCATATTATGAGGCCTAACAATGAATGGATCTGAATGCTTGGTTTGGGGGCTGCTGCAGCCCGGCTGCATGTTAGTAAGGCCTGGGATTGTTCTGCACTCTACGTCTGACAGAGCAACCTTTTACAAAACTTCAACTTTTCACAACAGAGAAAGACAAGAATGCATAAGAAAACTCGCCACATGTGTTCTGTACCACCAGGCCTAAACAACAGGGGATTACAGTCAAAAACATGATGTTTCTGTGCCAAGATTTCTAAAATTTCCTTTTGCTGTGTAGTCTCAGGAAATGTATTTGTCATGTGAGATATAAACATATCTAGATGTGTGAGTTCAGTTGTGAAAGTTTCCTTTCTGGACCAGTCATTCTGCCTCAGAATATTATTCAGTTTTACTTTCTTTTTACATTTGAAGGTAAAGAATATAACTGCAAAACAAAGGGCTAGTGTATTTAGGCATATAATTAAAAGTGGGTGCTGTTGTGGCAGTTGTTTATAAGCAATTGCTGCTGGAAAAACTTTGATTTCTTTTTCCATAACTTTAAAAGCCTCAGTGTTAGTGAATCATTGCAAAGGTATGGTACAACCCAGAAGAGTCTCAGTTACCGAACAGGTGGCAAATGGATTTTCTGTTATAATATTACTGTGACAGCTATTCTTTGATCATGTTTGTTAGCCATGCGGACAAGCAGCTTCCTTCATGGAAAAGGCAAATAATCTCGTCCAGTCAAAAGGATTGCTATGGTGACAAACCATATAATTTATTATTCAAAGTCTGCATTGGATTAGAATGCTGCCTAAGTCAGTGCAGAGAGATTGCTGTAGAATTTGAAGGCCTGCTTGCATAACAGTACAAGGTGTTATAACAAAGAGAATTACTTGGAAGATTACTTTCTTTTTTCAAATTGCTTGTAGGACCAACTAACTCATTGAAGAGCAAAACAAAATTCTTAAATATTCTTAAAATGAGTGCTTCAGAAATGTCAAAGGTAAAAGTTAATAAGCACGGGATGACACCTTTCTTGTCCTAACCTTTCCCAGATTTAGAAATGCTATAGATGGGATAAGCTATCATGTAAAGTCAGGAACAATTCAGGCTTGCAAGTTGCAAAGCCAGCGAACATTTAAGAAGAGACACTGAGTGGAAGTTTTTCCACAATACTGGCTAAAAGCTTTAATTAATGATATGCACTTCCTATGCACTGTAGTTATTTCTATGTCTTTTTTTATGCTTTATTTGTTTTATGCATTTTATGCATCTCAAATTATAATACCCACTAGCCCATTTAAGCTGTTTTAATTATGCCTTTGGATTTGAATTAAACTTATTAGTTGAATAAAAACTATGCCTATCATTTTGCTGTGCCTCTATAAGCAGTGACACAATCTTGGTCAAGATCAGTATATCAAATCATCCATCCATTCTCTGCCTCACATCTACCAGGCTTTGCCAAGTGTCCAGGATCTCTCAAGTCAGCCACTTTGTCTCTGGGTGATGAATCTGTCTTCCATCTTCTGGCCCTCCAGCCGCGTTCTATTTATAACGTGGTCAAGGTTTAAGTCTTCGCCCTTGTGGTCATTAGGATCAAATCTTTTTTTCCCATCTGTATTTATCTTATATGGGTTTGACAGGTCCTTATATGTCAGGCTCTGAGCAAGCTGATGGAGTTGTGATTAGCTGGAGTCGGGCATGTCCTTTCAGTCGGGCAGCATAAGACCTTTTTTTGAGACTTTTTTCCTTGATCCTTTTTTTGAGGCCTTTTCTTTGGGCTGCAGCAGGTGTCTGGTCAGAACGGGCATTGTACTCTCAAGCACTCAATCATAGATGAGTGTGAGTGCAGGGAGATGCCCTCTGATCGAGAATGATCCCTGTTCCCTTGATCAGATCAGGATCAGATTATGAAGGTTTTCCTAACTACTTTAGCTCTTATGGTGTGTCATTGTCAGGCTACTGTCCAAGGTGGGTCCCCGGTGATGAGATTTCTTGATGTTTTGGATCATCTATCTGGTAGCTAGGGTAACCTTGTTCCTTGTTCTGGGGTCCTGGGTATGCATTTTGGTATTTTTATGCATTGGCTCAGGCAATGGCTCCAGCACCAGTTTTCTGCTTTCTGTGATTCATATCTGTGTGTCATCTGTGTCAGATGTGACTATGGAGTTTGCAGTCATGTCATCTGCATGTTTATGTGTGTCTTGCATAACCCTGTTGTTGCTGTTTGCCTTGTAGAAAGTGACTTGTGGAAGAGATGACCCAGGAGAGAGGACATGGGACTGACATGAGTTGTGACAGGCTGACAGGCTTTGAGTCTGTCCAGCCTGCTTGACCTCCTGTGGTTCTCTCCATAGCCAGTTTTTGCAATTTATCTTGTGATGTATGGGTTTGTAGATGCTGATGAGTGATGTGATGATATTTGAGTGGGGTGATGAGTGGCCATTGTGTCAAGGTAGGTGTAGTGCCTTGTAGCTGCCTTTCCTCCATCAATGTCAGACAGTCGGACAGTCTCAAAAAAAAACCAAGTTTAAGAGATCTGCCTGCCCTTTGACAAAGCATCATGGGTTGGATCCAAAGTCTGCAAGTTCCCTATGTTGTATTTATTCCATTATGAGTTATGATCCTCACCATGGCTTGATAGATAAGGCTTGTCAAGTCGCTGGTTTCAAAATTTCCAGGGTCTGTGCCCACTTATCAAGAAGTGGGACCACAGTCGCCGCGGCGCGCCTTCCCCTGGGTATCTGAGGTGGAGGTGAGGATATTAAACAGCTGTCCTCTGTGTGGGTGGGTTTAATTCCTCATTGAGTTCGTGAAGCACACAGCCGGGGACACCATCCGGTCCCATGGATGCTGTGTTTTTTAATGTTTAACAACTGTTAACTTGAAATATATGTCATGCTAATATTTGTGTACTGCCTGTAACAACTATATCCATGTAACATATGTGTTTTACATGCAAGTTGTGACTGAGAAGTGTCAGCAAACCAGCTCAATTACCTGGTTAACAAATTGAAATAAAATAAACCTCAATTACTTACACTGAATTAATCATTTTGAGTAATGGTAGCTAATACACTCAGAATCCCTGTCGCAATGTATATGACAAAAGGGTTGGCGGGATTCAAACAGGCAGTATGAATTCAGTTTTAATGGAAGAGTGTCATCTTGCTTTCTGTAACAGCAAAATCCCCAGCTTCATAGTCCTGTCCCTATGGTGTGCCAGTGAGGTAGACAACAGCAGAAGGTCAAAGTCTACAATTCATACTGAAGAACTTAAAAGATCAACAATCTGCAAATCCAAAATAAAATCAGGCTTGATAAGGACTGAGTACAACAGAATGGCCCCTATATGTAAGAGAGGTTGTATCTTTAACTGGGCATGGTATGAGAAAAGATAAAATAACTATATGCATGTATGTATTTGTATGTGTGTGTGGTATGGGAGGCTTAAACCATATTACAGAATGCAAACATGGAAACAGGGTCAGCTGTGGTTACTTGACGTAAAGAGTCATGCTCCTGTGACACGGCATTGCGGGTTTGCTGAGAATATGTTGTGATATATAGCACAGATATATTACATGTACTAACAAATGATTCCTCGAGCAGACCTATCATTGAAATGCCATCTTTAACCACATTTTCAGTATTTACTGTGCTGTTAAATGTAGCTGTTAATTTTGCATGCACTTCCGGAGGCAAGCATTTTTGAGTTTTCATACAAAAATGGCTATGCAGTACAGTGGTTAAATGCAGGGTGTTAAGGAGAATGTCAGAGCGCCCTGGTAGCACTGGGCATCCACCTGTTACAGATGACTACGGGATGTAAGCATGGCTGGGCATTAGAAGGAAAGTTGTGCTTTAATATTAATGATTTAGTACAGTGTTGCAGGTGAAAAGGGCAATACCAAGTCAACAATGTGTGGCCTTTCAGCTGGACACTTATAGGACCTTCTGCCCATGAAAAATGGGCATTGTGTACAACTGTGAAAGTGTCTGACTTAAGAGCACAACATGCCTTTTATACTTATTCATCTAGTGAGCTGCCTTTAGCTTTCCTTATGGGAGCAGTAGGATTTTTGGAACTGATGCACAGGTTATAAAAAAAGAGCACTTTTTCTGCTAAGATATACATGCACGGTTACTACATAAGAAAGTGTGCTTGTAAAAATTTATATTTTCTGTCTTTTGGTTTCCTTACCCTCTTTTAGTTGGGGGTGTAATTAATACATTTTTTCCCAGCAACAGCTCTCTTCTCTTTTCTTTCTCGATTAGATAGGGTTTGTCTATCGGTTATAAGGACTGAAAATTTGGAAGAGGAAATTGTTCTACAACATAGCATGGTATAAGCCAGTAAACACTACAGTATTGCTAGACCAAGAGAATCTGCAGTGGCAAGCTGGAAGCAGAAAAAAATAATGGTGGGAATTGTCAAGAAAGACAAGATTTTCTCTGGTCATAAGTTACTATATTGGTTTTTACAGGGCAATATGTGATCATCTAGGAATCAATCAGCCCTTGAAAAGGCTTGTAACATGCATATTTTGGGTCACCTCATTTTTAGAGTTGTAGGTCTAGATGTGCTAGTTCTGTGAACTGCAACACTTCTAGAACATCTGCGGGAAAAGAATGCTAATGTAGTTGGGCTTTATATTTTGCAAGGAAGGAGACTGAAACAAGTTTTTTGTCAGTTTCTATACAGTCTATTTTTTCTTTCTTATTGGAGCTATTTCTGCCAGACATACTTGTCAACATTTTTATTTCAAGAAATCTACAAAGGCCCAAAAATAGAAAGTTGCTAGAATAACAGAATTTCTATTGGCATGCATTTTCTGAAGGATATGAAATCAGAAACTCAAATGTATGTCATTATTTATTGACTAAGCAGAACACCACAAGGTTTATGAGGAACAGACCAAAAATAAGAGGCAAAGATCTGAGCATTCTGCAAATGTCTCGGCATTGAGAGATGTGTGCCAGAGTCACAAAAGATTGCAGTGCATAATACAAATCATGAGTAAATGACTAAAAACATAAAGTTAATATATACTCTAGGCGGACCAACACCAGCTGTAAAGAACCATCAAGAGTAATAATTTATCCACTGCAGGCCGATTCTTGTTTGACTGCGTCACGTCTGTGTCACACTCAAATCAAGCTCTATGATTAGAAATGGGACCTCTTCTTGTGTAGCTCTGGGTTCTGTTTAGGTCTCCAAATGTCAGGGGCACCTCCCTCTGTGGCTATATTGTAGCTTCAGCCTTTGCTTTTGCAGAGTTTCAAAATGCCTGCTGTGGGTAGCTCGGTCCGAGCTCACATCACGCGATTAGCAGAGGCAGAAAAGGTCAAACACAGGAAGAGAGCAGCAGGAGTCAGCTTTAAATATCAGGTGTTTCTCTCTAAACCACACTTATCAAATAACTCCTTCTAACCTGAAATAACCACAGCTCTGACAATATTTATCATTTATTCTGTTAACTAATTAGCTACTACATAGATGACAGAGAGAGAGAGAGATTTGCATTTCACCCTGCAAAACACTGCTTGCATTTTGGTATATCTAAGAAGAAAGCATGCAATAACCTGGGATCAATGAAATGCAGCCATTAGAATGAAGTCAAGTTCATGTGTAGTTTATTCTTTTTTTTATTTTTATTTATTTTATTTTATTAGCTACTCCCACTGGATCACATGAGCCTTTTACAGGATCAAACCTATGGAAAGTTTCACTGTAAAGTTTATTAGTTGTTGTTGTTGTTGTGTCTTTCAGCTTATCCCGGTTAGGGGTCGCCACAGCGGAACTCTGGTCGTCTAATGTTTGGTAGTGGTGTTTTACATGTCGAGTTACCAGCCCTGATGCACAACCTTCAACAAAGGTACGCCCATTCATGCATGCCTCCACACAGAAGACGCTCTAGCTGAGAATCGAAGGGGACAATGTCTTGCTGTGAGGCGTCAATGCTACCACAGCACCACTACCGCGGGTACACTGTAATAAGCCTAAATGCATTTACATAGGAAACCAGTATAACAACCCTGTTTCTAAAGGACCAAACATGTCATACAACAGAATGTAAACAAAGTGACAATGCACATCTGTCAGTGCAGCTTGACTAATTAGCAACCATGCCCTAAACAGAATGCCTGGTGTGTTACTTATTATATTCATTCAGTCATAAAGATTGTCTTGCTAGTAATCTTAGTCGAGTAATACTAGTTAAGTTTTCTTTTTAACAACATACTGCAGACTTTGTTAGCCAGAGTCCAGAATGAGACAATTTGCTAAGAGACAGGAAAGAGCTGGTACTTCTGCAAAAGATATTAAATGGTTTACTAAGGTAAATTCTGGGACATCACACATGGGGTACTACAGGAGAGACTGCAGCAGCTAATACAACTCCCTATGGCAGCTTCATTTTCCTTGTAAGTAGATAGGTAGCAGTGGGTTTGATTCCTTCAACTTCTGTTTGCCTATTGTGTGACTATGAACAAGTCATTTGAACTGACAGTGTTCTTAGGCTGCCCCTGGAAATATGCATTTGTGCTGATTGGGTTTACCTGATTAACAAATTATTTAAAAAATGTTTTCAGAAAAAAAGTCTCTGGTTCTCAATTTGTGTATATCAGCTGATGGTGGATTATAGAAGAGGAGCATAGCAATCCCTTGTGCTGTATTGCAATGCATGCCTAAGGTTCCTTACTTTAACAGGAGTCAGCTTGATGACCTAAGTTCCTAGCTGGGGTGTCTGGATTAATTATTCAATTTAACTGCATCAGAGCAGTCTCATACAATGGATAGTATGCAAGGTGTAGCTGGGTAAAGTCAAGGTGTGTTGCCATTTCAGCTAACTAAACTACACAGGAAGAGTACAGTAGCAGACGAGTGGTACCAGTTTAATTAGCAATTGGGCAGCTCTGTAATACGGTGATTCAGTGAAAGGTAAGGCTCACAGGTTGATGCCTGTTGTACTCCTGACCCTTGTAAATGCTGCAGTAGTAGTAGTACCACATAAGCTAGGTGCTGCTTGTCTTTAACAACAGAAAAATCTTTAATCTGTGAAATAGCCCCAGTCTCCAATAGTTTAAATATTATTTACAACATAAGTAATACAATCAGAGAATGAGACCTTTAGGTCATTCAGAAAGTCTACGTGTTTAACTGTATGGACTTATTGGGGGAATTCATAAACCTGATGTGCAGTCACATAAATGTGTTGTGCCCAGTGGGTACATACAATGCACATGCACTGTACAGGTGCTTGATTCATAAAGGGACAGTGTGCTGTGATACACCACATACAGTGTGATCTATGAATCATACTCCTGGGTGGACATCTCACAAAAGCCGTGTGTAACACTGCAATAATGTATTGGGGAGCAGCCCTCCATGAATACAACAATGTAGTCTGTACAAAATACGCAGGATATACTGCAAATCAAATGGACAGTTAACAAATTAAGCCAGTACTTGGACATCTTCACAGAGTGAAAGGCCATCTGATCCAGTTAACAATGACAGATGTACAAACTGTGGTTTGGCATGCGCCAATGACATTAATATCTAATGCACAATATAACATAAGCAGTATTGAGCACCCTTATTGAATCCACAACTGCATATATGCATCTATACATGTTAAGGTGACTTCATGTATGAAATAAAATGACAGATGTGTAATGCACTGCTAATCAATTATACCCCAATAGATGAGTTTAGATTGTCAACCATGGACCTTGCCCTGATGAACCATTTGCACATCCACAAAACAAACAGCATGAGAACCACTAGATCTAAAGATCTAAATTTTGCATAAATAGGACATGTTAGAGAGACAGAATATATCTCAGAGAGGCTCCCCATCCATGTGAAACAAAGTCCTTCCCTAACCCTATATAAGCTTAACTTGGACCATTGGATGGGCAATCAAAAATTCACCCCTGTTGTAGTGCCCACATCTCTGATGGATAGAGGCAGTGAGTAAATCATGTTGTAACAAAACATTGCCCCTTTATTAATGTCTAAAACGTATAACTCCTGGGACACATTTTGGGTTGCATGGCTAGGATTATAAACGTATTAGTGGTTATTAGCCACATCTATTTACATCTATGAACTTGAGTCAAAACTGGTAACATAAAGAATCAGTACAGAGATTCTTCAAACACCCGTCATTAAGTGCTGAATTCTTAACACCATCACACATGCTCAGTAGTGAGTAAAGCAGCATTAAAGCAGCACATCTGTAGCTGCCATAGCAGTATATTGCTTGATAGTTGTATGACAGCTAGAAACATCTGTGATGGCACAGCATGCAGGACATTGTGTATCATGTCCTTTCCTTTGGAGGGGAAGAAGCAACCTAGCAACACACACACACACACACACACACACACACACACGCACGCACGCACACACACACACACACACACACACACACACACACACACACACACACACACACACACACACACACACACACACACACACACACACACACACACACACACACACACACACACACACACACACACACACACACACACACTCCATGTTTTTGTGTGTGTGTGTGAACAAGCGTGTACCCCTGTGAGTATGTGCAGCCATAATAACATATGTCAGCATGAATGGGAGGTTGACAAAAGGCAGGTGGGCATGTATGATGGCTGTGGGCATTGTTTGTCCAGTACTGCATAGACTAGATTGTTGTACACATAACATTATGTATATTTACTGTGCTATGCCCTATATTGCTACAGTTCTGGCAGTGTGAATGAAGCAGCGACATTTTGCTCTTTCCTGCTGCTGATCTACAGATGTGGTTGGGGTGAATCATAAACACGTCAGCATCTATAGCCATGCCTGTCAGGTAGGCTTACTTCACAGAATATTGTACTGAAGTGATCGGGTGAGAGATTTTATTTTTTCTTTTATTTAGACTTTGTTGTCCTGGATTAGTCCCACTACACTAGGAGAGAACTGAGATGATATTCATACTGACTAGGGGAAATTTGGTCAGGCCTTCAGGAAATTTTCCCTATTCTTTTAGATAACTTCTGTGGGATCTTTTACCTCCCCCTGAGTTGTCACCAACTTAGGCAGATGTGGCCTTGGTTTAAGATCTCATCTATAGGATGATAAAGTCAGGAATGCTGCACCCCCCACCCATCTTATGTCGCACGTAGTATCTGTATTGGAAAATAAATATGACTACCAGATGTGGGAAGTGATCCTGCAGGTTTCTAATGTTCCACTACCAAAGGTGAATGCAGTACCTGTTGAGCTACTGAGACTGAATTACCACTTAATCTTTGTTATCACTGTGTTGGGGGCAGTACTTGTATAGCTGCAGTAGTGTAGGTAGGGTGAGCAGAGGAGGCAGCTGTGCCAGAAGTGCTAGAGAAAGCTATTGGCAGAAGCAGATTGTCCTTCAGTGCATTAGTGGTATCTGAATGTTGTTTTTTGCATTCAAAACTGAAGTGCTATAGTATTGTGCATGTTGCAGGTTAGTGAGGCAGAAACTATAGAGTTTGCTATGGTTTAAAATGACAGAAGAGATTTTTTTAGTGCCATGCATGTAGCAGGACATTGAAACTGTAGATAGAAGAGGGTTTTTTTGTTTGTTTTTGTTTTCTTTTTTTTTTTTTTTTTTTGCTTTTCAACTAAAAGCTTGGGGGGAGGTGCCAGATCAGGGGATGGTCCTGGATGCCAGAATATCTACCTACACCTCTGTGTAGTTGTGGTACTGTGCTTGTGTGCATTGTATACTATAGTGGGATGAGCATTTGTATCTCTTCATAAAAGTTATGTTTTGCGCAGTGACATCACTGACTGGTAATGTTGTTGCCTAGCTGTGTTAAGCTGAGGAGCACATTACAATTTCATGGATATCATGGGATACTGATTTTGCTGTAGATCACTGTGGTGGTGCTGCGGTAGTGTTGTCGCCTCACAGTAAGACGCTGTCCGGTTCGATTCTCAGCTAGTCTGTCTTCTGCGTGGAGACATGCGTGAATGGGCATACCTTCGTTGAAGGTTGTGCGGCAGAGCTAGCAACTCAGTACATAAAAATCAACTGCCAGTCATTAGCGGACCGGAGTTCTGCTGTGGCGACCCCTAACCGGGAAAAGCCGAAAGACACAACAACAACTGATTTTGCTGCAGATGGACCACAGGTGTACTTCCTTAATGTATGAGAGACAGACTCAAAGTACACCACAGTTTCCACATTCAGGAATTGTGGAGTTTGCTTTTCAGTTTAATTTATATAGATTCTTCCAGATATGCAATTGTTTGTGTATATCTTTATCAGTTGTGCTTGTCATACATTAATGAATACCCTTTAGCACTGACAAAGATCTGGTTGAATCATCATTTTTGCAGAGATGGTGCTTCGTGACCCATTACTTTTACCAACTCCACAGTCACAGAGCAGTAGGGAAAGGTGAATAAAAACACTACACACACAGAAATCGCACACACTACATGTCTGGGCTCTTTTGACCAACAACAATGAAACAAAAGCCACTCATTGAAATCAAATTCATCTGAGTGTAGAATGGTACAGAAATCCCAGTCAGAGACTCGGACGAAAGTGTTTAATGTGCATTAATAATAAGAGTAGTAATGTGTGCTAATAAATACATAAGTATGAGTGGTAACGTGTCTTAATAATACAAGCGGTAGCATGTGTTAATAAATACGAGTGGTTTTACTGTCCATTTCTGTTTTTTTTTTTTTTTGTGAAATCCCATCCTGTGTATTTATTTTTAACATTTAGAATTTTTCATGCCGAAGAATTAATTTTCGGACAGAATGAGCTTTGTTTTGCATATAGTATGCCTGAAGCCACATTCTGTTAACCGTTTTTGAGCACAATCAAAAGCCAGATTTGCTCTGGTTTGTCCACTTTCAGAACTTTTATATCAACAAATCATGATTTACCAGATCAAATGCTATGGTAAGACTGAAGTATAATGCATCTGCCCCCACACCTTCATTATTACTGCCAGTCACATGATCTGTTAACGTAGGAAGAGTAGGGTCTACGACATGGCCTTTTTTAAACCTATGCTAGGTGTCTGTGAGAAGCCCACATATTTTGGGAACTGAACAGCTCAGTACAAATGAGCTTGCCTAATACCTCCAGTGTCAGGGGAGTAGGAGTACAATAAGGGATACAGAAATAACCATGTTTATACTGGAAGCATCGGGTGTGTATCATAACCCCGAAAAGTCACTTCAGCGAATAGCAATTACATCAAAAATGCTGTTCATCGAATTCGCTCTTCTGGGAGGCTGCACCCCCCCCACACCCCTTGCTAATTATATATACCAACTCCAAGATTGCACTACAGTGAGGAAAGGGCAAATTTTCTGATCTTCACTGTACTGCGATCTAACTAAACAGTTCGCTGAATGGCATTTTCTGTGTAAAATGCTGTTAGTTGAACTGACTCTTCAAACATGTAATATAGACCCAGAAGCATCACCATCTTTGCAGAATGACAGCTTGACATCATTTCTTCACCCTTCGAGTAATTTACCTTCCCTCATGGACCTATTTTCCAGTAGGGTTACAGGGTACACTGGGGCAGTTGCAGTTTGTTTAAGGAACTGGTTCCTAGATTTCAGCCAGTGAACCTCACTCGAACAAAAGAAATCATCGAGCCTCCATTTTATATCAATAAATTGCTTTGGGCAAAGCCGCACAAAAAGCAAACATTTATTCACACAAATGCAGTATGCACTATGCAATCACTTGAAATAACCAAGATATAGTTTAGGACATTCTCTTCTAGTAATTTAAAATTAAATGTACGTATAATATTGTATTTATTTAGCCTAATTCCAAATAAAATAAAAAAACAGCCACTTCCAAGCCAATAACTAGTCCCCGAATAAACATGAAATACCACCTAACCACAGTGAAGTGAAAAGGTAGAAGATGGAATCCACACAAGCCGAAAGATTGCCACACTTTATTGTAAAATCCACACAGATCTTGTTGTAAAATCCACACAGGTCAAGCGCTTTCATCAGAATGACTTCTTCAGAACAATTTCATTCATTCAACAAAGCCATTCTGACGAAAGCGCTTGACCTGTGTGGATTTTACAACAAGATCTGTGTGGATTTTACAATAAAGTGTGGCAATCATTCGGCTTGTGTGGATTCTATCTTCTACCTTTTCACTTCAGTGTGGTTAGGTGGTATTTTGTGTTTATTCGGAGACTAGTTATTGGCTTGGAAGTGGTTGTTTTTTTATTTTGTTGTGGTTGCTGCTTTCCCACCTTCTAATTCCAAATAAAAGTGAAATAAACTTTTCTAGTGGGGGCTGACCTCAGTGCTTAAGAAACATTGGCTGAAGGTATTAGGAACTTCAGACTTCCTACAGCAATCACATAGCACACTTGGTGATGGACTGAATAAGGAGTCGTATGTTTGTAGTATTTGATTGTCCCTCCCCTTTCATAAAGTGGGCATGGGTGGCAAGAACTTTAAAGCATATCTACTTAAGGGTATATATGGCTCAACATCTTATTGTTCCTGTGATTGCTTGCCTGCTATTGCTTCTATATACCTAACAGACAGAAAACCATGCTTCATTTTTGCCTATGAAAGACTAACCTCAAGATTCAATAAAGCCTACACTAGGTGTACACTGTTTTGAGTGAACAGACAACACATAACTCATGCCTTCTTCCTCCTAATTTTAGTTTTCCTATGGTTTTCTTACAGCTTTAAATATTGACAAGGACTCATAAAGGTTACCACAAACTGTAGACTACATGTAGTGTATTCTTTCTGAGTTACTAGAAAGTACAAAAATTGTAGTAGGGCTGTTCTTGAATACATATCGTGTACACTTAGTGTAGGTGTTATTGAATCTGGCCCTAAGTGTTAAAATGAGATGCTGGAAGCCTGTGTATTTATCTACTGAAATAAATAATTACCTTCTGCTCACTTTAATGACTCTAGCAGGAAAAAGTACATTTTCTATAGACATGAGTAAGATTTTTACTGTTCAGCAACAAGTTATGCCCCCATTATTTCCGCTAATTAGCAGTATGTAAAATAAAAGGAATATAGGAATAAACCCACTTGTATCAGATGCTTAAGCTTGAGGAACATTGTAATCTTGAGTATTCTGGACTGATAGTACCTAGGCCTGGAGAAAAGTAATACATGTGCTTTTACTTGATATTGTCCTAAAACTATAGTACCCACTAATGTTCCCATACATAAACAGACCTCTGTAGCATACAGTTAATTTCACTGATTTATGAGCAATGCTGTTTTTTTTTCAAACCTCATCCTGACATCTGAACATTTGTTCACTCCCTCTATCCTTTTCAGGTCTGGTTTTATCTTATTTTCCCAGCTGACCTACATGAGGCCTCCATATCATATTCCATGCACATATGCTTTCTACCATCTGGTGGTTAGCCCGAGAGTTATGGCACAGTTGGTGAATCTAGAGGAGTGCGACTCATTACAGAGACCATTTGGAAGGACAGTAGTATGTCATAGCCATAACAGGTGTGCTACAAAAATAGAACAACAAGGCATGGGTAGGTTTTATGAGATTACTGCAACATGAGATGAATGCCTCACAGATGGTCAGTGTTACACTAATGCAACATAACCATGAATTATGGATGGATAACGTAGAGTTACTACAAATAGGAGAATACCTGATCTGTGATGCATCATAGATGTACACTGAATACTGAAGTCAAGTGCATGACATATGGGTCATGTAACAGAAACGCAAATAATTGGTAAGCTGTATGTGAGGTACGTTTTTTTCCAGTTGGTTGCAACTACATCATCTTTGCTAATGTATTTCTCTAAATAATGATGTGTTTAGCAATCACGCTTCTGCTGTTCACCTAGGAGTATTATAAACCAATGTTTGTTACTGGGATTGTCTAGTGCTGGTATGAGTCTTTATGAAAGGTGATTTTTTTCCACAAAAAAATAGATTTGTCACTTTATTGTTGGTCCGCTTCATTCTTTCTGTGACAGAGGCTTTTTATTCTCTTTAAAATTGCAGCATAATACTTCCTGAGGAATAAAAAGAAGTGTGGAAATACCTGCAAAACCTGCACAAGTACAGCATGATAACAGTAAGTACATGGTTTGGTCGAGTAGCCCTGAGGGTCAGCGTATGAGCCGCTAAAAGGCATCATGCTAAAATCCTGTGTTTGTTTCCATTGGTTTATAATTGCAGGCTATGTGACTGTGAGTGAGACACTTCAATCAAACAGTCTTCTTTTCCTGGGTCATCATCACCAAAAACTTTATCTAGTGGACTTGTTAACAAATTAATAAAATAAAGTAAAGAAGTTTGCCCATTCATAAATAAATACTAAGTGATATGGGACACTGTGGCTTTCCAAGATAATGACAAGTACCTTTACAGCAGGGGTTAGTACACCCATACACTGTAGACCTTAAAGTAAGGCAAGTGCAACACAAAGATGCAAATGTTTCCTTCTGTGAAATGAGTTCTTGTAGTAAAGGAAAAAGCCTTGCAATTACTTTGTTGGCTACATTTGTTGACATGGTAACAGTTCTGTGAGCTGGTCACGTCACATGTTGCCTTCTTTCTAACAAATGGTGTTAAAGATCAGCATTGTGAAACCAGCGGACTTCATCTAGTCCTCACCCACTTAAACCACAGAGGAACTCTCAGGCCTGTTGAGACTGTGACAAACAATGATGTGTTGCAAACATTTTGAAACAAACTGGATTTACTGAAACTTTGAAGAAATGGCGTACTGTAATGCTGACCTTTGATCTCTTTGATGTGGAGTACAGTCAACCAAATGTGAGGCTGTAAAGCAAAGTTGTAGAACAGTAATTGAATGAGTAGTTTCAGGTTCAGAAGGCTGGAGAAAGTTGTGTTGTATGTTTACAAAGTTGCATGCTATTTTTTAGTGCAGAATATTAAGGATGTGGGCTGCTTAGCTGTTTAAAGTAAGTGATGATGTTTGCTTCATCTCAAAGGGATCAACATATTTAGCAATGAATGCCTGGTGTCTCGAGCAGATGGAAAGGATTTGAGAGCTCTTTTTGTACAGGTCTATGAGCTTTGTGTTTCTTTGCTCTCTGCTTCTGACACTCATCTGTCATAATGCGCCTCAGAGATTAGGGGGATGGGATCTGGACATAATCTAACTCCAGCAAGCACACTATGACCTTTTGATCTGTTTTTGTTTACTAAAGGAACTGCTGAATAAAGAGAATGTACCAGCTACAGTAAGAATAGACACATAATAAGGGAGAACCATCTATGACTCAGTTTCCAAATCTTCCAACCACACAGGGGGGCAGCACATGTATAACTGGCCTGAAAGCATAAGAGACAGTATGAACTACCAGATCTCATCTAGCATACATCTAATTTTCTGCAATAAGAGAACTGACACGGAATTAACTTCTCAACTTCCTATGCTGTATGTAAAAATGCAGTTTCCATGGTTCCCTATTAAAAGTTTGGCAACTGAAATGCCAAAAAAAGACTGAAAATCTAGAAGTGTGAATTTTAAACATCACTCTTTTCCTTTCAACTTCTTTTTTTTTTGGCAAATCCCCACAACTCCCAAAATAATATATACCAACTCTCAGATCACCACACATTAGAGAAAAGGGAATATTCTAGGAAATAGCTATCTCAGACATGCTATATGTAAGTCCGCTTTTTGGGGACTTTCTCTAGTGGGTCCTGGCTGGGATTTTGTAAATAATTATATGTCATTTTTGAATATTAACATGATTTATATATAAGTGTAACAAAAGGGAGGTACTGCCAGCACAGCTGTCTGGACTTTTTGTAAATGGTTATGTGCCATTTGTGAATATCATTGTAACTGTTTATATGTATATACTTTAACAGGGAAGACTGAAACACAGGAGATTAACTTGCAAAACTTCAGAAGAATGGTTAAAATTAAATTATTTTATGGTTGGGCCATAAACAAAAGACATGCTATATTTCAGTTTCAGTGTAACAGGGGACATTGTCTAGAACTAGAAGTTTTTTGTATTGTCTTTAAATGTGGAAGAATGTAAATTATTTTGTGACTTCCAAAATCTGCCTTAGATCTAAGAGAAGTCCTTGTTTATGTATTTTCACAGGTAGATGCTAAATGCTAACAGCTGCATTAGTGGGGGTTTTCACCTGGGATAGTCAGATGACAAGAAGTGATGTCATGCTGGAAGCTACTCCAGCAGTAATATTTGAAATATTAATTTAAGAACTCTCTGAGAGAGAGACTGAGCATTTTGTATTTGACCTGACAAGACCTATTCACTACATGCTTGCCTTGCTCTGTAAGTAAGTTAACTAAGGTACAGTAACTTCTCTTAGATGCACTCAGGAATACAGTGAAGTATAGTTTAAATGTTTTCTGTATTTATTTGAGACTGTCCTGCACTTTTGTTTTAAGTATTTCCTGTTATTTTGAACTCTGATGTAACTGTGATTATTTAATGAGTATTTTCATGTTCTTTTATTATTTATTATTAAATATATTTAAACCTATCATTGTGGCTGATATTTGTGAGACATAAAAAGTTATGAGAGTACTCACATACTTATTTGGTGACACTGTGGGCCACTCCTAATAGCCTTGCTGTTGATCAAACTACCATTTGTATTGATAGTAACATTACACAGTAAGATTGGACACCCTTTGTTGAGGGCCTTAAAGTAGCTAATAAGGAGTGGCTGGTGGAAGTCAAAACTACCTTATAGACTGGCCAGAAGGGGGCATAGCTAGTAAACATGTGTCAGCCATTCCTAGGTGTGTGTTTGTGTGTGTGTGTGTGTGTGTGTGTGTGTGTGTGTGTGTGTGTGTGTGTGTGTGTGTGTGTGTGTGTGTGTGTGTGTGTGAGCTACTTGGGCAGGGCCACGAAGCACTGGTTGGACAGAGAGGGTGTTGGAGGCCTTGGCTTGGTTACTCAGCTGAGATCTCAACTCTGTAGCTGTGCCAGTGGGGAATCTTACTGGGGATCTGAAGAAAGAGAGAGAAACCTGCCTCGTGACTGACTGTGGTCTCTCTGTGCTCTTAAGGGAAATTGCACTTGATGCAGAAAGCTGCATCTGGAAATACTGTGTGTGTACCTGCCATCCTCCCAAGTGCATGTCCCCAACTAGCAGTGAGGATTGAGGCTCCTTGATTACTGGACCAGTGCTGGGGCACCACAGGCTGTATTCTGCAAGCAGTTTTTATCAACAGTCTCATACTTGATTGAGCATTGCACATTTCACCTGCTTGTCACACACTGTGTTGTACATTATAATGAAGAAAGGTCAAGAAGTGTGTTCTTTCTCACTGCAGAAAACATGAATGCATATGTGGCCCTTCTCACCTGGTACACAAAGGACAAGAAGTGTGTTCTTTCTCACTGCAGAAAACATGAATGCATATGTGGCCCTTCTCACCTGGTACACTGCTATTTTTGAGGACAGTTGTTTACCAAAGTTACAAACTTAAGAATTTGAGCGTGAATATCACTGTGTGTGATAAGTGTTTTATAGTTGTTATGAGTCTGTATATGATATAAATATGTTTTATCTCAGTGCACCTTTAAGATCAATGTAAAGCATTCTCCATTTCAAGAAGTACTTTATCCCATGATGTATTGAGTCTAGTGCCAATTGCCAGTGTATTTGTGGTAAATGAACTGTTAATATCCTTCTTACCTGAGATGTAGGTAGGGCAGGGCAAAGAAGGTGAAAGATGTCAGGGGCTCATGAATGAATGAATGGTTAACACAGTTCTCAGTGTGTTGATATTTTGCACAGAATAAAAGTTGCATTTGTTATTGTAAATGACTGTAAATCCTATTGTTATTGGCAGCACCATTTGACAGGACAGGGTAACTAAACACATGTAATCATGATAGTAGCACTTTATACACCCTGCTTTACAAACAGTGGCACAGTTAACCTTTGCCCCAGCAGTGTCTTCCACTTTTGTCCATTTTTCTCTTCTTGCCTTGCTGTTTCTACCAGATATTCTTACAGGATGCAGAAAGCTAAAGGATGATTTACTAAATACATTTCCTTCTTCAATTATTCCAAATCTGTAAAAGTGCAAGTAGATGACTCCATAAACTTCCAAAAGATCTCTGGGATTAAATTATTAAACTGAATTCATGTATTTTTCCAATAGCCAGGCACTGACATGCATTGGTTCCATTTCACTACCCATATTTGACCCATCTCCCTGTTTTATCTTCCTTATCTCCCTCAACATCACTTTCTACCACTTCCGCCTGTCAATTACCTAACTCCTCCTCCTTCTGCCTACTGTCTCAGCTCTCCCCTTCCACCTATAGTTTTAAAACTCCCAGACTTGCCACATTAGCAACATATTTATATCCCCATCCACATTAATTTCATTAATCTAATTCAAATAAAATGATTTTCACAACTCCTTAAATTACTTCTCCTCCTCATCCTTACTCTGTTCACCATCTACCACATCACCCACTATTTTCTAGCCTTGCACAATAAATCCACAACTAATGACATCCCCTTTCTCACCCAGTCTTACTCTGACATCTCTCCACAACTTTATCATACCAATTTCCATCCCCTCCTAGCACCTTATCATCTTCTGTCTTATCCCGACATCTTGAGCTACTCCACTGTTATCAAACTACTGTACCACATACATTATACCAAGTCATCTTCCCTCCCACTTTATATTCACTTCTACACAGTTAGGACATCTACCCAAACCCAGGGGCCCCCTCCTCTCTCCAAATACTCAACCAGCATAAATAACCTAGAACTCTTTTATCTGGATTGAATCAAAAACTCCTGATATTCTAGACATAACTGAGACATGGTTAAAAACTCACTATAGCCTCTAAAAAGTGGGCCGCCTGGGTATAGCTTACTATGCCTGTACTGCACAAACAGAGGGTATCATCCCACACTCTACCAAAATAAACTCTGTACCATAAATTACTTCCATTTTTCTCAAAAGGAAAAATCCTGATTTTTCGCCTAAAGGTTAGCAATGTCATTGTTACTTGCATTACAGCTTTCTGTATCCCACCCTGTAGTGGCTTCAGCATATTAGAAAAAATTCCCACCTGGTTATTCTCCAGTATGCTACTTTAAACTATCATCCTAAGTGATGTAAACATCAATTGGTCTTCCACAACAGTCCCAAATCAACCTCCCTGTTGAAACGTTTTCAACTTCAGTTAATTAAGTCTACTACTAGATGCATTAAATCCACAGACTTATCATTCATACTAGACTAGACTCTAGCTAATAACCTAAATAGTATTAGTCATGTAGGTGTTCAACCAGATACCCTGCATGACCATCATCCACATGCCTCTCAAGTGTACCTCATTACGAGGAACGTACCTCATTTGGGGTCTTAAAAAGTTCATGTTCCTCCAAGTTCCACATTGATAGAGTTTGTCACACATTCAGTGTAAGGAATTATTTTAAGTGAAATCCATGGTAAATAGAAATGAATCATATTAATTCATTAAAAGATCTTTTTTATAAGTAAAACTAGCATATTTTAACCATCCTATGGCCTTCCTAGTTGAAGTTGTTAGTAAGCCATTAGTATGTGTTCCACATTTTGTCCATTTGTTCCACATTATGAGGGCTAGTGTTCCTCATTTTGGGGATGGAATTTTGAGAGCTATGATCATCCAATATATATTCTCCACTCTCTACACAGAAAAGCCAGTCAGCAGAATACAAGCCTGTCAGGAATCTTTCTAACCTCAGCAGTTCAGTCTTTGCATCCCTCCTGACATGCAACTGGAGCGCACATTTTTCTCACACATAAGTCAGTTTTTTTATTTCTTTCTGCAATTCTCTACAACAAAAACATATAGTTTCCCTGTTGCATGTTATATATACTAGTTTTGTAATCAACTTTGCAAAGTTAATAGATATTTACTTGTGTTTTTTGTTTCTTGGAATATGCTGCCCTTGTATTTACTGTCTATGTAGGATGTATTTGCGAAATCCTGTACTTCAGTCATACTTGCATTAAAATATTGGATTGAGTGTTAATAAATGTCATATGTGGAGCTTTTATCCCTGTCCCTTTGCTGAAAGTCAGTCTGACTTTCCTGGTAAACAAAGGCAAAATAAATACAATTAAAAATAAAGTATATATGTATATGTATGTATATATAATATACAGTATAGTGCAACCTCCAAAACATTCTTTTTATAATATTTATAAAAGATTCTCTTTAATGTATGTGTATTGTACAGCGCAATTAATTCATTGTTTAACTGTCCATATGTCTAGATTATAACCTTATAAATGCTTTTGTTGTAATTGATGTTTTGAACATTTCTGTATGTAACCATGGACCTTTTCTGTCTAGCCTTCCACTGTAAAGGGGTTTTAATTTCCAGTCAGATTTTTTCAGTAAACAAATGTAAATAAATAAACTAGTAAACAAATGATGGCACTGATAGATGTAAACCCCAGAGTTTGCAGACTGGGACAGGAATTTATAAACTCCTGATCTAGAATGCATTACATAAGTAAGGCAAAAAAGTCATCACCAGTTCAAAATGTCAGAAAGCAAAATGATATGCCTTTTATACAGTAAAATCCCATAGAAATCTTTGAAATTATGTGTTTGTTTCTTGCCATTAATACACAAGGAAAATTATTTCTTGCCTATTTTGAAAACATAATCGTCATCAGCAGCATACGCATACTTTTTTTCTCAGATTTTTGCATATTATCATATAGGGCCAGATTCATAAAATTCCCATGGTGTGTACATAGTTGTGTGCATGTTACAGTCCCTTTTTTGAATTCAGCAAGCACCTTCACATGGTGCTACATAATCTTCCAACACAAAGTCTTACAACATTGCGAAAGGCTAGCCCCATGGCTGTGCTGAATGCTAAAGAGGCATTCTGGGGGAGAGGCATATGATAATTAGCCATGTTTCTCTCCCAGGCACCACCTCCAGGAAGGTTTCTACATGGCTGAATGACACAAGAAAGTTCTTGTTTATTTAGAATAGATAAGTACATCCATCCTCACCAAATTGCAGTACAAACGTGAGGCAGGACATCCTAGACTCCAGGCCTTAATTTTAAAATTGCAATAATGAGACCGACATTGAAATGAGGCATGGGGATCCACTAAACACCAATAAATTACATCTAAATTTCTGAACTGGTACCAGTGTTACTACAATAACTGTGGAGGGGGAACCATTAGGTCAACAGAGATGCAGTGAAGTGCTATAATGGCATATAAATCGTAAGGGTGATTGGGGGTGGGGTGTGGGGAATGATCAGACGCTAGGGAATATAGTACTGGCACCAATGTTACTATGGGAAATGTGGTGGGGTGGGGGAATTATCAAATGTTAAAGATTATAGTACTCGCACCAATGTTACTACTGGGACTGGGGTAGGATGGTGGGATATAGGATTTCTTTAAAAGTGCCATAATGGCACAAATATCAAAATAGAGATCAGGGATGGGGAACCACCAGACACCAGGAAGAAACATCCAAATTGCCATACCAATGTAACTATGGGGACTGAGGGTAGGAGAATGCTTTAAGTGTCAAGATGGCAACAACAATATAACTGGGATTGGGGGATGGGGTAATTGCTCCATAAAATACCCTAAGGCACAGACCGGTATAATGGAAATGGGGAGAACTACTGGACATGCTCTAAAGTGTTGTAATGGTACCAGTGGTAGCATGGGGATTAGTGTAGGGGGGGACCACTGGAAAACAGAGATAAGTGTTGTCATGGCACATACATCGTAAGGGTGATGGGGTGGAAGAGAACACACCACAACCTGGGATGACTCTTTTAAAGTGCCATAATGATAGTGACTGTGTAACATGGGTTGGGATGTGGGGAGCAGGATACACTAGACACCAGAGCCTAAGGCATACATGCTATAATGGCACCAAAGTATTATGGAGGTGGGGGAGACATGGAAGGGTAGGTGCAGGTATACAGGAACTGTCGTATGTGTGTGTCTGTTTGTGTGTTCGTGTTTGTGTGTGTATGTGGGGGGGTAGTGTGACTGGAGGTGGGATTTCACTGCCTACATGAGCAGCAGGTTACTTCTGTTATATGCAGATCAGGCATGATCTGCACATCTTGATACAAACAGCAATTCAGGAAACATGCACAAGTTAGCCAATAATAACATTTTACCTCATTGTAGCTTGCATGTTCCTCAATTGCAAATGGATGCATTGTACAGGAATGGTCTTTTTAGTCTTAGTAGGGCCTTTAATGAATTCCTGGGATACTCTTTTCCGGTATTTTTATTACTTTGCTTCCAGTCTACTTTCCCTTCATGGTAATGGGTACATTTTATGATGGAGAACAGTCTGCTAGGGTTCCAAGTTCTCTGTTATTTTTCTTATCTCCAGTAACCACTTTTGATCAATTGTTTCACCTCCAATTTAGTTGTTATTTAGTCCCTATCTTCAGGAAGTGAGACATTTGGTGTGTTTTGCTATTTGACAAGTTTTTACTGTTTTATGAATGCGCGTAGCTGTTCACTAATAATTATCACAACTAATATTTTCTTGAAGTATATGAAATCTGCACACTCTGCATGTTGGATGTTTGCCCAGCATGCAATGATTTTAGTTACTTAGACTGAGTGTGGGGGTAGGAGAGGGAGCAAGGGGCATTTGCTCAGCAAGGAAAAAACACTTTTCTGATGAATTTTATTTATCCATAAAAATTACATTTCCCTTTACACTGTTTCCTGTGAATCACATTTATAGATGTGCTGTACAGTACAGCATATTTTCAGTTCACCCCACTTTACACACACGAGCTACATTCCATTTAAATTCTGCTCTAAAAATCTATTCCTTCTGAGGATAAATGTATGCATTCTTGCAGGTTCTATGACTCAGATGGCTAAGACCCAGAATGAAACTCACCAAATTTCAGTAGGTCACTTAGTCACCAGTCACTGCTGGAGTCAGTAGTGGAAGTTGAAGCAAACAGCCAGTGACCAGCTCGTCTCTCCAAAAGGTAGGGTGAGGAAAAGTCTACTGCTGGGCAACTTCTCGCAGTAACCGATGTTTGGGCCATGTCCTGAGTATAATGCATCTCATGTGAGCATGATGGTACATGGATGCACATTCCACATCAAGACATTTTGCTCACTGCACAGAAGCAGGAATATAAGAACAAGGGAAGTCAGAACTTAAAGAAGCAAATTATTTACCAGCTGGGCAGGACATCTATTTAATGTTTGGTTTTGTAACTCCAAGATAAGTTAGTGATCAGGCTGATCTTAAAATGAATGGGTTAGTGGGCAGTAGGGGTCTGATGACCAAACTGTTGGTAGAAGGAACATATACCTTAAATATGTACATATTCTTGAAACAACAGACTTAGCATATTTTCTGTCTTTCTTTGGTGCTCAAATAGTTTGGAAAAATTATATAAAATATCTGCATGCCTAGATTGTGTTGTTTCTCATGCTGTCTAAAATTATATAGCCTTTCATCAATTTATTTGAAATGGACTTTTGTGATTTCTTTTACAAGCAAGATTTTTGATTTTCCTTTTTGTATTATCGATCTTGGGATCACACCATTTCTTTTTTTGATGACTCACTTGCCAGTTCTGATCAAGGAGGAAATTCCACAGTGTTTGCAGTTTCCTAAAGTATAGTTTTTCAGGTCCCATGAGCACAGGAGTGTAGCAAAGACTTTTAGACTCATGTTTCAACTTCTAGAATGTAGACCCATCCCATTAAAATGTAGCCACCATTCCACATAGTGCATTTTTCTGGATAGGGTACATTTTTAATACTAGAAAAAAAACTTGAAATAGCAGGCTTAATAAAAAAATGGCGGCCTAGCATTTAAAAAAAAAATGCTGTTTAACGAAATCTATTATTTAAGAAAAACAAAAGCATGGTAAGTATGCTAGAGATTTTTAATTTTAATTCTAGCACACACAATTAGACAGAATAAATTATTACAGAAAGTACACCTTTAGATACACGGCATAACTCTGTAACCATATCCTTGCCAATTTGACTTTGAGATTACCTCAAGGGAAATTGTTCATGTTCTCTGATATATGACAGGGGGTATAATTTTTGGTTTGTGTAAAATATCCTTAATTCCAGAACTGCAATATACTTTATAGTTCTGCTCTTTACCTAGTAAAGATCTTTCAGCGTCGAGGCCTTTCAACATATATACCTTATTTTCCCGTCTTATATATCAGAACAGGACAACACTTAAAGATGTTTCGTTACAATTTTCCTTTCAATTTTCCTTCCTTCACAGGTCCATCTTTGACAAACCAGATATACGGTCTACCTGCCATTTGTAATTGATATGTAATAAATGGCAGGCAGATAAAAATGTAAGTAGTATTTAAAAAATTCTAAAATATAGGAAGCAGTGTACACAGGATTATTTTGTTCATTTCAGAAAATATTATTGTTTTTTCTTAACTAGATTAATACCCTAAAAAAGTACCTTTTGTTAAGCAAATTGCAGGAGACCACAATATCAAGGCTTGGTAGCAAACTTCAAATGTGGCATCAATGATTTAAGAAGAAAACAGCAAACCAACCATAGCTCTCAACTTCCTTGGTCAGGAATGCAGGACAAAGTGAAAATAATGGATTGGGGGGGTGGCAAAGGGGCAACATCATGGACAGATTTTAAATATTGTTTTTAGAAAGTTGTTAGAAAAATAGAGTTTGCATTAATGTGTGGAACTCAAATTTCTGTCATTATTAAGTGACTTCAATTCTAAATGATTTGCCAGAAAACCACAAATTTTTAAGGAACAAAACAAAAATCTTAGCAAAGATTTTGGCTTTGTGCAAAATTCCAGACAGTTGTGAAATATGCATATAACTAAAGCGTAACCAGATAAATTGTTTAACACTCTAGTGATGATTTAAGTAAACAAGCACGCTATAGCAGAACTTTATTTTATAGAAATACAATAATTCACACAGAATAACTAGATTAAGCAGTTCAGGAAAATTAACACAGTTTATTGGTACTGCATTCTCAATCCCAACTTATGCCAAGCTAATAGTGCCTACCTCTGCAAGTGAAGGGCATTTTCACTGGTAATAAAGCCCCAATAAAACCTCAAAAAATCCAAATCCACTAGAGCCACGAGAGCAAGAGACTTAAACCTCAACACAGATATAAATAGGACGTGCTGGAGGGACAGATTCATCACCCAGAGACTCCCTACACTATGGAACAGAATCCCAGTCCATGTGAGGCAGAGCCCCTCACTGACTCTATTCAAGAGAAATCTTGACGAGTGGATGGGAGATCGTAGGTTTACCCCGGGAATCATCTCTGTGTCACTGCTGGACAGAGGCACAGCAAACTAATGGGTATAGTATTCTCATCCTAAGGGGTGGTGAAAGCCACACACACTCTGGCTAGGCTTATAAATGCCCTGGGGCAGATAGCCTAGTATGAACCTATGAACCTATGAACACATTGGAGGTTGGCAAAATGGTTAAGGTATTTACCTTATACATACAAGGAGCAGGGTTTGATTCTCACATGGTGTAATTTGCTAGGTTTAAAATGGCTCACAAGGGCAGTTAGCCTAGTACTAATCTTTGAACTTATCTATGAACCTGTGAACATGCTAGCATACCCTTAAAGCAAGTTTGTATGAGTCACTACATGTCAGAAGTGTTAGGCTTCTCGCCCTATCCATACACTTAGTGTAGATTAGTCCATTGTCCATGTGCACATTTGCATATTTGACAAATAATTGAAACAAAACACAGGAATAGTTTAAGTATTTGTAATAGGCAAGGAGCATGGAAGCACAGAAAAAAAGTATACAGGAGATAGTAAAGCAATGCATGGAAAAATGGAAAACCTAAGAAGCAGGAACATTACAGACAGAGATCTAGAAGATAAACAAAGTTCAAGAAGTAAGGAAAAAGCTTTAAAGGAATCCAATACCATGTTATATAGGAAGGGAAAGTCAAAGAAGAGATGTTGGTGTTGTGTGCAAATTGTATACAGATGATTTAAAAAGGAAAACAAGATATTTCAAGTAACAAGAGGGAAAAAATTAAAAATTAAACTGCAAGTGAGCAAGCAAGTGGAAAGGAGTATAGGCAGGCCAGAGTATGCTGTTGATATTGAGTGCAGTGAACTTCAGTTCTTTGAAGACCTTCATAGTTACACTTAGAATTCTGTCTTGACAGAACCATATTAACAGTAAAGCACAGCAAGCCTGGGATCAATCATGGTTAATCATGTGATCTCAGATGAGACAAGGCAAGCCAGATTTGTAGGAATGTAATCTTAGGGGAAATGAAGAGATGCAAATCTATTAGGAAATAAATGGACAGAATGCCTTAGTTAGAGTTGGAAGTATTATTTCCAATGAGCCAGCCAGGTAAATAATAACAAAAAAGACTGCCTTAGCTACTAATGCAGGAAATGGTTGTTATTCTTTACAATATATCTTTGTAAATTTCAGGACAGTGTACAAAGAGGATGAGTGCAGGTACTTTTTCTCAGTTTCCTATCAAGTTGTTGATCTGCAACTCTTTCTCACTTTAAGTCCGCTGCAGAAAGTGTGAAATTATAACTGTAAAATTCTGCCAAGGTTGTAGTGGCTGGCTGTGCTCGATATCCTCTAACAGATACAAATACACAACCTAGAGAAAAAGGGGAAAAAATTAAAGTTGTATTTATTTATTTATTTGTTCATTCATTCACATTTGATTAACAGGAAATTCTGACTTGGTAGGTGCCTTTTTTCCATGGGTGCCCTTGGGAAAGCTCCAAAGTATTGCAAAAACATTTTAAGAATGATAATTTTACAGTCATCAAAAAAAAAAAAAAAAATACAAAAACATCGGCTAGCCAGTTGGTGATATGAATCTTGGCTGCAAATGATTGTCACTATTGAAGCAACACCCCAACCCCCATGTCGAAAAATGGGAAAAGGGATTGCAGATGGATGGATGAATCTAAAGTTTATAGGATTATAGCAAATTAGACGTAATGTGAAAACATTGGTTAGGAATAGATACACCTTACATGACAATGATTTAATATTTAATAGAAACTTTACACTCATCGCTTTGATGATATAAAGCAGTGATGAGTTGCACCTTTACAAATCATTCTATTTTTTTTCATCATTACTACGGCTAGTGATCAAACAATGAATATCTGAATGAATGATGATTTAGAGATGATCTTTGCATGAAAGATGGGATTTTTGAAAAATTCTACAACAACATGGTAAACTTGGATTGGTACTTTTCTGTTAAATCCCTACCATGCAGTTTAGGAGCTGTATTGGTGGCTTTAAGTCCATAATAACAACGTCCAATGTCACGCCTCTGTTCCTTAAACAAAGTAATGGCTGAAGCGAAGGATGGAAACTTACTGTAACAGGAGATGCTGGGTGATTACTCCTCTGTTGTCCAACTTGTCATCCTTATTTGGCTGGGAGAAATGCTGTATTTCAGTTCAGAACTGTATCATTTTAATCACCTGCGTGTGTATCTGTTGTAGTAAGCACGACATTAACACGCCGTCCTTCTCCTCAGTAGAGGAAGGTAAATGAGGTTGTTCAAACTGGGAACAGATGTGCAGTAAACAAGTAATGGAAAAATGCATTGTAAATGGTGGTAACTTATTAAACAATAGTAATAAGCGTAAGTGGAGTAATCCAGCACTGACATTTTTTAACCAAAAAGTAGTCACAAGGCAAACATCAGCCATTACACACTTAACAAGCGGGGGGGGGGGGGGTTCGCAAGATAGTACAGTAGCACTGTGTTTTGCAAGGCGAACTGCAACGGATTACAACACAAGTAATAATACTTTAACTACATATTGTACAGTAAACTGTTTAGGATTGCATATTATGTTTAGTGATTTATGTGTTTGTCACCATTGAAATGGGACTTTGACTTAGCAAGTCTTTTCTGTTTAAGTAAAGTGCTGTGACTTAAAAGTTGTCACTGATTACTGCATTCTTGCTGCATTTTTTTCACATTTCTTTGCACTTGTGAATATTGCCATTGTTACTTCACTACCTCTCAGCTGTTCCAATTTTTGTAGCATATCCACATCTTTGCCTGAAAAATTGGATGTATTCCTCATAAAATGTGTGGCTTTTCTGCCACATTATCAACAACTGGTCAGTAAAAAATGATACATTTTGTGTTTTAAGTTACATATTCTTCAGAAAGTGCATGCTAATACAAAAGCAATTATCCTTTAAAAAAGGGCCTTATAACAGCAATAATTATAATCTGTCCATATTTCTGGCCTGTTGTCGCCCTCATTATTTCGGTCTTTGAAGTCGATAAACAAATAAGCCGGAATCAGACGATACAGCTCCTAAAATGCATGGTAGGGGTTTAACAGAAATGTACCCTGGGATTTAACATAGTTGATAAGAAAAAGCTACAGCCTCACATTGAATGTTTCTCTCTATCTGATGTTGATTGCTCTCTTCTGTTTTATTATCTGGTGATGATTCTCTGGTCTGCCTTTATGTGCTACTACTTTTTTATCTGGTAAGAATTGTAACTCCTACTGGGGGACCATCTTATAAAGATCCTGGTATGTGAGTGATGTAAATACACAACTTCCTTGAAGGGAAAAACCTCTCACCCCCCCAGAGGGAAAGAAAAATGAAAAATGGAGAACAGGAAATTCATCCCTGGTTTGGCACCTATGACTCTAATGGACACAGGCAATCTGTTAATGGTTCCTCTCCCAGGCCCCTGCTTGTAAATGTTTCATCTCCCAAGCCCTTGCTTACACTTGTCAAGGGTACCACAAATTATCAGAAATTTGGGATGCATAGCTAAGCTTAAAAAGTCCCTTGTGGTCATTAGCCTTGTAAACACCTATGCACCTATGAACAAAAGAGTTTGTCGGGGAATACCCACAGTACATCCCGCACACACACCGCTCACCAGCTAGACAGACTGCCTTGTGCTGAGGCACTTAAAAGAGACTATCCCAAATCTCAAACCTAACAACAGTACTGCCCCTCAGCAATCACTAAAACACACACCAAAAGTATCACTAACATCTTAGATACGCCTACACCCAATGATCCCCAAGAGTAAAGCCCACAAGGCAAGCCTATACTTTATCTAGTACTCTTGTTATTGGGGACTCCATTTTATGACACACAGAAGCCACACTTACCAGATCAGACAAGAAGAAGATAACAGTTAGTTGTTTATTTGTAGCCAGGATCTCCAATATCACTCATGCTCACAAGTCACTGCACCCTAGGTACAAATATGATTCTATCATAGTCCATGTGGGTTTAAATGCTCTGAGATGTACCTCACTGGACTAAATGAAGGGAGACATAATGGATCTCTCAGAATATGTGTCACAGATAGGTACAAGCCTTGCATTGAGTATCATTCAGTCTTCATCAAGGATGATGCCACAATATGAACCTAATTGATTTTAATAATTGGCTTAGTTTCTGGTGTCACTCCAGGGGGATTCAATATCTGTCAGCATGGGAGGATGTAGTCAACAGATCACACTGCTTTGCAAAGGATGGGCTACACCTCCCCCCCCTAGGCTTTCTGATGTTGGTTAAAGCTTTATCCAATCTCTTAGACCCTTAGGCAATGCCAAAAAAACAAACAAAACTGTCAACATAGTAAAAAAATCTCCAAGCAACTTTAAGGTGTTACTGCTCAATGCTAGGAGTCTAAACAAAAAAACTCCACACCCTTCAATCTCTCCTCACTCAGGAGAATGTAGACATCTGTGCCATGACCAAGACTTAGTCTGTGTTGCTATTGGTCTAAAGGTGTAGAAGGATATGTAGCCTTCCACTGCTGCAGTACTTTCTGTGGCTTTAAACCGAGACCAAAGGTGGAGGTGTCTTGATCTATGTTCAGACCTCTAGGTTGGTTAAACAAAATGACACCATGGACCTTATCCACATGCAAGTCACCATAGATAAGATCCCTCATCATATCAGGTCTAATTACAGGTCACCATCTATGCTCCTAGTGTCTCATGACTCTTACTTAACCCTACTGGAGGCACTTATCACCCAAACACCCTATTCATGGGTGACTTTAACTACCCCTCTATAGACTGGGAATCCTACATTGCCTCAAACTCACAGGCACAATGCTTCCTGGACTTTATTAACACAAACACCCTGAAACAGATAGTGCTTGCTCCAACCAGAGGAACAGACATACTAGATCTAGTACTCATCAACATGGGAGAGTGTTGCACCCCCCACATGTCAAATCGTCACCAGTGAGTTAGGATTACAAACGTGTCTCTTTTGATGTAAAACTCAACCTGGAAACTCCAGCTAATCTGTAATAGCTAGGAAATATTCTAAGCAAACTACATCCTATTAAGTTATGGTTGGTCAAAATTCAAGGCACCCCCTCAACCTTGAGTTTATAGCTACCCATGCAGAATTATTCATAGAGTTCCTATACTAACTTGTGAATGGCTGCAGAGAGGCTGCCATACCTTCCAGCAGTAAACCCAAAACAAACACTAAGAACAAACCCTACTGGAGGAATCCTCACCTAAACAGGTGTGCAATGTCTATGTAGGGGAATGTGTTACAGTGTCTGTAACATACCCCTGTGCTGTCAGAGTGCTGTATGGCAGTGAAATTAAATGTGAAAATGTAATTTGTCCCTTTTTGTGTGTGTGTGTGTGTGTGTATTTGGGTGATGTGGAGCAGTGCTATGAATAAGTATGTGTCAGACATCTAAAAATAAAAACTGGATGCTTTTAATTTTAATAGAAAATGTCAACTTTATGCATAGCTGAGTGGGTTTGTGCATCACTCAGCAGTGCTTAAACGTAACTGAGAGCTATATAGAACAGTATAGCTCTGAACACTATATCCTTGGTAGCTGAATGGTTAGAGTGATGGCCTTGTGTGCAGTAGGTGGACAGTTCAAATACAGCCCATTCAGCTTTTTACATGTGATAGGGAAATATTGTAAAAAAAATTTTTTTTATGTATGCATTGAAATTTGTTAACCGGGTTAGTCCAGCTTGACCAGAAGCCCATTTGCAGTGGAAACCCAAGGATAATAGCCCCAGTTACACATAAATGTCCAATACAGTAAAGTTACACTTCCAGACAATGTAGTGAAATGTATTTGTTAAGGGATATAAAGTAAAATAGATACACATAATAATAAATTAACATTAATGAACAGATACTTTCAATAATTATTTTTTTTATTTTTTTAAAAGTCTGGTTTGCTCATAGCTAAGCTCTGCTAAGCCAAGCCAGGCAATGCTCAAACAGGACCTATTTTAGTAGTACTTAGCAACGTGCAGCTCTGCTTAGCTGGTTTGGGCTCTGCTAAGTAATCCCAGCTTAAACAGTCCTCCACTCAGCTAAGTAGGTTTGCGCACCGCTAAGCATTGCCAGTTTAAGCAATGCTCAACTAAGCTTAGTGGGTTTGCGTGGTGCTAAGCTTTGTTTAGCATTTTTAAAATGCTCCAATGGTGGCAAAGGGTGGGAAAACAGCCTTATTAAAGCTGACCAGGCAGGAATACAGCCAGAACCTGTTGGAGTTTAATCACTGCAGGAGCTATAGCTGGAGTCAGAGAAGGAACACACTTCTGGGCACAGCTCAGGGGCATGTTGGAGTCTAGGGTCATGGTTGGGCTCCTCATCAAAGATCATGGTGACAGACTGCTGCAGGGCCAGTATCAGGGCTCTGAATACAAGTCCAAGGCCTGGGACCTGACTGGCATGTGACCTCACCAATGCAACTTGAATCCCCCCCACTAGTGAGCAGGTGCATCATCATTATGACGACCTGAAGTGAAGGAAGGGGGAGGCTCTTGGCCCAATGGATCCAAGATGCTCGGGACTGGAATGCCCCAGATGTTTGTAAGTATAGGAACTAGTGATTTATCAAATTGTAGTATGAATATCTAATAGACCGGTATGCATAATGGTGTGTTTTCCCCCCACAGCTACAGAGGAGAGGGCTCACAACCTGGAGGCCCATGCAGGGCGCCAGGCCAGGATACACTGAGAGTGTGGTGAGTACAGATATATCTTGCAATATATAGTAATCTAATTAAGAAAAAGTACAGTAGTAACTGCCAGTAGGTATAGTCTGTGTGTGTACTGCAATGAATGTGTACATAGACCTAGTGAAGTGAGTAGTGCCAGGTACAGTTCAGTATAGATGAAAGCATGAAATATTCTACTGTTACATAAAGAAAGTTAATACTGCATTAATGTTTGGGAATAACATGTGTATACCATATTAATAACGCAAGTTCAGGTAATAAAGTACACTGTCATTGAAAATATGAAGAGAATAAATTAACTGCATTTCTAATCTACAGCAAATACAGTCCAACTGCAGTCAGAATTGTGAAGAAATAAAGGTAGTACTGCTTAGATTGTGTGATAACAGATGCGTTCCAACTCCTGCATTATTTAAACTGTAGAACAATAAAGATTGTCAGCTGTATACCAATCACTGTGTCATGTCACCCTCAATAAATCTGTGTTCTGACAATTGTGTTTTCTGGGGGGATGTTCAAAAAATCAAATATTACAGGTTCCGTGAAGTAAACATGGGTATAATACCATGAAGTGAATGAAGGCTGACCAATAAATAACTGTCACGCTGAAGTGTAGATGTGGAGCTGTACTACAAGCTATAATGCAATATGATATTTGTTCTGTGCTAAGATCTGAACTTAGAGTAGTACTGTCTAAGGTATTATAGCATGTTTCTCCCAGGGTTGTCTTGTGTTAACCTTTGCATTTTAGGTATATGCATCCCTGAATGTAGGTACTCTGATGCAGGCAAGTATGAAAGTGTAATAGCTGTTTATTTGTGTATTTCGGCTTTTCCCGGTTAGGGGTCACCACAGCGGAACTCTGGTCCGCTAATGATTGGTAGTTGATTTTTACGTGCCGAGTTACCAACCCTGATGCACAACCTTCAACGAAGGTACGCCCATTCACGCATGTCTCCATGCAGAAGACGCTCTAGCTGAGAATCGAACCAGACAGTGTCTTACTGTGAGGCTGTAAACTGCAAATATGCCATCTGCAAATGTATTTGGTTCAAGTAGGTAACCCAGCACCCCGATATGGTCTGTACAGATCACAAACATTCCCATCCATGAGGGGTTAATTGTGTACACCTGCATTCCAAGTATAAATACACAGTTCACATACTGCCTCTGTCATCCATAAATCTCATGCATGTATGTTCAACTATCACTGCAGTCTTGTGTGACACACTACCTGTATTACCAGGGCACATGTTGTCACCAGGTGAGCTTTAGGCACATATCACTCAATCAGCACACAGCAGTGGCCCAGTAGCTCAGTGGGATAAACAATATATATGTTGTTCATTTTGCCCCACACAGTCTGGGGTTTGAATCCAGGGACAGTTAATAAGATATATTTATAGTAACAGACATGTAGTACTGACTATAAAAGCAGTCATGTGATGTTAACATATTTTCCTCCCACAGGACTTACAGGTAAATAAATGGCTGTAGTAGCTGTATGAAGGGTATAGTAATGTCTGTGTCCAGATGTAGTAGTGTGTAAACAGCATTTCTCAGCGAGGCGATAACACTCCATTAAATAAAATGACATAAAGTACAGTACTATTCCAAGTTAATAAGACAAATTAAATGGTCTATTGTTGGTACAGCTGTATAGCTGTTGCGGCTGTGAATGTCTGCTGATAGTCTAACCCCATGGCTGACAATGATGGCAGGATAAATGTAAACTCTCTGTACTGTGCATGATACATGTCTCTCAAGTGTCATGCTGTCACAGATAGTGATCACTGCTGCCAAAAACCTTGCACACAGATATAAACCCAGTTGAAGTATGCCAGTAGCACACTCACACAACATCAGTGCAGAGTACACCTTGGTAGTCAAATATGTTCCCCTGACATGTAATAGTCCCCTGTAGTTATGTACCTGTAGGTGTATTGGCTTGGCCAATGCCATCCCATCTGGATACCTTGAGAGGTATGTACATGCTACAGAAGCTATAGGGCACTTGTAGACATAAAGTAAGGGCAAACCTGTAGAGTACTGAGCAGTACTGATGTGAAAAATATAGCCTATACAGTTGGTACTGGAATGTCTTTCTCTCCCTCTACTTCTTATCTGCATCACAATTTATCATTCTCATACTACAAGTATGGTTCCATTTTCACATATGTTGTTCTCAAAACCTAATGTTGGCCCTTGTGTTGTATTATTGGTTATATATTATAATGGTTGCATACTAACATACCTTTTTGATATACCAATGTTGTTGGCCTTTTGCCGTAACTGCTACTGGCATGCTGCTAGAATAATGACTGTCATTCCATTTAAGCCTGTTTTCTGTATGCTGTGCAATTCTTTTGTTCTGGGTTAATTGGAACACCCATGCATGCTGTTATAACTAACATTGAGATGTTTTGTTCATGACTAACCAATATACTTTGACAAACCTCAACACCATAGCACACTTTGGTAGGGCTGTCTCAGCAGGTCTGCCTATCCCATATCATCTGGCTGTTGCACCAGGTCCCAGCACGTCTGGGACCCAACCTGGAGCTGGCTCCTCTGGGACCACCTCAAGGGATGGGGCCCATCCCCCTCCTTGGTGCAGGTGCGGAGAGGAAATTGTCACCCAAAACCAGTTTCCAGGGTAGGTGTGCAAGGTTATCCAGCACAATTTGGATGACCGACTGCGCCAGATCAAGGGCAGACTGGCGCACTTGGAGAGGCAGGCCAGCCCAGGTGCCCAGCCCCTAACACAGCCACATTTGGTGCCATGAAGGAGCAGTGGTGACTGCCCATGGGTGAGGAGATCAGTCCCACTGTTTCCATCTGGGGCACTTGGTCCTCCGATTTCCAAACACCCTCCCCGCCCAAGGTGTTTATCCCCCTCATGTGTCATACACTGCCCCTGTCTGCTGTCTTGTCTGTCTGCAAATGCAACCTCTCCTACCCAGCTTACATCCCCAAACATACCTACAACCCTTCCCCAACATTCCACACTCTCCTTAAAATAAAAAAGGGGGGCATATGTCCCACAAAAATATCATCCCATACATAGCTCTCCATTTTGCCCTGATGTACACTGCCATTAATAAATCATCCCAGCAATTAATCAACAAAGTTATGTCATCCACACCCCTCCCCGTGGGATGTGAAGGTCCAAATTCCAAACTGTCCACAACATGCACAGCTGTTACTGTAGAAAAAATGGAGAGCTGTGGTCCTTTCCTACACCCATCCTGTACATTCCTTCCTGCCTTTCATATTGTTTTTCCCCCTGCTTACCCCCATTTCCACACATTCCTATCACCCCTTTTTTCTTTTCTTTTTTGGAAATAGCGCGGGTTTAAGTGGGACTAAGTACGGCTAAGCATCGCGGTGTGTCTCACAAGCCCATGCAAATCTGCTTAAAACTGTTTTAATAACCTTATCTGATTCTGACACTGTTCTGCACATCAGTAAAATAACCACCCCTGCCAAGTCTTGGACCCAGGAACCTCTGAACTACAGCATAGTGCATTAGCCCACTAGGCCAACTTAACTCTGGGGAATTACTGGTGTTCCTATAAATATATCATGCAGTACAGTGATGTAACATTAAGAAAAATATGCACCCCTGCCAAGTACTGACCCCAGGATCCTCTGAACTTCAGTATATTGAATTAGACCACTAGGCCAGCTCAGGTCTGGAGAATTGCTGGTGTTTTTACAAAGATATCCTAATTACCAGTGACACTACTTCTACATATAATGTGATAAATGACAGCGTACTTGGGCCTGTGATGCAGACACTGAACCAGTACACAGCCAAAGACATGTTGATGGATTGACGGGAGGCCTATGATATCAGGTAGAGCTGACAACTGCACAGACTTTTGCAGAATGTCCACAGTTGTGTCACCTACTTATGGCATGGTTGTCATCAAACCTATTCTGTGTGCTGAAGTACTGACAAGTCAGTGCAGATTGAGGTTACAAAAGCATAACAGACAAGTCAGTGTCACATGTTATTGCCATCCAAACACACATGTTCATGCCAATCTTGTGCAACACACTGTATGCATGCACATATGTCTTGCAACTACACCTCCCATAATAATTACTCAGTAGCTCTATCTGTTGCATTCCTAGCATGTCTGACATCTGGAAAAACACAATTCAGGACCACAGTCCAGTCTTTTTTACAACAGCTTCATGCTTGCCAATACAACATAGAAATAACTGAACCTTGCAATGTCCAGCAGAAATGCTTGCTGCTACCACAATGACTGCCACCCACAGTAGCATGTCAAAGGCCTGGAGGGTGGGACACATGTCACAAATATAAATATGTGTCCTAAATGTCCCCTTCCACTCTCTAGATGGTATTACTACTTAACATATGTACCAGAGGCAAATGCCTCATCTGGACTGTTATGTATACCCTCACCCTTGCCATGCTATGACACAAAAGCTGACACTGCTCCCCCACTGATACATCCAGCTTGCTGTCCCCAAGTGTCTTCAGAATTCACCAGTATGACTCTTGGCCAGAATGTAGCAGCTGTGACCTGCTACACATGCTGCAGTATGTTCAGCTACCTGCTACAGACCTACCATACCTCCCAAACACCTAGAACAGGGCATCCACACAACACCCATACATAAAGGGTTGGGGGGATGTTCAGGTGACAGGGACATGTGTCATAGTCTCCCCCTAGAAACATACACAGCTGATAGACCAGCATCAACTGCAGCACCAAGCACATTCAGATAAAAATGATGTATGACACTCACATCTGCCTGTCTCCTTATTGACCCCAACACACATTGTTAAACAGTAACCTGCCACAGAATCAGAAAGTCTGTTAACAATGGCCAAACCTAGCATGCAAAACTGTGGACATACCACATCGATCCAAAGAGTGAACAGTATTTCTCCCTACCCTCTGTGATGCTGTAGCTCCCACACCTTGATAATGTCCTCCTCACAGGCCAGGAAAAGGGCCAAGGCCTACATGAAGGCCTTAATTATAGCATTGTGTTGCCATGCCATTGGCTAATGGCAATGTAGTCAAGCTATTCTGGATGCTATTAGCAAGTGTGAATCACAGATTGGTGCACAGGCAATCACCTGTCCGTAAGGATTACATACAAAAGGCAAGTTGCTGCCTATGGTAAAGAGGTCTGTGACTTTCTTCATGAAGATAGACTGTGATTTCCAAGGAAAACTACCACTGGATTTCTGCTCACAAAGGAGTGCAGCACTATACCAGGTATGTCATAGAGTTAGAGTTAGGGAAATAAGAAATACACCCCAGGGATCACTTCTGTATCTCTGCTGGATAGTGGCACAGGAAAATAACTTTCTTTGGTGGCATAAGCTATGGAACCTTGCTGTCTAGGCTTTCATAGGCCCTTGGGCCGATAGCCTAATACCTACCTATGAACCTATGAACCATGTAATGGAATGCCGATGGGTGGATGCAGTCACAGGAAATAGGAATTTCAACAGTAGGTCTCAACAACATATCTTGGAATGACATGTTGCTGTTAGTCTGCTGTCCAGCACATTCAGTCTTGCTGCAGTGACATAGATTGCAGCTCTGGCCCCTGAGTTCCCCCAGCAATGGTCAGTTTATATATGAATGCTACTGGATTGTCTGTTGTACAATAATGACAGTAACTACTGATGGATACAGATGGCATATCACATCATGTACTGTCAGTGAGCCCCTCTCAGTCTGTGAATGTCATACAGGGTTAATTCAAAGACTGTCCAGGTATCCCTGACTGTTCCTGACATACTCTAGCTAGGTCACGCTGTACTCCACACCTGCATCTCATTGCCTGACAGCCATGGCTAGCATACCTGGTGAACCCCTGCAGCAGAACAACAGGTTATAGGCAGTAGTAGTGGGGTGGACACAGGCTTCGCCTCAGTAGCAGTGTGTACATATTGAGCATACAATGTAAGTGAATGAATACAGTACAAGATATTAATGTAGCATTACTGTGTTCCGAGGGGTCTGCCATGTCACAGACACATTCCCCACACTCTGGAGACACCATTACATATTGTCCAACTGGTTTCCAGACAATGGGGTCCGCAGATATCAGGCACATGTACACATTCCGCATACATCTGGGTACTCCTGATGTCTGACACCTATGAGAAGAAAACCCTACACATATGCACTGCTCTCAGTTATTGTATAGCACAGATGTTGCTGGTATGTTCACATGCACTTGTAGTACCACTCACGTATTTGAAGACCAGTTGATGTCACACACCAGGTTAAGGGCGTGTGTGTGTGTGTGTGTGTGTGTGTGTGTGTGTGTGTGTGTGTGTGTGTGTGTGTGTGTGTGTGTCTGTGTGTGTGTGTCTGTGTAGAGCTTGAGTTGCACTTGTGCAGCAGTCCCATCACTATAGAGTCTCTGATTGTCTTGCATGTTAGACAGAGGACACCTCTGAGAAGTGTGTATAAAACTGAGTAGAGGGTTGGGCTTATAGCCTATCTGTGTATGGTATATGTTTGAGGTCCTGGTATTCCCTGGTGGAGAACCTCTGTGATGTTTCCAGCTGCTGCATGTGCTGTGTGAGATGAATGATGAATGGGGCATTTTACACAATAATGGGCTTATTGTGGGAAATACAGGGATGTTAGGACCCCATGTCCCTGGATGACATACCTGTCGGTATGAGCTGGGCCATGTAGAAGGTTTACCATAGAACAGAAGCAACATGGTGGTGAAATGTCATGTTGCCATCAACCTGTGTACCCAGATTCCACATGACTGATTGTGTGCCTAGAATGTTAGTACTGTGATAATATGTGGGGACATCACTCTCCCCAAAGAGGTTGACACTGCATTTCCTGGTATGCAGCCTGAGGCCATGTTTCTTGCACCAGTCATGTATCTGCATGAGACCCACCTAGGAAGATGTCCACATCACTATGGAAACCGGTGACAGCACACATCATGCAGTCATCTTCAGACATGGTTGGTCATAGGCCAATGGCTGTGCCCTGCACCAGAGGCGTGTACACCACACATAACAGAGGCCCAAACACAGAACAACAGGTTACACTGTTAGTTATGAATCAACCGCTTGGGGTGGATTCACTTATGTATATTAGTTGGGTCATGTCAGTGTGCCAGTGTGCTACCCCTATGGTAACATATGGTGTGATGCATACTTGGAAGCATATATCTATTATGGCCAAATGAGTTATACTGTCAAGACTTTGATCAGGTCAAGGTAGGCAGTGTGCACTGTCAGCTCCTGTCCATGGCTTTGGTGACTATGTCAAACAGGTCAACCAAGTGTAACAGACATGATCCCTTCCTTGAAAAAGCCTAATTGCGTGTGATGGAGTGTGTGGAGGTCACCAATGTCTTTGTTAATGAGGTTATCTATAAACTGTGCTATGGCCTTGCAGAACAGTCGAGTTAGGCAGATGGGTGTATAATGTGACAGATTGGTAGACACACCACCTTAGTGTGAAGGGGGTGACAGTGGTTGTCCTTCACATGGCTGGGACAAAGGCGTTAGTCAGGCCTCCTTTGAATACAGTGGCTTATGCTGTTGCAAGGTTATGCTTGGGATCATGTAGGATGCATCCTGTGATGTAATAGGCTTCCATGGCGGATGTATACCATGACTTTCACATGGCAGTGGTGACCTGTTCCATACATATAGAGAAGGGGGCAGGTACTGCGGACATCCTGATGTACTGATGGGGGGACAGGGGGTGAAGCCTACACTGATTCTGTCAGGCATCAGGTATGCTATACCTACAGCACTGGTATAGCTGGTGTCCTTAACCACCACAAGTGAGCAGATGCAGGTGCTTCCTGTGATGTTGCAGACATATGTGCAGAACAGGAAATGATTGTCTGTAGTGGATGTCGACAATGTGGGCTCTGGGATTGCTGTGCAGGTTTCCAGGAGTGATCCCATTTGCTTGTTCACACTAACAAGACATTGCTTGTATATGGGTACCTGCCGCTACGTTGTCTCGGACAGCGGTATCTCATCCCTATTATAGACACTTATGTATTGCAGGTGTCCACCAGACAGGTGTACGTATCCTTGCAGAGGATGATGTTGTCCTGTTGGGTATACCTGACTCCATGCATCTATACAAATGCACATTTAGCACATGTGTGTATGTGTGGATATTGGTGCCAGTCTGTTAAGCTGTGTATACCACCCCCCACTAGGCTGTATTCCACGTTGGAGGTGTATGTATGTGTGATCCTAGCTAGATGGGTATTGTGTGAGATGGTGACTGCAAACGTGACCTCATGATGGTTGCTTTGCCATGGAGGATGACACTGTAGGGATGCTGCAGTGGTAACCTGTGTTGTGTAATATCAACTGCAACATGCCTTTACCTCATGTGGGGATAGGCCCTAGCTGCACAGGAGTGCTTGTAATTCCACTGTCGATGGCTCTCTGGCCATTTGTGTGCTGGCATGGGTACGTCTTCCAATGTATGTTTCTGTCATTCAAGTGACCCAGGATCAGGGTACAGACCCAAATCAAAACACAGTTGTTGAGGTCCATATAGGCAGAATGGGCTTCCTGGTCACATGTGGTAGCTGGTAGCTAGCTATGATTTGGATAGTTGTGTTGCCAATGGTGAACTGCCCCTGTGCCTCTTACTGCCTGTACAGTGTGGAGGTGTGTATGTGTATCATATATACTGAAATCACATGTTCCATGCCATTTCCACCCACAGTTTGGGGTATGACTTATGACAGAATGACTGACCAGGTAAGGCTGATGTGCTCTCTGCAGCTTTGAACCATGTGTGTGTGACTGCACAGATGTCAGCATTTCCCAGGGTTAAGAGTGCTTGCGTTGAGGGCAAAGTTATGTGTAGAGACCTACGGTTTAGCAGCATGGCCTTCAATGTGTGCTGTGCTGACAGTTGTATGTTGGTAGTGATAACCTCACCACTTTTCCTAATGAAGGCACTATGGGGGTGGCCAGAACCATTGCCAGATGCCTGAAGGCCAGTTGAGACAGATGGAGGCCATCTGTTGCAGAGCATTGTGGTCTGTTGACCATGTCATCCCAGGCTCACAGGTACTGGAACCCTCTGGAATATCACAGGGTAAAAGGCCACATGTTAAGGTCAATCATTTCCTGAATGTATTGCGGCATCTGTCTGAGTGACAGAGGAATACTGCATAAGGCTAGGGACATAACTGCCTGAGACACACAATCATTGCACTCACTCATGTCTCACTGCATATAGTCCAGGGATGTGCAGCTGAGGTCAGGCACACCAACATGGACTGTGACAGACTCATGACAGTACCTGTTGGTGAGAGACAGCAGTGCGTATACAATATGGTAGAGTCTGTCACCTGACACACAAGTAACTGTGACCATCCACATATACAGTCATGTGAGAGGCACATCACTGTGTCTCACAATGGAGTCTCCTATGTGTAACATGTTTGACATGTGCTGACGCCTGCATGGCTGTGGGACACAGGTGTGAGGCCATGTGTGGTATGTGCAGTGTATGGCTGTGGCATTCATGTGTGGCTTTACCTCCAGAGGACCTGGAAGCTGTTGAAGACTGGGAAGGGGGTGAAGGGTGATAGTGGCACTTAGTGATCTAAAAAGGGCAGTTTTTTAAAACTATTTACTACTACAACATAGGTTCACTTGGAGGACCTTTTAAGCTTAGCCAATTTCAATTTTGGTGCTTGAATTAACATTTCCTGATTGGTCTTATCTATCCCATGGCTGATAATTGTATATAAGCCCTAGTGAGAATAAATGTGATCACACTGTAGATAATTTGAGGGTACCCATGTAAGGGATGCAGCATTTAGGAACTGCCTCTATCCATTAGTGGCACGAGGGGCAATCCTTGAGTACATTTTCTATTACCCATCCTTAGATCCGAGTTGCATTTGAATATGGACAGGGATGAGCTTTGTTTTACTTGAATGGATAGTCTGTTCTGGATATATTTCCATCTCCTCACAACATTTAATTTAGATACCTGAACTGAGTATTTCTGATGCCATTTGACTTGCTGATTTTCAGTAGGTCCATCTCTATTACATCGGAGGATGCCTTGTATGCCAGACACGTTACATCTAAGCACTCTGTAGGATAGGATAATAAGTATAGTGATAAATCTTTGAGCTGGTCCATGCAAGATATATTGTTTAGGACTTGTATCCTTTTAATAAGATATCTGCCGTTTTTAATTTCTCCAAGTCTTTTGGGTTTCTAATACCATGACAGGAATTGATCCCATTCTTAAGTCAAAGTATGATTAAAGATCATGAAATTAGTATTGTTTCACTCTTTGATGTCAGCCAAAAGTGCTCTTCGCAACACCCACAATGTGCCCAGTAATGACTCCTACTGCAGTTCGTACAGTGTTACATGAATTGGTAACATATCTAAATACGATAATAAATTCTTTTTTATAAGACCAGTTGCGCCTACTACTGTTGGAACTGTCTGGGTATCTTTCTTCCACATGGCCCTCGTTTCTGCCTCTAGATCAAGGTATTTTATGACTTTGTGTCTGTCTGTACCTAAGACACTGGAGTCACTAGGTGTGGCGATTTCAATGATCAATGCTACTTTTGTCTTTTTTTCTTGGACCACTGTATCCAGTTTTCTAGCATCTATCTTTTGAACTGTTGGTATTGGACGACCCCTTTGTGATATAAACTTCATCATTTTCTATGAGTCTTTGTGGCTCATGCCAGTGTTTTTCAGCCACTTCAGTACCATAATGTTTGCACAATCTCCAGTATAACAGTCTCCCCACATTATTATGCCTTTCAGTATACAGCCCCTCTGCCATTAGTGCATCTTTCTGTGGGTATCTCTGTGGGTATTCCAACTGTTGCATGGGTCTGGACAGATACATGCCAAAGTGGGCATTATACAAAATGATTGACATAATGAGGGCTTTGCAAAGGGGGCCAATAACATCTCTAGATCTAGTCACAATCAATTTGTTTCTAAGCTGTGCAATACAAAAAGACTTTTTTATGACTCTGGGCACATGTTGGTCAAAAGTTAGGCCACTGTATACACAAGTTCCCAAATGCCAAACAACTGGGTCAGTTCTCAGGGGGCATTGTCAATTTGGCAGTTCCCTGGAGTAGATGACTTCCCAAAAGATACGATAATGTATTTCTTGGACTTTAGTTTCAATTCATGATTCTGGCACCAGTTATTGTTTGGGACAAACCTTCCTGCATGATGGTTAGGTCATTTGGGGATTCGATAACTGCTCCTAGCTTGCAGTCATCTCAAACTTAGTTGGCCAAAGCCCTTTGGTATTTCCTTTTACTTTTGGGATGTATATGCCAAACAGAAAAAATCTCAGCACCGAACCCTGGGGAACTCCATTGACTGGTGTCTTCCCCTGTTTTGCTCTCCTGCATCCTGTGAGCAAGCATACATGTATACATTCTTTGATTCACCTTCCTGATTGTATTAAATTATATCCCTTGTATAATACTGCACCACTTGTTAGAATGTGTTTTAAATTAGTAGTTTGGAACAGTCTTCTAGTAAGCAATGAAACAAAATGTATGAACCAATAATGACAAAACTACCCATTTCAGAAAATTGCAATCATAAAAGGTCACTCAAACTTTTGTCATTGCAATCCACCAATATCGGTAAATCTCTGCAGATGTAAGTCATCTAAATAATTCCACATTAAAGGGATCTCTAGCTAATGAAGAGGTTGTTGCTAGCAAACAACTTTATATTTCATTGTTTCATCTACAAATAAAGTGCCTGTTGCCCTTGAAGAATAAATTGCCTATGCTACATTAGAAAATGATAAGCTAGTAATTTTGCAATGGGGAATGGATGGCAAACTGATAACGGGTTCATAGTTACTAGGTAACTCTCCAAATGAGGACATTCATTGGACTGCAGCATTCACTCCCATTAAAGTATAACACAGTACAGTATCAGCGATCCATCTGCATATTGTGGGATTAGTACCCACAGCCTTCTGCATCAAAAGCAAGTATACTACCTGTTGTTAGTTTAACTTCTGGCGCAAATCCACATTAGCGTGAAAACTCCACTTCATTAATTTGTTCTGAAAAGTCTTGCAGATGTAAAAGTGGGAGGGGCCTCCTGCTCCCCTTGGCTCTATGGTTCCGGCACCCATGTTTACCTCTGAGGTCTCCTTTGTTAGTGGATGTATATGTTGAGGTCCACTGCATATGTGTGTATTGTGTAGGTGTGGATGGTGTGTGAGGTGTACTGATTGTGTTGACATCCTATTTGGGGACAGATATGCGGCCTTGACAGGGAGAGAGCATGGACTGCAGGTTACTACTGACATTGCATCTCTCACACAGTGCATTCCTTGGTGGTGTTTGTAGATAGTTGTCCATCTGTGTACATGAGGAAGGTGCTACACTGTGCCAGGCTGCCCATATCAACCACACGGGCAGGGGAAACTGTGGGACATTGTCCAGCCATATAGTCCAGAATCTGAGGGAGGAAGGCCAAGTAGACCTGAGGGTGGGCCTACAGCCCAGGTGTTTACTACAACAGTAGGAGGCCGACACCACAGCATACTATGTAGAGAGGCTATGAACAAGCAGTAATAGGTGCAACAAGTAAATGTATTTGAACACCTCATAGCACATGCAACAAGTAGCATGAAACATCAGGATCAGGAGGGAAATGCATGATGTATTGCCACTATATTGCTGGTAGCCACATACATACTGTGGTGATAGATGGGGGAGTATGATGTGGGAGTTAGAGGTGGATAGTGGTGGCAAATGTGGATGTGCAAGGTGTGTACATAATGGTGAGCAATGTATGTGGTCCTGTGATGTGCTCCCCTCTTCTTGTCTTTCAGGTGGGATGTAGAGACATTGCAATCCACCTTTTTCAGAAGCTGACACCGCTGCCATTATTGATGCCCTGAGACTCTATTACCAGGTGCTGTTGACAAGGACTCACCATAACCAGCGAGAACGAGCTGCACTGTGGGCAGACCTTGTAGCAACAGTGAATGATGTGGGCCACCAGGACAGGAGCTATGAACAGGTCCAACACTGTGCTACAGTTATAATACATCATGCATGGCAAAGGGTCGCAGCTGTGTCCAGGGACCATGCTGACATCAGGGCAGGCCCTACTACACAACCCCCACTCTCAGCCAGAGAGGAGCTCTTGGCAAACCTGAGTTCAGGCATTAGCTCACAAGAAACTATCACAACAAATGTTGTGGAGGTGGGAGGCATGACTCATCTATACCCTAGGCATGTTAAGGGTGCCAGTTTGCCATGGACATTACTGTTAAGCTTAGCCATATTGCAGTAAGTGCATGTTCACTTGTGATGGGGTTCACTGTATTGTATCACATCAGTAATCACAGTAGCATATTTACAGGAGCTGTAACATATTAGCATGCATTTTTGTAAAGGTGTAGCCAGTCTGCTATACAGGGGTGCATTACTATTGTGTAAATGGGTGCACTGCATTTTAGGTGAAGGACCATCACATACTCTGATTTGTCATGTATCTTACAGTTATATAGTACTAGCAATATTAACTGGATGTAGCTGCACTGCATGTTGTTGAGGGCTTGTCCAGTGTGTGTCTGTTGTGGTCTGATTGTGTGTTGTGCATGACATCAGTCAGAAAGTGCGGTCTGTATAATGACTTTGAGGTATCTCATGTGTGTGTGTGTGTGTGTGTGTGTGTGTGTGTGTGTGTGTGTGTGTGTGTGTGTGTGTGTGTGTGTGTTGGGGGTTGGAGTGTCTCCCCCTCACAACCTGATGTCAGTGTCTCATTGGACTATGATGATGGTGGCCATTGTGAGGCACAGGTGGGGTTGTTGGGGGCTGAATCTGTCCCATTGGTTGACATCCCACTTCCACCCCCAATCTCCCTGCACACAGTCAGTATGCCCACACATTCCCAGTCCCCAGCAGCCACAGATATTGGGCAGTCAAAGGGTGGTGGCATCAAACAGGGGAGAGTGGTAACTATGGCTTCTCTGACTGTAGACATTAGCCATAGCTAGAGAACTGGCAAGGTCCCACACAACCAGATTGACAAGAGTGCTCAAAGGAGGACTGCTGCCCATTCAGCACCTGTCAGAGGTGTTACAGCACGTGTCACCCGATGCCTGTTTTGGTCCATCATGGAGGCACAGGCACATTGTGAATGGTACACAGACGAATGTTCAGGGTCATGGATGCCACACTGCCTGGCATGCATGACTCCCTCCATGGCATTGGTGATGCCTTACGTCATTTGGCTGATGTAGTGGATAGATGGTGGAGTGAGACATTGTCAGTCCTTAACTGTGCAGTGTCTGCGCTGGAACATGTTGTGGGAGTAGGGCATGGGACACGTGGATATAGGTCAGCAACAACATCAGCTGAGAGCCCTTGTGGCCATGCACAGTCACACTCCCATAGTGGCAGTACCACCAGCACTACCGAAGGGAGGGTACTGTCCATACCACAACGTGGTAGGCCATGGCCACGTGATCCTGGGTGGTCCTGTGAGGGACACAAACCCAGCAGACACCGGTCACAGTCAGCAAGTAGTACCACATCTGGCCCTGGGCATGGTAGTGCCAGTGTCACTCCTAGCAGAACCAGTTCCCATGTTCTTGGCCAGAGAGGAAATGCACATTCTGCCATGTGCGTTCCATGGCTGTCCAACATACCCTCGTGTAGGATTAGCACATGGCTTGACTGTGTGCATGCACACACTCACACATCACTGTCACATGCAGGTCACCAACAGACACACACAGCTCCTCTACATGACGGAGCTGACCAGCACCCCTCCTGACACACACATGATGTCAACTGTATGGTACAGCCTAGGCCTTTGGCAACCCCAAACCACAATCTGTGCATGTGATGATACCTGTGTGAAATCCATGTTATCCATACCATCAATGCAGGGACATGCTAATATGTATCTGATACACAGGATTACTATAGTACATTTAATGGCAGTTTGTAGTACAGTAGTGTTATGTGCTGTAAGGTGCTGTCTGCTGGCAATTGTCATGCATACACATCAAAGTGTATGTACCTTTGTACCTTGGTGCTTTATTGCTGTTAGTACTGCTGACTGACTGTTGTCTGACACACCTTAGTCTGTTTCTGTTCCAGGTGTCTGTGTGTCTAAGTCGTGGGAACCTGCTGCCATTACAGAAGCCCATGATGGCATAGTGGCAATGCAGAGACTTTTTCCTCACCAAGGTATGGCTGTATATGTGCATGTTTACCTAGGTGCCTATGCATGGAACAGTGTGTAAGGGACAATGGGGACAGACAGCATAATATTGCATGCATAGCCCTTGACACATTATGCTACTCTTGATACATGTCACCTGAGAGTTCCGTAGAATTGCATGTTCATAGGTCCATAGATGGTTACTAGAGTACTGGCCCTGGGTCCCTTACAAGCCTAGCCATTACTTTATCCCCAGCAGAATCATCGATCAGCACCTGTTGCCCCTGGAATTGATGGACACTGGTTGGACTCCTGGGACAAATTTTTGTTTTCCCATCCACTTATCACGGATGCACTTGATGAGGGTCTGCATGGTACTCTGACATGTATGTGGAGTACATTCCTGAAACAGGGCAGCCTATGGGCTATCGCGTATGTGATTCAGGCCTGTCATGCTGGTAATGCACACAGAGTTAGACTCACATATATGGAGCAGCTGTTGAAGGGCTGAGCACAACATTGCCATCCAGGCATGGCATAGCCCACCTGTGGACAACCTGTCTGATACCAAGTGGGGCACTACTGATTCTAATCTGTCTGCATGGAACAGGTGTTGAAGGCCATTGATAATTTTTGTGGGTGTTAACATAGCCTTTCCAGTTGCTGCAGATGTCTGCATAGGTACATACTAGACCAGCCATGATGATCATATATTGTTGTACTGACTGAGGACTATACAGAGATAATGTCCACCTTTTGTCCTGGTGCAGTTCTTTTACCTATGTGGTGGACCATGTACAAGCCTTTTTTGACCACTGCCGCTACTTGATGGCTGAATGCAACAGTGTTATCAACCTGAGTACCAAGGTCTGTCAGTGCAGTTTGTGTGTTTATGGGGTTGCTGTTGATCTGGGAAATAATGAGGCCATGTCCTAGTCATATGGTATGATGGTACTGTTTTCTGCATTCAGCTTGAGGCTAGGACCTTGGCAACATTCTATACCCACTGTATGACCCCATTGCAGTGTATTAACATTAGTTTGTGGGCCAATTACAGACAGCACACTACTTACAGTTGCCACAGCCTTAGACGGTACCTACATATGTGGGTGGTGGCAGCATTCATGCCTAGATACATGTGGGTCATCGGGGGCGGCAGCTACTCACAGTGCCTACACGTGTCTACATATTGCACACACACAGGCAACATAGAGTGGGGTTGCCACCTTATCAAATTTGGAATGTGGGCAGGACTTACCATACCCATGGCAAGTGCAACAGACAGGACATCCTTTGGTTTGGCAATATGACAGCTTCTTTATGTCACATTTCCATAGCGTATGCTATTTACCATAGCATTAGGGTGCTTCTGATGTGAAATAACTGCTTTATGCAACTAGTAGACAATGTTAGGAAATGTTTGTTGGCCTACAGTCTGGGGACCTGTGTAATGTTTGAGTCATTGCCACAGGTCACACCTGGCCAAACATGGTCTGCAGCCTGCAGGGTGGGACAGGTTGGGTGGTGGCCATACCTCTCACCTTTACAGATTTCTGCAGAATGTCCTGATGTTTGCCACATATTTTTGTTCTATTTGTCATAACATTGTGGTTTTCTGGCAAATTGGTGTGAAATCATTAAAGACTGACGTTAGACAATAATGACAGATTTTTAATTTCAGACTTCAAACCCTTCAGAAAATGCATGCATGCAAATGCGCAACCTGTTACGCTATCTACTTTCTATGTTTGTTACAGCAATATTTAAAGACTGAGCCTAATATTTGGCCTTTGTCCAACTTTTCTGTATGGCTTTATCCAGAAGTCTTTCTCTAAGGAGTCAAGAGGGACGGTGGTGGCCCTAACACAGTCACACTGCTGTAAGGGGATATGCACACACACACACACACACACACACACACACACACACACACACACTCATGAACTGCCCTTGTTGAGAGTAGAACCCCTACCTACCTAGTTTTACATACAATAGTGCTATATACATAGCGCATGTACTACTGAACTTGTATAGTTTTGCAGTGTCTGCCACTACTATTTAGATGGATGACATCTGCAGTTGCTGTAACAATTGCCACTGGGGGGGGTTAACAAGTCCTTAAAGTGGTATAACCATCACACACACCCACCCACACACACACACACACACACACACACACACACACATACTGCTGCAGAGGCACATGCATTCCAACACACATGCACAGAGAGTTGCCAGTTTTGAGATTAGAACACCTATCTATCTAGTTATGTACACTATAGCCCTCCATACATATTGCATGCGTAACAGTGTTATTTTGTTTAAAAATGTCTAACTCTCTGTCTAAAGTGGATAGTATCTGTAGGCCCTGAATAGGTTGGTGATGGTGGAGTTAACAGGGTGGAACAGGCACACAAAATGGTATAACCATTGCACACACACAGGCAAGACAGCCACACTGCTAAAGGGGATATGCATAATACACTCGCACAGTTGCTAGTATTGAGATTAGAACCCCCTACCTATCTAGTTGTATGTACTATAGTGCTATGTACTTTTCACATATGCCACAGAGCTTATATGTCTGGGCCATACTTCTCAACCTCTTAGAGTAATAAATCTGGACAAAGCCTTCAATAATGGGGGAATAAAGGTAAAAAAATAGGGATACTTTTTACATATTGCTCTTACAAACTTAGATAACTGATAGAGTGACAGGTTTTGCATTATGATTAATTTTGTGAAGGTATGAAGTCTGAAACTCAAATGTCTGTTATTACTTTCTGACTTCAACTCTCAATGATTTACCAGTGATTGTCCAGAAAACCACAATTTTATGAGAAACAAACCAAATATATGAGGCAAACATCTGGACATTCTGCAAAGCTCTGTACAATCGAGAGGTATGGGCTGGAGAGTGTCAAATGGTGCATCTAAGGTGGATGACATCAACAGAACCTGTAAAGTAATGCAATAGGGGGAGTAAACAGTGTGGAACAGGCCTAAAAATGGTATAACTAACACACACACACACACACACACACACACACACACACACACACACCCTATACAGTATCACAGTTGGCAGTATTGAGATTTGAGCCCCTACCTATCTAGTTGCATGTACTATAGTGCTACATACTTATCGCATGCACCACGGAGCTTATATGCCTGGAGAGTGTCCAATGGTGCAGCTAAGGTGGATGACATCAACAGGCCCTGTAAAGTAATGCAATGGGGGGAGTCAACAGGGAAACAGACAAAACTCCAAAATATCTCCACGTGTCCTGACAATATTTCAGGCTGTCTGCCTCATAAGTATTAAGCACCACATAGCCCAATCTCATCTAAATATATTGAACCTTATGCTGTCCATGGATAATGTACATGAAATTTGAAGAACTGCCATAGGTGTCATCCTTCACAGGGGCGGCTTCACAACAGACCATAACTATAGCCATCTCAAGTCTAAGTTTTATCACTTATTGAGACTTTACAAATGGACCATAACTCTTTCTTAATTGATACTTACACTAAAGAACTTGTGTATGTTACATGTGATCTGCAGTTCTGCTTCAGGTCTATGTACATAGGGTAAATAGTTTTTACTTTGTTGATATTTTGTCTTAAAATGAGAATAATATTGTCATTTGTTCTTTCTTATTTTTCATGGGAAATTTAATACAATATTTGAATACAAAAGAACTTCTCCCAACTTTAGAATACACTCCCTTTGTACAAACCTTGATGACAGGGTGTGTAGCTGTAAGTTTTATTCCTGAAATCACAAGGATGACATAGCTAAGCTTTTCAATCATTGTCAGGCCATGAATTTATACGTATAAACCAATCTGAACTAGCCACTCAGAAATCTGTTGAGTCATTTTATGCAGAATCACACATCTGTGTTTTTAACTTTTTGATACATTTTTCTTTCAACCTCCATAATGTTGTTATCAAAATAAAAACTTTGTGAAAGACAGCTGAAATGAATTCAGGGTTCATGCACAACAATCAGAAGTAGAAGACAATCCTCCAGGAGTGCAAACACATTGCATTGTATATGTAGGTGGTAGCTGATGAGGTACAGAATGAGATACAGGCTTGTATTCAGAATTACTGATGTACAGACTGAAAGGATCCACTAGGAGCCATTGTGATGCTGAATCCACAGCTACTGCTTGGAAATAAGAGCTGAAAATACATTAGTTAACCCTGTTTTCAGATGACATTGCATTGCTCCAGGCTCAGTCATAGTTAATATTGATACAGTTTGCACTGCCTGGCTGCCATGGCTGAGGTGTTTACCCTGCTGTGCCTGATTAAGCTTAATTTGAAATGTGAGGATAATAACAGTATGGACCAGTAAAGGAACCAGTGATGGCTCCAGGCTCTATTTCTTGACAGGGTGCAATATAGGCACAGCAGGTGACTGGCACTGGCCATCAAAGTCACCCGTCCATCCCACCTTAGAATCAAACTCAGTCATAAGTATATAGCTCCGACATCCTTTACCAAAGTTCAACATGCTCACTTGTTAGCTATGCTTGTAAATCTGCATCCATCCACACCTCTTCTTCCCATTTTTACACTTGAGGTCACAAAATAAAACTGGTCCAAACAGTACTGTCAACTGAAAATACACAGATCACTGACCACTGTGGCTTGAGGCCAGCAACAGAAGAGAGTCAATCAATGAAAGAAATAACATATAAAAGCATTTATAACTTCAGAACCACTCATATCATACAAAATGCAACATTATTTTTATGAAACCAAACTACGGGTCACTCAAGTTTTCAGAAATACTGGACACCAGGCACAAAACTGTTTCAGTAGAAAATGTTGGCTTTATCACTGAATTAAAGTATAAAACCACAAATAAAGCAGTGTGTTAAATATATACATTTGTATTCATCTATATGTGCGCACTTAATATATCCCCAAATAATGTGGCTTGTTAAGTCTACACACCAAATAAAGTAGTGTGTTAAATACATACACTTGTTTAAAAATAATCTCACAACTGCATACTCTGTCTATCTATCTAGCTGTGTGTGTGAGAGTATGTGTGTGTGTGTGTGTGTATGTATATATATATATATATATATATATATATATATATATATATATATATGTAAAATAAATTACCATGACGTCGAGTTGTAAAACAGTAAGACAGAAATGAAGAAAGTTTACATTCACAAATGTCTGAATCATCTTAAGTCTTCTCCACTAAAGTAGTCAGATGGCCAATGGGGTAAACTTTCGGCTTTTCTCCACTGTAGTGTGATCTCTGACTTGGTATATTTAGTTAGGGGGTGTGGGGGGAGAAGCCCTCCACTTGGGTGGGTTTTATTTGCTTCGGTTTGTTTTTATTTTAAATTTTGTTGACCGATTGTTTACTTACCAGGGGAAAATTTATGATGATCCGGACGTTCCTGAATGTAAACTTTCGTCATTTCCATCTTGCTGTTTTGTAACTCGATGTTATGGTAATTTATTTTGACACAGATCCAGATATATATATATATATATATATATATAGATAAATATATATATATATACACACACACACACACACACACACACACACACACACACACACATTCCACAGTACAGTGGCACAGAGGATAGCATTGTTGCCTCAAGGCAAGAGGTTCCCTGGGTTCAATTTTCGGATGGGGCACTTTTGGTGCAGAGTTTGCATGTCCTCCCTGTGTTCACGTGGGTTTACTCCCACATTCCAGAGACATGCAGTAGGTGGTTTGGACACCTGTAAATTGGCCATAGGTGTGTGTGTGTGTGTGTGTGTGTGTGTGTGTGTGTGTGTGTGTGTGTGTGTGTGTGTGTGTCTGTGTGTGTGTGTAGTGTGGATGTACCACCATGGCAGGGCTAGCCACCCAATGGTATAAACCTTGGTTCTAGATGATTCACAAAATTGTCGGCAAAACTAATAAAGCTTTTAACAGGAGGATTTATCAACATGTTTATAGTATTTTTAAGAAAAGATGGCAAGCGTCTATTGGCTAGATATGCTTTTCTTTGTCATAACTTTTCTAAGTTCAAGTTTTTCATATTGGACAGGATCAAAACCTCAACCTTTTCAGGGGATTGGTGTAATTCTGTTTTACATCAGGAAATGGTCTGGCAATTGCATTTTGATGCCAGTAACTTTCCAGGTTTAAATGAAGCAATTTTGATCACAAGTGAATGAAACCTAAGAGCATCCAGACTTTAACTTTGGTTTAAAGTTATTTATTGTGTGTTGCTGACAACATGGTAATTTTTTCACTTTGAATGTTGAATTTTCATTTTCACGTCTTTTATTGGACACCAGTTTGATTGGTACAATTTTTATTTCTAAGGTTGTCATTGGTAAGCTATTTGATTGGTTATCCATTTCTTAAATATTTAAATATCCTTAGTGATTGGTTTATATTTTTGAGTTATTGACTGGTAAATAACAGGGGCGGGGGGTTTAACAGTATTTAATTGGTGTGTTTTAAATGTTTCATCCACTGTTCTGATGATGTCTAAAGATGAAAGTGCTTAACTGTGATTGATTCTGTTTGGTTAATTAAACTTCTGTATTGAGTACTACCTGGTCATGAAGTGTCACCCCGACCCTATGCTCAAAAATAAAAAGAGAGGCTGTAGATAGATGGATGGATATATCTATCTATATAATAAATATATATATATATATATATATAAATATATATATATATATATATATAAATATATATATATATATATATATATATATATATATATATATACACATACATATATTACCATAAAACAAAACTCATCACTCATAATCTAATCTACTGAAGTTTATGTGCAGGTCATCGCTATTTAAAAAGGCTCAAATGAAACGCTTTCTCGAAGTTCCCATCATAACCTGTCATCTGAAATATAACCACAAAGGTGCAGCTGCATTGTCATAGCTTCATACCAAGAGACACACAGACATAGTTTACAAAAAGATGATTACATCCTGGACAGTCTTATTATATAAGGGAAAAAAAACATGCAGTAAAAATGCAAAATAAGGATATTATATGTAACAGAGGCCTGTCTCTCAGGTAACACCACGTATCTCAAGTGTTCCAGATTTTTCTTTAAAATATTGCATTACCCTTTACATGATGTTTAAATTTGTGACAAAACAAGTTATTTAAATGCTAAAGTTTCTGTTCTTCAACACAATTTATTTTAATTTATCAAGTGTATATATGAATCAATCAATCAAAACTGCAAGAAAGACTTAGCCAAGCTAGAGTCTTCATTGCATAATACTTTAAATCTATTGTAAAGACTTAAAAGGTAGAAAGTCATGGACATTCTGAAACCATGTAGCTGAAACACTTTGTCATTTGCATATATCCCATGGGACTCCACTACAGGAGGTTTAAAGTATTACACATTGAAGACTCTAGCTCGGCCAAGTCTTTCATGCAGGTTTTACCAATTGGTTTGTCTATATAACCTTTTTACCTTTTGCTTAAATAAATAGAGAAATCTGCAATATTTGTCTTTTTACAGGTCTTTTTCCTATTGATTATTTCAAGTTCTGTCCCTGTTTTCTTGAGGGAACCATTTTGAGCTATGGCAGTTAATTAAGTGTATCTGCAATGCTCCACCAGAGAGCTGGTTAGGTAACTTTGCCCAGCATAATTCTAATGTAAGCACTTTAACTCTTACTTTGGAAAACAAAAACTCATGACACTGCAAAACCAACCATTCTGTGCAGTTCTCCTTACCAAGACAAATGCCAGATTCACATACTACACTTTAAATGGAAAAAAATGAGGTTTATAGATCAGGGGGACTATGGAATCCTGCAGCACTGTTTACTCTAACAGAACTTGGAAAAGACCTAATCATTTCATATATCAAATTCCCTTACCTAATTTTCCACTTACACTAAATTGTAACAGCAGCAGGTTGACATTCATTCTGTACCAAAACATGCTCCAATGAGGGTACTAAGCTGCCACGTAAAACAGGTTCATGGGTATAGGATAAACTGTCAGTAGTGCCACTGCAAATTTGTAGGTCTCCCAACAAAAAAGACTTATCAAAATGGGGTACCTAGTTCAGCCTCAAATACAAACATTACAAGAACAGCCCAGGTGGTACACTTGTAGGTCATCAGTCTGTAGCATTAGAATGGGAATGTATGAGTCTCATGTTAAAGTGAAGTTGCATCAGACTCCTGAGTTGGAAGAGGGTGGTTAAGAGTGACTGTCATTAGCATGCTGTAACAGCTGCTGTCTGCAGTGTGTTATACAGTTATACAAAAAAAAAGCCTTTGTATTTTTACCAGGGTACTCACCAGGTCAAAGTATTTCACAGCTAAGGTCTGGGCCCGAGTGTGTATTAGTGCAGGTTACTACTGTCCAACCCCTACAGGTTACCCTTAGAAGGTTCTACTCCTGTTGAGGTACCCGGGGTACTACTGTCCAACCCTTACAGGTTACCCTTAGAAGGTTCTACTCCTGTTGAGGTACCCGGGGTACTACTGTCCGACCCCTACAGGTTACCCTTAGAAGGTTCTACTCCTGTTGAGGTACCCAGGGTACTACTGTCCGGCCCCTACAGGTTACTCTTAGAAGGTTCTACTCCTGTTGAGGTACATGGGGTACTACTGTCCGGCCCCTACAGGTTACCCTTAGAAGGTAACGCCATCAAAATAACAAGAGGAAAAGAGTTCAGCTTGATGCTCATGAGTTAGCAGTAGCTGCTTCTTTCTCCACTGCTGGTTTTGGATTCAGGTCCTTAACAAGGTTTTATGGACTGGAAGGTGCATGAGTCCGAAGTGGGAACAGTCTTAATAAAAGGAAACTGGTAGTTGGAAGGTCATATGGCGCACAGACTCTGGCCATAGGCATTCAATCATTTCCATGGTGTAACTTGTAACAGGTATGCTATAGTTCCTGTTTTGTTTGCAAAGTTTAATCCCTCTGAGATATAGTTATCAGCCATTGACATGATCTTGAAATTTTATGTGCAGTACCAGTTTTATACAGTATATTTTGTCTCCAAAATTACATCAGAGTGATTTGTTTCTGATGGCTAATCCAATTAAAATGCTCTTCTCAGCAAACTTCAGAATAAAATTAAGGAAATGGGGAATATCTGTGATCTCAGATGAAGAAAATTAAGTGAAAGGGTAAAACAAAACTTATGAGGAAAATATTCATTATAAAAATGTGTAATAATGTAGAGAGAAAGCAGTATGCACATATTAACTTGCATTAAGACGTGTTCCATTTTTGCGTCTTGTTTTAACATCTACCTTGCATTACAACACAAAAAGACAATGAGAATTAATATGACTGCCCAGCAATTACATAAAGTAGGTGCTACTCACGCTGGTAACTGCTGTTATCAGGCACGACACTGTGCCATTTGTATGCTTATGTTTGCAACATCCTTTGCAAATTTCTACGTAAAAACCTTCCTGCTTGGCATTTCCAAGGTGCTCCATTTTCCGACATGCCCCCGCATTGAGTAATGTAATGACATTTCAGGATTATGTGGGGGCACACTACACTGAAGTGAATGGAGGCTGAAAAAGAGCACGCTGCTTAACTTGTAATGGTGTGTACATTAAAAGAAGGTAACTGAATCACTGTGATAAGCATTACTGCATTCATCAACTCAAGGCTGTGTTAGCATAAGGAGCGGTTTGGAAATGTCAAGTTGCAAATCTGTGCTAAAAGCTATGAGGGGAAATAGAGAAGGTAATATTTCATTTAAACTGTACAAATCAGAAAATAAGTGAGTCTGGTGAGGGTAACAGCTGTGGAGTGTTGAATGAGTGCCTTCACCAGAACCATTCCTTTAAATATCGAAATAGATACCCAGACGAAAATCAAATGGAGAGTGACTGTGGATGGAAAAAACACAGATCATTATCTGGAGTAGAAGCCTCATTTAAGTATGTGTTTATTATTTTTGGTAGGTAACTAGGCACCTGTATTAGCCATCAGCAGGCTTGATCCGGGATAATGAAACGAATGTCATTTACAACAAAAAGTAATACATGACATTCTCAGCACTTAAAAGAAGGTAGATGCCAGAAAATGAGGCATTTCTTATATTTTATGCAGCAATGTTGTCCTTTCATCTCACTGACTTGTTAGTATTATATTCTAGTTTGTTTATCCCTAAATTGTATAGGAAGAGTCAAACACTCATATGTGATTTTGTTTTTCTTCTTAAATTGCATTCTTTGTCCTCATGACATTGTACTGTCTTTGAAATGTTTTTTAAGTGTTAGCTCTCCCGTAACTTAGAGCAGCAGTATCATTTATTACTGCTTTCTTTGGCCTCAATTGCATCTGGAGACAATGTCAATAGCATTTTTACTGACTTCCTTTGATCTTTGATAGTTACAGTTTCCTAAACATCTATTTTTGGTCTTTTTCTTTCTTCTTCTTCAGAAAGTGGCCAAATTGTTTCTAGTTTAAAGCATTTAAACACCTTGTTTACCAGTATACCTCTCTTTAACGCATGTCTCAGCTAAAGGCGTTAAATCCCCTGTTCACACTCACTCATTTGTAAAGAATGATGCATGCTGACAGGGTTGTTGCCATATATCATGTGTTATAACATATCACATGCTGTGTGACAAATTCCAGAAAATAATTATTTGAGATTTCCGTGATTGTATCAAATCTAAAAGGGTAAACAGACAGGACAAAAGAAAGGTCAAACGCACATATACGCACTAAATCAATGCATTTTAGGACCAAGAGTCAGCAAATGTTTAAAACTGAATCCCTGTTTACTAATGCAATTTGTCCTTGTTGAGGTCACTGACTTAAACATAGGGTAAGGAAATACTGAGTGATCTTGGAGGTAGTATATATATATAGACGTGGGCAGCTGGAGACAGAATCGAGCGACCCTGCAGAGATCCTTTTTTTTGCATCTGTGGATGTGATCACTGTTTTCCAGGTGATGGCATTACATTGTCAGCATACGCCACGGCAATCAAAGTATCCCTGATTAGTTATTACACAGCTGATCTAGTTAATGTAAATGGATAATGTGAGAAATAAAAATGAAACTGAAGCAGTGTCATAGAACCTAGTAAATATGGAAAACAGATAATGGAGAAACTACAGCCAAAGTAGCCACAAGTGCACCTCCTTGAGTAAACATAGAAGATTTTGTAGAAAAAATTTAAAAAGTGTCAGGACATGCCCTATACCACCTCATCCTCTAACTGAACCCAACTCACCTCACTATTACTTATAACTATGCAATTTAAAAGTGTATTTAATTATTCCTCCCATCCACCTTAACAACTAGCACAGTCTTTTTTATATTTCCTTCCAGGACTGGGAGCACCCCCTATTAATTCACCAAAACTCAATTCGATGTGTTTGGTTTGTACTGCAGTCTTACCTCAAAAGTGGCTTGCTGGTACATATAGCATTCATCTGTAACTCCTAAAACTCTCCAGCAACATGGTAGTCACCTACTATGTACTCCATAAGCTTCTCACAAGCGTTAACATGACTTCTGATCTATGAAACAGCAATAGTTATACCATTACATTTAAAAAAATGTCAGTAGCCTTGATAACTATAGTTCAGTTTGTACTCTTCCTTCTGTGGTAAAATTATAAGGTAATATGCAATTGCCTTCTGTAATATCCAAGCTGAATAAAGAGAAATTGATAAAGAAAGAAAAACATACTTTTAGACAGCCTACGGGACCACTTACACCTAGACTTTTCTTAAATGTATGCGCAATAAGTGTAACAAAGGATACATTAATGTTGGTGGGTACTTACCAGAAGTGTGTAACTTGTAATTATGCATCCCACAGTCCTGCAACTCTATAAAACACTGATGACTTCAAAGGTCAATACAGCAAATATTAAAGCTGATTGTATCACTTTTGTTTATTTTTTTAACATGGCTAACATTTTGTACCTGTTCGTCTAGCTTCTGTGGAGGTATCATTTTTTTATACTTGGTTATCTTCAGTGCCATGGATTTATGTGATTTATTACCAGAAATGGCCACTCTGATTGATGTTACTGACCTTCCCCTAATACATGGTGAGAGCTGATAATAATATGAATGTAATAACTTGAGTAGAACAACTGCTATTTGCTAAGGGATAGGCTGCACTGCAATGATGGAGGTCCTGGCTCCCCTGCATGTTGGCATCTGTCTATAGGCCACTGTTCTATAAATAAGTGTCTGAACCACTGATCAAACTCAAGTCACCTGAGTCAGTCAGGGCTTTATCCCATTAGAAAAAGAAAGCTAGTACTAACTACTTTAAATAATTGGTATAGGCACCACAACCCCTCGCGGCTAGTATTAACTACTTTAAATTATTGGTAGAGGCACCATGAACCTCCACAGCTAGTATTAACTACTTTAAATAATTGGTGTAGGCACCCCAAACCCTCGCAGCTAGTACTAACTACTTTAAATAATTGGTATAGGCACCACGAACCCTTGGAGCTAGTACTAACTAATTTAAATAATTGGTATAGGCACCACGAACCCCTGCCACTAGTACTATCTACTTTAAATAATTGGTGTAGGCACCACAACCCCCCTCGGCTAGTACAAACTACTTTAAATAATTGGTATAGCCACCACAAACCCTCGCAGCTAGTACTAACAACTTAAAATAATTGGCATAGGCACCACAAAATCCTGCAGCTAGTACTAACTACTTTAAATAATTGGTATAGGCACCACAACCCCTGCCACTAGTACTATCTACTTTAAATAATTGGTGTAGGCACCACAACCCCCCTCGGCTAGTACAAACTACTTTAAATAATTGGTATAGGCACCACAAACCCCTGTGGCTATGTACTAACTACTTTAAATAATTGGTATAGGCACCACAAACCCCTGTGGCTATGTACTAACTACTTTAAATAATTGGTATAGGCACCACAACCCCCCGTGGCTATGTACTAACTACTTTAAATAATTGGTATAGGCACCACAAACCCCTGTGGCTAGTACTAACTACTTTAAATGATTGGTATAGGCACCATGAACCCCTGCGACTAATATTAACTACTTTAAATAATTGATGTAGGTACTACAACCCCCCCAGCTAGTACTAACTACTTTAAATAATTGGTGTAGGCACCACAAACTCCAGCAGCTAGTACTAACTACTTTAAATAATTGGTATAGGCACCATGAACCCTTGGAGCTAGTACTAACTAATTTAAATAATTGGTATAGGCACCACGAACCCCTGCCACTAGTACTAACTCCTTTAAGTGATTGGTATAGGCACCATGAACCCCTGCAGCTAGTACAAACTACTTTAAATGATTGGTATAGGCACCACGAACCCCTGCCACTAGTACTAACTACTTTAAGTGATTGGTATAAGCACCATGAACCCCTGCAGCTAGTACTAACTTCTTTAAATGATTGGTATAGGCACCACGAACCCCATCGGCTAGTACTAACTACTTTAAATGATTGCTATAGGCACCAGGAACTCCTGAGGCTAGTACTAACTACTTTAATTGCTATAGGCACCATGAACCCCTGCAGCTAGTACTAACTACTTTAAATGATTGGTATAGGCACCACGGACCCCTGCGGCTAGTAGTAACTACTTTAAATGATTGGTATAGGCACTACGAACCCCTGCAACTAGTACTAACTATTTTAAATAATTGGTATAGGCACCATGAACCCCTGCCGCTAGTACTAACTACTTTAAATGATTGGTATAGGCCGCAAGAACCCCTGCGTCTAGTACTAACTACTTTAAGTGATTGGTATAAGCACCATAAACCCCTGCATCTAGTACTAACTACTTTAAATTATTGGTATAGGCACCATGAACCTCTATGGCTAGTACTAACTACTTTAAATGATTGCTATAGGCACCACAACTCATGAGGCTAGTACTAACTACTTTGATTGCTATAGGCACCACAAACCCCTGCAGCTAGTACTAACTAGTTTAAATGATTGGTATAGGCACTACGAACCCCAGGGGCTAGTACTAACTATTTTAAATAATTGGTATAGGCACCATGAACCCCCACGGCTAGTACTAACTATTTTACATAATTGGTATAGGCACCTTGAACCCCTGCCGCTAGTACTAACTACTTTAAATGATTGGTATAGGCCGTACGAACCCCTGCGGCAAGTACTAGCTACTTTAAATGATTGGCATAGGCACCATGAACCCCTGCAGCTAGTAGTAACTACTTTAAATGATTGGTATAGGCCGTACTAGCTACTTTAAATGATTGGCATAGGCACCACAAACCCCTGCAGCTAGTAGTAACTACTTTAAATGATTGGTATAGGCACTATGAACCCCTGTGACTAGTACTAACTATTTTAAATAATTGGTATAGGCACCATGAATCCCCATGGCTAATACTAACTATTTTACATAAATGGTATAGGCACCATGAACCCCTGCCGCTAGTACTAACTACTTTAAATGATTGGTATAAGCCGCATGAACCCCTGCGGCTAGTACTAACTACTTTAAATGATTGGTATAAGCCGCATGAACCCCTGCGGCTAGTACTAACTACTTTAAATGATTGGTATAGGCACTATGAACCCCTGTGACTAGTACTAACTATTTTAAATAATTGGTATAAGCACCATGAATCCCCATGGCTAATACTAACTATTTTACATAAATGGTATAGGCACCATGAACCCCTACCGCTAGTACTAACTACTTTAAATGATTGGTATAAGCCGCATGAACCCCTGCGGCTAGTACTAACTACTTTAAATGATTGGTATAGGCACCACAAATGCCCAGTTACTTGCGAACACTTACTCTAGGTTTGATGTAACGGGACTACTCTAAGGTACAATCACATCTGACAGTGTATTTTCCCCTATTTTGTTTTACAGTCTTGCTGTTATGATGATGTTAGTCACGGCCCTCTGAATAACAAGAAGCACACAGTTTGGTCTGGCACAAATTAAACCTTTGTCAGTGTCCACCTCCTTTTAGTTCTAGATTTAGTTCTATACCATCTCCAGATCTCATGTGTTTTCTGCACAGCCTACTTATGAGTTAAAAACTACCTTGAAAAATATGGCATTCAGGTAAAATGTAAAACTCTCTACAAGAACATCCTCAATGCATGCCTTGCCAGGGGTCAGTGCTCACATGTTCCTTCATTTCCCATATTAATTTTATCACTAAAAAAGTACAGAATTATTAAAAAGCCACAATTGCTACTTACCTCACAAGTCAGGCTTTGCAGTGGGGAAACTGTACTATTCAAACTACTGAAATATTGCTTTCTCATGTTCACTCTTGGATGTCTCACAGGCACTGCAGAAATATAAATAGTTATTTATAAAATATGCCATTTTATTACATTAGCCAGTCCTAGAGAGTATTATTGTGCCTTCCTAGCCAACATCAGTTGGGTACCTACTGACTACTGTGCTTGACAGCTTCTTTTCTTATCAGCTAGAGTGCCCACCTTTAGCTAATATATTAAATATTTCTACTTCTCAGTACTCTATAATACTTATGTCATGCCTCTCATATCAATGAGGGCAAAGTGTTTTAGCTAAAATTCAGTGTCATAGTTCCCCCCAAATCAGACTTATAGCATATTGGTCTGCTATTCAGTTCTGTCCCAGATGTGTTACTGTTAACTTAGTATTTGCATATTATGTTGTGACAAAGTGCTCTGTTTAATTCCAGACTTTCACTAGGTCACATGCCATTATCTCTAAAGCATTGCTATGTAAGCACTTTGCTGTCATTGGTTCATGTGTTAAGTGAATTTGGCACATTACTACCACTTGCTTCATTTACACAGTTATACCACTTGGCTAATATTGCCAATACATGCAGCAAAACACTCCAGTTAGCTTAGAAGGGCAATTCTCTACCTCCTTCACCTGATGGAGAATGATTATGAACACTCATGTTAGCACAGAGGATTAAGGCTTTGAGCTGCTTCCCATGATCCAGGGTTTGATTCCCTCATTTTCCATTTGCTTAGCTGCGTGACTCTGAGCAAGTAACTCAACCAGACAGTGCTCTGGGGCTTGAGTCTGAGAAAGGTCCATGGGGGTTCAGTGCTCTGTACTGGTCAAAAAATACAAATAAATAAAATAAATCACACAGAATGGGCAACAATGCTGGCACAGTTGCAATGGTGACCTCAATACCTCTAGAAATTAAGCACAGATATTGTATTAATAGCCCCAGATTGTATTGGTAAACACCTATGATACAAGTGTCATGTGTTTTATTTTACAGCATTATAGTAGCTTTACCTTTACAGAGATCATTCGCCACCTCAGAAATGAAGGACAACTAGTCTCAGCCATTTTCTTAAATATGTCAAAAGCTTTTGACACAGTGTCCCAACAGTTGCTCCTCAACAAACTTGCCACTTACAATCTCAATACCACACCACTAACATGGTTTCACAGTTATCTATCCGACCATCAACAGGCCATTAAATGGGCAAACATCCTCTCCCTACTATTGCCAGTCATCACAGGGGTACCATAAGGCTCCATACTTGGGCCCTTCCTCTTCATAATATTTACCAACAACCTTTTTACTGCCACCACCATCCAATATGCATATGACTCCTCCCTTATCTGCTCAGCCCACTCCCCACAAGAACTCTAACACAAAATGCAATCATCATTCCAAGACATTGAAAACTACCTCACCAGCCACCAACTCATCCTAAATCCAAATAAGACCAAGCTCATAATTTTCTCTAATAAATCTTCCAAACCCAGTACCCAGTCCATCTCCATACTATCTAACAACTGTATAAAAATCGAACCCACCAAGCTGCTTGGGGTAACCATAGATGAGTCACTAAAATTTGATAAACACATCTATCTGACCATCAAAAAAAATCTCCTCTAAACTAGGCGCTCTATACAGGGTTAAACCTTACCTTACACAAAAACCTAGACTGGCCACTGGAAGATTCCACTTGCTATCCACCCTCCTATACTGCTCTGAGGTCTTTACTAACATATCAAAAAACAATCTAAATAAACTAGACTCCTGCTGTAACAGAATAGCTAAGTTTGTCACCAACCACAGAACACACCACTGCACTGCTCTCCGACAGCTCAATTGGTTAGAACCTCCCAACATATCATTACTAAAACAACTTCCACTTGCCCATAAAATCATATTCAATCCTACCATTTGCCCAGCTCTGTCAAACCTAATCCAGCCAAACACAAACTGTAGACTCCTCAGGTCATCCAACAAACTAATGCTAACAGTAATCCAGTTTCATAACTGTCACAGAGACTCCCTCTACTCCCATAAAATAGCCAAAGACTGGAACACCCTTCCTCAACAGATAACTAAAAACCTCAACCTGCCCACATGTAAAACAACCCTGAAAGACTATTTAAATGATAATTGGCTATGCCACTGTATTGCTCCCAGCTAATATTCTTCCTATTTTTTCCACTCATCTCACACGTTAGCCCAAATAGTGCTCATCCCACATAGGGCTATCCCACTATCTGTCTTATCTTTATTAATCTTTGTTCCTTCAGATGGCCTAACTTGTAGAACTACATGACCAATTTTGGTCTTTCAGAAGTGATTCACCTAGTAAAGCTACATGACTTATATACCTCTGTTGTTATATTTTGCTATAATATTTTTTTGTTAAGCTCATTTACATATTCTTAGCAATGTACTACTTAAACTAAGTTTACTACTTGTACCTTAATAATGTTCTCTTTGTTGTGGAGCTTTTCTCCATGGGTCTTCGCTGAAAATGTTTTTTTTTTCCAACTCAGTTGGACACTACCCGGTTAACAAATGTAAATAAATAAATAAAATAAATAGTGTGAACATGCTGAATATTGTTTTGCTCTACTGGTTTAGTTTCTGTTTTGTTATCATACTACTGTATTTTTATACTGTCATTTTCTAGGACGCTTACTTTACCTGATAATGAATAGTTAGTGTGGGTACATGGTTATGGACCATGTTGTTGGACTGCATGTTTCCACTGTGGGCTGCTTTTCATGGGTTATCCCTGTCTCCTGTACTTTTGCAGGTTATGGACATGGGCTATGATCATTCATTCGTTCTTCATTTGCAATATATCTGATTAATCCATTTCTGGGTCATACTGAAAGCTAGAGAATATGGCAACATTTACTGGGCATGCCTATACATCATCATTATATTCTTTGCATTATACTGCAGAGTGGGCTACGAAGTTGTATTCCAGTCCATAATTTTATTACATGCTACTATGCACTGCTGTGCGGCCTGCAGTTTCTGTATCTGTTCTACATTTTCAGTTGCATACAGGGTATATACGTTTCTGGAAATATATGCTGTGATAACTAGCTGGTTTTCAGTCAGTGTGTTATGTTTAAATATCTAATTATACAGGATTATAATGTTTACTGTAGGAAATGTTATTGAACTCTTTTGAAGCGGATGCTTAGACTGCCAGTTTCATTATTAAACAATGTTTTAGTAGTTTAACTAGACAGATCTCCTTTAGTATATCTGTGTCACTATTTTATATGTCAATTTGAATCATCTGGATGTCAGCAGGCCAAGGCTGTAGCCACCCATGCTTCTTAACCTGCCTAAGCCCCTGGCCTGGTCCCAGGTTTGAGACAGTGCAACACCCGCTTCACTTGAGCAGCAGCATCCCAGTGTGACTGTCTGTGTATACCTGCTTAGATGATACTGCTGTCATGTGTGTCTTTGTGCTGGTGTTGCATATCCCTTCTTGTCTCATCCTTGTGTGCCATCATCAGTTTCAATTCCATGTGTATTTCTTTTACAAATCAGTGTAGGATGGTTCCTGACAGCATTATTTTATTGAGTGACGTTAATACAGGTTTATTTTACATTCACTAAATGAACCACTGTGCATGCACTGATATATGAAGCATGTGTTATCTTGGAGGACTAATGGCATGTTCACACATGCTGTTTGCTATGTACACCTGACACTTAGACTATAATTTCTCTTCTTGCTTATGGAATCTGAATTCTGTTGTATTTTGATGCTTGCCTCTCAGATCATCCATTTGGATTTTTTTTCTGTATGTCCCACCTCATATGTGACAAATAACTATTTCAGCACATTTTCCTTATATTTATGAATATAAATATAACTGAATTTGGCAATCTCTACAGTAGGTCTAGTCTGTGCTAAGTGAGCTGAGCCCTAGTCTTTTGCATGTCAATTAGGGATCTATTGCACTGGCCCATAGGGTCAGCTTGAATTATGCTATATATGTAACCTGTAGATAATAAGCACGTGTCCGTGTCCAGTGCTGATCTCTTGCAGGTCCATATCAGTGGCTTTCTATCCTGTACTGTCTACAGAGATATTTGATAAAAAATGGCTACAATTAGATACTGGATTCTTGTGTAACTACCTACTCATAACACTGGCCTGACTGAAGAACAATCAGATCTTAAGCAATGATGTTTACCACTAGTGTGTGTGTGTGTGTGTGTGTGTGTGTGTGTGTGTGTGTGTGTGTGCGCGCGCGCGAGCATGTGTGCATGTAGAAATGTGCCTACCTTAGCGACTTGCTCGTAAGTGAAACACCCGTTTGTTAATTTGTGCTTTGCTCCATCCTCTGTGTGTACATCTGTAATTCAGGCTGGATTGGTTTATATTCCATTTGTACTAATTTGTTCTGCATTCCTGGTTTATCGCCTGTTGCCAGTTTATATTAGAAACTCCGTTTGCTGAGTTGTGCTGTATATTATCACTTCGTATAGTGATCAGTGTACATTGCAGCACCCTAACTGCACACATTGACTTTCTCATTCTTTCTCAGCCTCCTCCTTACTGTTCCCTCACATTCATAGGTTCATAGGTTCATACTAGGCTATCTGCCCAAGGGCATTTATAAGCCTAGCCCATATTGTTATCCTTTTAATGCTGCATTATATAACAAAAGAGTGATGTTAAAGGCAAAGAGCATTACTGTTTATGGGACAAGTGTTACACTGTTTTCTAAGTGTCTTTATGACATGCTGTTACTGTACAACTGTTTGCTGTTTTGTGTGTTACACTTTTTTATGCTTACTGTTAACCAACTTTTTCTTTAGCATATTTATTACATAGCACTTTCCATTAAATACCTTTTAAATTTCCAGCCAGTCAACATTTCAGTGAACAAATGTATGCATTTTTTTTTCTTTTTTAATATCTCATTTATTCTTAACCTACAAGTCATGGATACCCACAGCTGTCAACAGGATCCAGTCATTTCATAGTTTTCATAGGTACTTACTAGACAGTTGACACCTGAGGATCTTAAGAAGCCTAATTTTACATTCCCATGGCAGGTCTTGGTCCTAATACTTTGCATCACGTCTATGATACCAAGACGAGGGGCATGACTTTGAGGCAGTCTGCATAGTTTTTTTGTGATTTTGGCCCTTGATTTTTCCAGTGAGGAAACACTCTGGTTGCTCCAGTTTTGACAAGTGTTTAGACAAGTATATACCAAATGGAGCATTATATTCAATGATTTACCTTGTAAGAGCTGAGTACAGTGGAATGATTATATCCCTGGACCTGAATGTCATACCTTTAGATACAAGGTATGTGATAAAAAAATGACTTCCTTACAATAGCGGACACTTGCTAATCAAAGGACAGTTTGTTGTCAGCATAGGATGCCAGATCCTGGCTATGGGAGTTTCTTGTCAGTTTAATATTTACAAGGAAAGTCAAGCTTCCTGGAGGATACAATTATGACACCGGTTATTTGTTTGGGAAAGGCCCTCTTGGAGAATTTTAGTATCCTCTGGGCAATGTATGATGGTACCAAATTTATAGTTGTCTGCAAACTTTATAACAAAGACATTGGTCCTAACCTCCAAACTCTGGACCCCACCCAGTTCGGGTTTGTGAAAGGCAGATAATGCCTTCTGAACCTGATTGACGACTTTGAGGCAGTCAACAAAGCCGTAGACGAGGGTCCAGAGCTGTTGGACATGCTAGACCTAAAGAAATCCCAATCCCTCTGAGCTACACACTCTAGGGACCTAAACCTTGTCACCACAATAAACAAGACATGCTGGAGGGATAGATTCCTGTCCCAGAGACTTCCTATACTCTGTAACAAGCTACCCATCTATGTCAAGGAAAGTTCCTCATTAGCACTCTTCAAGAAAAAGTTTGATGAGTGGATGGGAAATAGGAAATACACCCCAGGGATTACTTCTGTGGCTCTGCTGTGGGTTTGACATAGCTTTATATGTTAGGCAGAAATCATCTCAAAGTAGGTGATATGACCGAGGGTTTTGGAGTGAGTTTTGAGACAGTCAGTGTAGGGCATCCAGTTGAGCCAGTAATCCTCTCTTGTACTTCTGTCCTTCTGCCAGCTGTGCTGCATGAGGTGTGAGGTACACCAAAAAAGGGGTGTTGTGTATAATAATGGGTCTAATGAGTGTCAAGTAGGGAACAATGACCTATTTTTTCCTGGATGACAACCCTTTTATGATGAGGTGTACCACGTAGAAGGACTTCCTGACTACTGTGGCGGTGTGACTATCAAAGGACAGACTAGTGTCCACCTGGGTCCCAAGGTCTCTTATCACACATTCGGTGTTAAGTAGACTGCTGTCTATGTAGTAGTTCATGAGTACAGAGTTTTTACCAAAGGGGATGACAATCCACTTTTTGGCATTGAGCTTGAGGTCATGGCTCTGATACCAGGCATCTGTCTCAGCGAGGCCCTTCTGTAGGATGTCCACATCATTTGGGGACTCGACTATAGCTCCTAGTTTGCAGTCATCTGCAAACTGCGTTAGCCAGAGGCCTTCTGTGTTAGCCTGTACTTCAGAGAAGTAGGTACCAAACAGGAGAGGTCCCAGGATGGAACCCTGTGGTACTCCACTTGTCACTGGTTTGAGGTCAGTATGTTATTGGTCTATAGTTTTTAGGATATCTTACAGGTTCACTCTTAAGTAGGAGTATTGTTTTTCCTTGTTTTTAACCAGGATGTTGTCTGTTTGGGGCATGTACATAAATAGTTCTTACTCAGGGCTAAATCTTGTAGAGATGTTAATACTTTTAGCCAGAAGTTAGATACCACATCTGGGCCTGGGGTTTTCTAATTAGAGGCTTTTCTTAACTTTGTTTCAATTTCTCTGGCTGTTACTTCATCCCATTTCATATCCTGTACTTTTGAACTTCTTATTCTTTCTTTTACTTCCTGTATCCATTCAGCATCTTTGTTATGTTCCACAGAATCTTCATAGATATTTCTATTTCTTCGTTTTTTGGTGGTGTTTAAATTCCTTATGCCTTGTTTGCCAATTCTCTATAAAACTTTTTGGATCATCAATAAATTATTTATTTTGCACTTTTACTTTATAATTATCTGCAGATCTTCTATTTTTTTCTGCCTGTACTGATATTTTTAGTTTATTATTTGCTATAGTGCACGATAGATCCTGATCTGTTCTGATAGTGCACATTGCTTTATCATATATAGCTTTCTAAGAATTTTTGTTGATCTGCTCCCTCTTCTATACTTTTCTAACAGTGACACTTCCTGTCTTAATTGTTAAAGTTTTCTCTGTTTGATACTTCCATGGTGGCACTGGATTTCTCCCCTTCCTTTCTCTTACCGCCCTGTGTGTCTGTGGTAAGACTTTATCTGTTATTAATTTAGCTGCACAATAATATATTCTATTTACTTCTGTTAAATCACATGAATTTCTATGAACAGTCCTAATTACTGTGTTCATTTGCTTTATCAAACATTAACCTTTTGGGGTTTTATTTCCGTCCTGTAGTCTATTTCTTTTATTGATCTTAATATGTCTATCCATCTCTATTAAATCAAGCAACTCTTCTCTTAGATCATTTTCTTCTAAACTGAAGACGCATTCTTTGTTCTCCATTTCCTGAGGGCATTCTACAGAAAGTTCCAGAGCATCTTTCTATGCTACATTCTCTTTAGTTTCTTCCTGTATCATCCATTGCTTTTTCATATGGGCACTGGCTGGCCTATCACTCCACAACATTGACTGCATCAGAGTTGCCACAGTTTGCTGTTACTTCCCTTGCTGTGCAACTCCAACTGAATGTTTGTACTGGTTTCCTTTAGAAGGCTGCAAAGTATCTTGATATCTCTGTTCAGATGTTTCCCACTCCACTGGTTTCTCCTTAATTTGGGGATCCATTGCTCTATCCTGCTGTGATGTTATCAGAGTTGGATTTTCTACACTAAATCATTCACTTTGCAAGTAATCCATAGCCACAGTTTATGTTTCTTTTATTTCTATATTACTAATCTTTTTTCCACTTTTCTTCTTTGTTTTCTTATTTTTTGTATTGTAAAATTTTCCATGTCTGGATGCCTTTGCCTGTATTTCTCTTCAACTGTCTTTGATGGTGGTCTTTTTGTATTGATTAATTTTGCTTTCTCCTTTGCATACATATTGCACCACATTAAATCTCTTATTCTTTCACTTGCCCATATTTCCTCTCCAGATGTCTCCTGCTCCTTCTGTTTCTCCTTACTTGGGAGACGATTGTTCTATCTTATTGTTAGACTTTCCACACTAAATCCTTCACTTTGCAGATATTTCATAACTTCAGCTTCTATTTTTTTAACTACTACTCTACTGATCTTCTGTTCCATGTTCCCTCTTTCTGATCTTATTTTTTGTTTTGTGAAATTTTCCATATCTGGATGCCTTCACCTGTATTTCTCTCTGAATATTTTTGGGGCTGTTTTTTTGTATTGATTAATTTGGCTTTCTGCTTTGCATAAATATTGCACCATATCAGATCTCTCTTTCTTTCCCATGTCAATAGTTCTTTTTTACACATTATCTCAGTCAGACTTTCTCAGTAAACAAATGTAAAATAAATAAATACAAATCTCTAGATTTTGTTCTTTATATTTTCACACTTCCTCAGTTGCTTCTTTTTTTGCAAACAGCCCAATGTTTCTTGGTCTATATAATGTATATTATGTTTTTCATAAATTTGTTGTACTAATGTACACACATTTTTATTTGAAGCTTCTGACAGTTTTTCTTGTGCAAGTATTTTTCTTTCCTCTAATTTCCCTCTTAATCTTTTTGTATATCTTCTGTCTGGAAATTCTGGGCTTCTTGCATAATAGTAACAATACATCATTTTTTTCTTATCCTCAATAGTCCACTGTATCATCTTTATGACTTTTTTTGGCCTATCCGTTTTTGTGGACTACTACTACTACCTTCTGCAACAGGGAATCATCCTCCCCTTTGGCCTAGCCTGGTCCCATTGTAGGAATATTTCTATGTTCTGAGAATTCTACAGTCTCATTTTTTCTAGTCCTGGCACCAGTGCACCTACCAGGATTGGGCACATTTTTCATCCTGGGTCTTGTGCGCCCAGCTACATTTTTTATTTGTTTACTCCATATAAAATATAACGGATATATATCTTTGTCATCGTGGTGAGATTTTGAGAAAAACAAGGTCCAGCTTCTAAAGGTACTCACCAAGACTTGAGGATGAATTAAATTCAAGCAATACTACTCTCCTTTTCTTGTTGATTTATAGCCTCTCCATTCAGACTCAGAGAGTTTATCTATGATATCTGAGTGTGGAATGGTATTGAATCATACCTCTCAACTGTCCAGATTTTTGCCTCATATATTTGGTCTGTTCCTTGTAGAATTTGTGGTTTTCTGGCAAATCACTGAAGATTGAAGTCACTAAATAATGACATACATTTGAGTTTCAGACTTCATATTCTTCAGAATGTGCATGCTAACACAAATCCTGTTATTCAAACAAGTTTTTATGTTTATAAAAGCAATATTTAAAATCTGTCCCTGTTTTTGGGGCTTTGTTGCCCCATTGTTTTTGCCTATGCCCAGATTTCTTGTGCTAAGAAGTTCAGAGGTATGTACTGAATGCTTTTGTGAGATCCTGATATACAGTTTGTACTCATCTGCCCAAACCCATTGCTTCATTAAGCTTTTCAAAGAGGTCAGCTAGTTAATATAGGTAGGATCTGTTATTGATGAATCCAAACTGGCGTGGGTTAAGAAGTTTGTAGGTTACCAATGCCATTATTTAATAATTCCATAATGATCCTTTCCATGGCCTAACAGATGAGGATGAATGGGCTTATGGATCCATAATTACCCAAGTCTATTGATGATTCACCTTTATTCAAGAAGATGACTGCTGCTGCCCTCCATTCATCCAACATGGGGCTTGTTTGGAGGCTGATATTGAATAACCTCTGCTCGAAGTCTGAAAAGTCATGTGTTTTAGCCTGACCAGTCGAGTTTATTATATTATATTATATTATATTATATTATATTATATTATATTATATCATATTATATTATATTATATTATATTATATCATATTATATTATATCATATCATATTAACCGTCCCAGTAAAAGTAGTGTTCTTGGCCTTGAATAGAGCCTTGAGGAATTGTTCTTGGGAGATTTGAGAGGGGGTGTAAATACAGGTATGTGATTTAGGAATGTAGGAGGGAAAGGGGTGTGAAATGTGGACTAAATTCTTCCACTAGTAAATTCGGTATGTCCTCTGGGTCAGAATATGTGATATCCTTTACTATTAGCATACCTCTCAACCTCTTAGCACAAGAAATCTGAAATCTGGATAAAGTCAAGCATAAAGGGGGGACAAAGACCCAAAAATAAGGAAAGATTTTAAATATTGCTTTAATAAAATTAGAAAGTTTTTAAAATAAAAGTTTTTTTTTTGTTAGCATACATTTTCTGTAAATACTTGGTTGTGGCATTAAAGAGTAGGAATCAGCTATAGTCAACAGGAACATCATTATATGAGCCATGTTCTTTGGATATAATCCATGGTTCCTTCTTTTGTTGACTGTTAAAATTGTTTTTGTGATTTGGTTGTGAATAAACTGGACAACATAAAGTCTATGAGTTTAATATTAATATTTAATATTAATTAAATTAATAATAATTAATTTAATATTAATATTTTAACTTTGAATATATTTTTAATTTAACTTACCTTTTGCAGGTACATGGATTTGAAATGCACTGTGCTGGGCTACAACAGCATTTGTCTGGCACTTAGTGCAGATGAGTAAGGCAGGGAACTGCTTCCTGTAGCACAGGGTTTGATTTCCTCTGATTTTGTTTGTCTACAGTGTGACTCTGACTAAGTTACTTTACTAGGCAGTGGTCTTGCCTCTGTCCCTGAAAATGGCAGTTCTGTCCAATGTGCTGTTCCAGACATTTAGCAAATGTGTTACATGTTGAGTTTGAATCTCTGCACCCTTAACATGCCTACAATTTTGTGGTTCAGCATATGGTATTTGACTATAAAGCTCAGTATGTCTCTTGTAGTTTCATGGCTTGCCAGATGTTATTTCAATAAATGTGAGTTTTAAGGGAAGAAAAGATTTACTGTTGGCCATGCTATGTATGTTTTTAGCATGAGAATTTTCTGATTTGTTTAATAAATGCCTATTAATATTTTTGCTGTAAAAATTGAAATAAAGGTTTTAAATTAAATCTAAATCCCTGTGGCCATTGTAAAAGTGAAGAGGATATAGTATGCAAATTGACAAGTTTGAACAACATTTTATAGTAATTGGGAGAGAAAGCCAGGTAATGGGACATTAGTATGACTGGGGTCAATGATCCATTACCATGCCTATGATCCCCATTTGACTACAAACCAGCTCTTATCACGTTTTCACTACTCATCTTTATTCTAAGCTTTCTACCTTTTTTTTGCCCTCCTTCATTTAGCAAGTTCTAAATCCTTGACCTTTGTTCCTTCTATTATTTGCCCCGTCCTGCCTTTTCACTCAAGATTCTTCCTTCCCCTGGCATTATTTCACAACATACTCTGCTACCCTCCACTTATCTGACATTTTCCTCAGCCCAGTCTACCTGTCCAGCCTGAGCTTACATAGGGTACATTATATATTACAGTATTCTGCATGAACTTAGCAGCATTGGTTATTTTACTTCTAGACAGACCTCTTGCATGGTTCATATTTTACTGTAGGCATTGTGTCTGAGTATTTATGCCCTCTTTTGCACTCCTGTGCCATTTTATGCATTTACATCTGTGTAAGACAATAATACAAAATGGTACTAACCGGAGACCTTAAAATCAAACTGGAAAAACAGAGCTAATGCTGTGTTTGTTGAAATGAGAAACTAATAAATGTGAAAGTATGAATGGGTGGATGGTTACAATTGAATTAGTTAACTGATGATGCCTGCCCAGCCTGAGCTTGCTATGATCACTAGTAGGGGATTAATGAGGTCAGAGTGGGAGGCTTACCAAAGCTGAATTACCATAAAGGGTTGACAAGTCAAGAGCTGCTCAGATTTCATATACAATGGGAGAGGGTGTAGGAGGTAGAAAAATGAGGATGAGTCACACAGTTGTCTGAAAATACTGAAATGGTATCTCTTGCTAATTTAGCTACAAAATGTTGTTATCCATCTCATCCCACAGTTCACATGGCTTAACTTGTAATCATCATGCAAAGTTCAGAAGCAATACTCATTTTCTCTGTATATCTGCATATATCTGGTAAGCAGAGATGGAACTGCAACTGCTGTTAAATCTGGGACGTGTTGCACATTGTTAAAAAAGTACTTGTGTTTGAAAATATGTTCTTCTATGATTTCTCCCCACCTCTCTAAATGCTACTGATATTTCAGAAAATAAGTCAGACATTTCAGAAATTTGCAGGAGTCCCACAAGGATCCATTCTTGGCCAGTTACTCTTCAATATTTTCATTAATAACCTGCATAACACCTCCCTTCAAAGTACACTTATCCAATATGCAGCTGACTCTACCATTATCTCCTCCTGAAACAACTTTCAACATCTCCTACAAGTAACACAAGATGCCTTTACCTCTATTGAAATCTGGCTAAATGAAGAACAAATCATACCTTTCAGCTGCACAGATTTTCGCAGAATGTACAAATTTTTGCCCCATATTTTTGGTCTGTTTTTCATAAAATTGCAGTTTTCTGGCAAATTATTGATTGAAGTTAGAAAATAATGGCTGACGTTTGAGTTTCATACTTCACACCCTTCAGAAAATACATGCTAATGCAAAACCTGTTGTTCTATCCACTTTCTAAGTTTGCAAGAACAATATTTAAAACTTGTCCCTATTTTTAGGCCTTTGTTCACTTTTATTTAAGGCTTTGTTCAGATTTTTTGCTTTAAGAGGTTGAGAGGTATGAGCACAATTACTACTTAACCCCCTAAAATTCATACTTTTATTGTTCTCACTTAAACCACTTTCACAAGACTTCACAATATACTTCCAAAATAAAATAGAAATAGAAATCGTAACTCAGGCAAAGCTACTAGGAATCACCATAGATGATAAACTTTCCTTTGAACAACATATACTCAGAGACATTAAAAAACACATAGCAAACTGGGAAAACTTTACAGACACAAACATAACTTCACACAAAACACTTTCCAATATCCTCTTGGTCCTCTCCCTCACTTATGGTGCCCCATCTTCAAAAACCTCCATAAGTTCCTATTGAATAAGCTTCAATCATGCTATTACAAAATAGCCAAATTTGCGACTGGTACATCCTACCACACACACCACTGCCTTTCCCTCAGTCATCTTCTCTGGCTAGAATTCCCTCATTCCCTTCATTTTACACAACTATCTCTTGATCACAGATTAATTTACAAACCGGCCAGCTGCCCTGCCTTAAAAACTATCTTACAGTCATATACCCCATCTAGAACTCCCCATTCCACAAATAAACAGCACTTAAAAGGTTTACAAACCCAAGAAAAGAGTCGGTCACAGCCTTTACTCATATACTACTGCAAAAATTAGGAATGCCTTACCTCCAAATATTACTGCCATAAATTCCTTTAAAGCTTTATATACATACTAAAAACACTTTCTAAATATTCATATTTGCCCATGCTCCTTACCTAAAGACCACTACACTTAATACTTAATTGCTCCCTCCTCCCCCTTCTCCACTTCTCCCCTCCCAATTTTTATTCAATTATCTCTTATCTCTCACTCTCTTCCTATCTATTATTAGCTTTATCCGCCTTCCTAGCTCTCCTGAACATCTTTTCTATACATCCTATTCTAGCTATACTAGCTCCTTCCGGATTATTTCTCTAACTTGGCATACTCCTATAATTTATTCCACCTTGCTATTTTCATCCTAACCTACACTACATCTCCTTTTTAATTCCTTATACACACCATTATAACTAACTATCATGCTCTCACAGTTTTCCTCTTCTTAATCTATTTCTACTTTATATTAATTTTATGTATGATTTGGTTGTACCACTGCTGTATGAATTGACTTAGCCAGTCGATAATATGGAACTTTAGATAGAACATTATAAACTACATTTTTCTGTCATGCCTTCAGATGATATAATCATTGTGTTATGTCAACAAGTCTGTTTATATATCTGTATAGTGTATTATATGTTTGTGTTTGTATTTCCTTTGCAGCTTTTCTCCCTGGGCCTCCGGTAAAAATGGGTTTCTGACCCAATTGGACTTTCCCGGTCACCAAATGTCAATCTATAAATAAATAAAGGTGAAGCCCACTGATGACATTTCAGACATCAGGAATAGATGAAAACTAAATGTGGCTGCTTGTAAGCTATGACCATGTAGTATGCTTTTGTAAGGAGCAGATGTCCGAAATAGGATATCCACTCTGCTAAGATTTAGCATAACTGCTTAATTCTGTTCATAAGAATCAAAATGTTTTTGTCTAGCATCCAGTCATACTTACAAGTTACATCTGACTCCTATAGGCATACTATGAACAGCCAACACCATTTATAAAGTTTACTAGTCAAGTAAGCAATGGAAGTAAATTTCCAAGCCTGTCTTCCAGAAAAACACATCTCTTGCACACCTACGAACAAACAGAATCACCAGTCCTACTGTATGTCCTTGGGAGGAGGTTGGAAATTAGAGTACCTGGTGAAAATCCACATAAACACAAGCACAGCATGCAGACTCTACACAGAAGGCACCCCAGATGAGAACTGAACACAAGAACCGCTTGCTCAGAGATGAGGGTGCTTCTCATTGCATCACTGTGCCACCTGTGTATATTAAAACCTGGCATTAATATGAGTAGCAAAGGTCCTTGGCCTGAGCATATCATCAGTGGAGAGAGATAATTCTCCTTATGTACACTCTGTTTAGGTTGAAGGATTAGCATAACAAGAATTCAGATATTTTTTTCTGGACGAATTCTGTGGGACCTTGAGTAAGTGTGAAAATCTTGCAATTATTTTATTAAAAATTATGTCATTCCCCCCAATTAATGCACTTTATATTAAATTATTATTTATTGTGTTGTACTTATCTTATTTTGATAACTTTTTAACTGTGCCTTTACAAGTAAACCTTTTCAACTCTTCCACATGCCACAGGAATAGTGTTGTCACAGAAATTACAAAGATAATACAACAGTCTATAAACATATATATGTACATTTTATCTAATCTGAAAATATCAACAGTTATTCAGCAGACACAAAAAATGTGTAAGAAGCTGGCAGTTTTTCAGCCTTTAACTTGCATTTGTTTACTTGAGTAGGACCGCAACAAATTAATTTCCCAAGTAACCACTGTATTTACCCATGACTTAAATTGGCTGTGGCCAAGAACATCAATAACTGAGAATGGTGAGGTATCCAGAATGTGGAGGCCAAGGCTATGAAAGTCTTTAACTTGCTGTTGAGTATAACAAGGACTCAGTAGGATCAGAGGTCTACTCTGGGTAGCAGATATAAATAAAATAAAATAATAACCATACTACATGGGATTTGAGATAGTTAAGGTCATAGGATGAAGGGATACCTTTGTCTCAATGTGGGATGGTACATGCTTTCATGAGATTTGGTTGCCATGTCACAATCCTTTATCTGAAAACATGGCTGCTAATGCATTCATTAAAAAAGCTCCAGTAGTGTAACTTAGCAATGACCTGAAGGATAAATTTACAGGCACTGGTGAGAATTATTTTTTGTTGATGTAAACTGGTATCTTTGGACAACCAGGTGATGAAAACACTATAGTAAGGTTTTGCTGGGAAGTTATTTATCTTGTTTTACTGATAGATTTCACAGCCTATACAGATGCTTATTTTTGATATTTTTTGTTGAGAATAAAGAGTAATGACTTTTTCTGCTTCAGGAATGAAGGTTACAGTTGAATATAATCAGGACCATGAGGACCTGCTCATTGAAGAATCCATCTGGGTTACAGATACCTGACAAGTGGTTGATTTGTGCCAAGTAAGCATAGAGTGGCAGGCATCATGGGTTAGACTTTTCTTACACTGATCTTTAAATGTTATTAATAAAGTGCAGATAAGGACCAAAACCTCAGCTAGCTTGTCCAAAAGCCTTGAGTCACCATTCCAGTTCAGGTAATCAGAATCACAATCACAATTGTTAGCTAAGTATGCACACATACAAGGAATTTGACTCTGGTTTCAGTGACTCTCCAAGTATGAATGTGTCTTTCGGCTTTTCCCAGTTAGGGGTCGCCACATTGGAACTCCGGTCCGCTAATGATTGGCAGTTGATTTTTTACGTACCGGCTTGCCAGGCCTAATGCACAACCTTCAATGAAGGTATGCCCATTCACGCATGTCTCCATGCAGAAGACACTCTAGCTGAGAATCAAACCGGACAGCATCTTACTGTGAGGCGACAACGCTACTGCAGCACCACCACCGCGGGTTTTACTGTGAGGTGACAACGCTACCGCAGCACCACCACCGCGGGTTTTAGTGACTCTCCAAGTATGAATTACATAAATGACATAGATACAACTATTAAGATACAAATGACATACATGCAACTATTAACAAGACAAAAAAATAAAGATACATATACATACAAGGTGCAAAGTGCAACTCAGTGCAAGAAATACTAAAACTCTGAAATAAACATGTATTAACAATATCCAAAAAATAAATTGTAGTGTAATCTAACAGAGAATCAAAACAGCAACAATTACGGTAAAAAATGATGCACCAGGGAACCACACTAAAATCCAAACACTTTATTACTTACCACACTAAAATCCAAATGCTTTATTGCTACCACATGATGTGGATGAAAGCACTTAATGTCCAGAGTACTAAGAAGCAATAAAGCATTTGGATTTTAGTGTGGTTCCCTGGTGCATCATTCTTTAGCATAAGTATTAACAATATGTAAATAATACAGCAGAATCCTTGGGGGCTTGGGAAAAATAATTTCCCAACCTAATACGCTGGGTTAACCATTTATAAACTTGATGGCCTGTGGGGAAAAACTATTCTTATGTCTGCTTGTTTTGGTGCATATTAATCTATAATGCCTGGCTGATGGTAATAGTTCAAAAAGATGGTGGCCTGGATGTGAAGGGTCAGTGATCATCTTCCCTGCCCTTTTCATGATTCTGTAATAGTACAGGTCCTGTAAGGAGGGCAAGCTAGCACCAATGATATTTTTGGCAGACCTGACTATTCGATGTTAACCTATTTTTATCATGATTAGACAGAGATCCAAACCACGCTGTTATGGATGAGCTGAGAACAGACTCAATGACTGCTGTATAGAACTGAATCAGCAGTTCCTGTGGGAGGTTGAACTTTCTCAGCTGTCGCAGAAAGTACATTCACTGTTGTACCTTTTTTATGATGGACCCTACATTGGTCTGCCACTTCAAGTCCCGGGAGATTATAGAGTTCAAAAACTTGAAGGATTCCACAACTGACAGAGCAGTATTAAATATAAAGAGGGGGATAATATTGTAGTACCACTCCTAAAGTCCAGTGTCATTTCCACAATTTTAAGAGTGTTCAGTTCCAGATTATTCTGACTATACCAAAGGGCCAGCTGCTCAACCTCCCATCTGTATGCAGAATCATCACCATTCCTGATAAGCCCGATGATATTTGTATGGTCTGCGTATTTAATAAGTTTGACAGAGGGGTCCTTAGGGGTGCAGTCATTCATGTAGAGGGAGAGTAGCAGTGGGGAGAGCACACATCCCTGGGGGGCACCTGTATTAATCGTGTGATAGTTAGATGTAAATTTCCCCAATTTCGCCTGCTGTTTCCTATTGGTTAGAAAATTGGTGATCCATTGACAGGAGGAAACAGGAATGGAAAGATGGGAGAGTTTCAAGTGAAGAAGTTCTGGAATTATTGTATTAAATGCAGCAGAGCTGAAGTCCACAATCAGAATCCTTGCATGTGTCCCTGGGTTGTCAAGCTGTTGCAAGATATAGTGCAGGCTCATATTAACTGCATCATCCACTGATCAGTTCTATAGATAAGCACACTGAAGGGGGTCCAATGAGGGAGCTATAATATCCTGCAAGTGAGCTAACACCAGCCTCTCAAAAGTTTTCATGACCACTGATGTCAAAGCAACAGGCCTGTAGTCATTCACTTCTGATATAGTGGAATTGTTAGGCACTGGAATGATTGTGGCTTGTTTGAAACTTAAGGGAACTTCACACAGCTCTAATGATTTATTAAAAATCTGAGTAAAAACAGGAACCAGTTGATTAGCACATGTTTTTAAACAGGAGGGTGAAACCCCATCTGGACCAGCTGCTTTCTTAATTTGTTGTCTTTTAAAAAAATGATACACATCTTCCTCAGAGATATTTAATGCAGGCTGAATGTGAAGATGTGTGGAAGAGTCATATAAGTCTGAACACTGATAGAGCTGGTAACAGTGTCATTGGTAGTCTCAGGCTTATCAAACCTGCAGCATTTATTTATTTTATTTAACATTTATTTACTGGCAAAGTCCAACTTGGAATGAAGACAATTTTCAGCGAGGCCCAGGGAGAAATGCTCCAGGTGCATGTCTTTGTAATGTGGGAGGAAACCAGAGTACCTGGAGAAAACCCACACGGATGCAGGGAAGACATGCAAACTCCGCACAGAAGGCACTCCAGCTGAGAATCAAACCGAAGAACCTCTTGCTGTGAGGCGACAATGCTACCGCTGCACCACTAAAAAGCATTCAAGTCATCAGCCAGCTAGTAATTAGCTGCAGTGTAGGGGGATGGTCTCCTGTAGTTTGTAATGTTTTGTAGACCTTTCAACACTGATGCAGGATCATTGTCTAAAAACTGTTTTTTCAGCTTTTCAGAATAGTTCTTTTTAGCCACTTTGATTTCTTTTGTCAGTGTTTTCCTTGCCTGTCTAAAAAGTGTTCTATCCACACTTCTATAGGTATCTTCCTTGGCTTGACAAGGCTGCTTAAGCTTAGAAGTAAACCAGGGTTTGCTGCTGTTAAATTTTAACCAGATCTTAGTGGAGACACATATATCTTCACAGAAGCTGACAGAAGATGTTGCTGTGTCTGCCAGTTCATGCAAGTTAGCAGCAGAATGTTCAAAGATACTCCAGTCTGTACAATCAAAAACAGGCTTGCAGCTTCAGCTTTACCTCAATAGTCCAACTTCTCACTGTATTGTTCACAGGTTTAACAGATTTTAGGAAAACTTCTTACATAGCTAAATATGTGGATAATTTACTTCAGCCATCCGCCAGTTGCATTACCCATATCTGTAAAGATTCATGGGATTTTTTATCCAGATTAGCAAATTTACAATTCGTTCTGGATTGTTTACTTGTCACAATAGATGTACAAGGTACAGTCATTCCATACAAGGAGGTACTTGATTGGGTGGAAAGTATGCTCTTTGACAGGGCTATTGAACAACAATGACACCAACACTGCTATCACACTCGCAGAATTAGTCCTGAGCAACAACTTTCTGTATTTTGAAGGACAACTATTCAATCAAACGAGTGGAGTGACAATAGGTGCCTCATGTGCCCCGAGCTTTGCCAACCTATTCATGGCATATTGGGAGATGCAATTTGTGTTCAATAGTACATTTGCTGACAGTTGGTCATTTTATATTAGATACCTGGATGACATCTTTATCATATGGACTGATTCTTAGATGAAGTTGAACAATGTTTTTAATGTACAACAATAGCACCTTCTTTCTTAAATTCACCCACAACTTCGACAAGGACAAGATGGCATTTCTTGATGTCCTAGTTTCAAAAGATTATTCAAAGGGTTGCTTTAGCTCCAACATTTTTCATAAGAAATCTTTTTCTAATTCTTATCTTCACTACGACAGTTGGCATCCCAAATTTCAAAAAAGAGCAGTTGTCAAGGGACAACTAGTCTGACTCACTCAGATGATATCGGATGATGCAGTATTTTTGGTGGAGATTGAAAAACATCCACAGAGGTTATCCACCAGACTTCTTGGTATCCATCAAAGATGAAGTATGTGACAAAAGGAGTAAGGGTCTGTACGGTCCCCTGTTACCAATCTCTGATAACTCCTGTCATTCCTTATCCTCAGTGGGGCCATTTACCTCTGGTGATCATAATTCAGATAGGTCATATGAACAAGGCTTGATTGTTACTTTTTCTTTAAACACTTACCACATTCTTGATGTGGTTAATGAATTTTGGCCTATTGTTACTTGCATCAGCGATGGTAATGTACTGTTTGGTTCCAAACCAAAGATAGTATTTAGGAAAGATGAATGTTTTAAAAGTTTACTGGAAAGGAATTTGGGTAAACATAGTACCAAGAGACCAAAAGGTATGTTCAAATGTAACCACTTTAACTACTGTCAACATATACTCTGTTGTGAGTCTTTCTTCATCAAAGACAAGAAATTTGAGGTGAAAAAATATTTTAATTGCTCATCCAGGGCAATGGTTTATGGTGCACTTTGCCAACAATGTAAAGCATTTTACATTGGCAAGACTGGTCGAGCTTTGAAAGAAAGAATATATGAGCATCTCAACAAAATTAAGAAAGGGAAGACAATTAACACACTGTACAGACATATTTCCACCTTTCCTAGTCACCTTTTTAAATTTGTGGTGATTTTTTTTGGAATCAGATCCAAAGGGCTTTTACACTGACAAACATATTCTCAAGAAAGAGCTCATATGAATTCTTGTGTGTGATGCCCTTAACCCCTGGTTTGAATGAATGTTGTTCTATTACACCTATATTAAAGGTGAAAAGTCTTGAGGGCTGATTATGTCATGCTACTCATACATTTGTTGCTGTAACACTGATTTTTTTGCCATTTCTATTCTCAAGATTATTTTTGTTTTTATTGTTACACTCATGTTTATTTTTCATGCAATTTTAATTGCTATTCACATTAATTCTTGTTGAAGTTTTATAATCAGTGTGTTTACTAAACTAAAGTTGAGTCATGTGAATGATCACATGTTGATCACATGATGTATTAGGATTATGTAAGGTTGGAGATAACCATGTCAAGCAGTTCTGAAGAAGTCTTTGCTAAAGACAAAAGCACTTGACTGCATTTGGTCTGTTTTTGCTGTCAATAAATTGGATTTGTGGTTTGGACTTTGGTTTGTCTGGTTCCTGGGCCTCGACTTTCACTACTTGTTTTTCCCCAGCATACTTGTAGGTAAAGAGAAGGAGAGTTTTGTCATTTCTCATATACGCTGCTGGAGAGAGTTTTGTCATGTTTCTGATATACGCTGCTGGAGAGAGTATTGTTGTATTTCTAATGTATGCTGCTGGAGAGAGTTTTGTGGTGTTTCTGATATATGCTGCTGGAGAGAGTTTTGTCATGTTTCTGATATACGCTGCTGGAGAGAGTTTTGTCATATTTCTGATATACGCTGCTGGAGAGAGTTTTGTGGTGTTTCTGATATACGCTGCTGGAGAGAGTTTTGTCATGTTTCTGATATACGCTGCTGGAGAGAGTTTTGTCATGTTTCTGATATACGCTGCTGGAGAGAGTTTTGTCATGTTTCTGATATACGCTGCTGGAGAGAGTTTTGTCATGTTTCTGATATACGCTGCTGGAGAGAGTTTTGTCATGTTTCTGATATATGCTGCTGGAGAGAGTTTTATGGTGTTTCTGATATATGCTGCTGGAGAGAGTTTTGTCATGTTTCTGATATACGCTGCTGGAGAGAGTTTTGTGGTGTTTCTGATATACGCTGCTGGAGAGAGTTTTGTCATGTTTCTGATATACGCTGCTGGAGAGAGTTTTGTCATGTTTCTGATATACGCTGCTGGAGAGAGTTTTGTGGTGTTTCTGATATATGCTGCTGGAGAGAGTTTTGTCATGTTTCTGATATACGCTGCTGGAGAGAGTGTTGTCATGTTTCTGATATATGCTGGAGAGAGAGAGTTTTGTCATGTTTCTCATATACGCTGCTGGAGAGAGTTTTGTCATGTTTCTGATATACGCTGCTGGAGAGAGTTTTGTCATGTTTCTGATATACGCTGCTGGAGAGAGTTTTGTCATGTTTCTGATATACGCTGATGGAGAGAGTTTTGTGGTGTTTCTGATATATGCTGCTGGAGAGAGTTTTGTCATGTTTCTGATATACGCTGCTGGAGAGAGTTTTGTCATGTTTCTGATATACGCTGATGGAGAGAGTTTTGTGGTGTTTCTGATATATGCTGCTGGAGAGAGTTTTGTCATGTTTCTGATATACGCTGATGGAGAGAGTTTTGTGGTGTTTCTGATATATGCTGCTGGAGAGAGTTTTGTCATGTTTCTGATATACGCTGCTGGAGAGAGTTTTGTGGTGTTTCTGATATATGCTGCTGGAGAGAGTTTTGTCATGTTTCTGATATACGCTGCTGGAGAGAGTTTTGTGGTGTTTCTGATATATGCTGCTGGAGAGAGTTTTGTCATGTTTCTGATATATGCTGCTGGAGAGAGTTTTGTGGTGTTTCTGATATACGCTGCTGGAAAGAGATTTGTCATGTTTCTGATATACGCTGCTGGAGAGAGTTTTGTGGTGTTTCTGATATACGCTGCTGGAGAGAGTTTTGTGGTGTTTCTGATATATGCTGCTGGAAAGAGTTTTGTGGTATTTCTGATATACGCTGTTGGAGAGAGTTTTGTCGTATTTCTGATGTACGCTGCTGGAGAGAGTTTTGTGGTGTTTCTGATATATGCTGCTGGAGAGAGTTTTGTCATGTTTCTCATATACACTGTTGGAGAGAGTTTTGTGGTGTTTCTGATATACGCTGCTGGAGAGAGTTTTGTCGTATTTCTGATGTACGCTGCTGGAGAGAGTTTTGTGGTGTTTCTGATATATACTGCTGGAGATAGTTTTGTCATGTTTCTGATATACGCTGCTGGAGAGAGTTTTGTCATGTTTCTGATATATGCTGCTGGAGAGAGTTTTGTCGTATTTCTGATGTATGCTGCTGGAGAGAGTTTTGTCATGTTTCTGATATACGCTGCTGGAGAGAGTTTTGTCATATTTCTGATGTACGCTGCTAGAGAGAGTTTTGTCATGTTTCTGATATACGCTGCTGGAGAGAGTTTTGTCGTATTTCTGATGTACGCTGCTGGAGAGAGTTTTGTGGTGTTTCTGATATATGCTGCTGGAGAGAGTTTTGTCATGTTTTTCATATACGCTGCTGGAGAGAGTTTTGTTGTGTTTCTGATATATGCTGCTGGAGATAGTTTTGTCATGTTTCTGATGGGCGGGGTTGTGGTTCATGTTTCTGATATATGCTAGGCTGGGTTCTGGCTCATGATCTAATATATGCTGGGCTGGGTTCTGGTTCATGTTTCTGATATGCTGCTGGGCTGGATTCATGCTGGTGTGTGTGTGTGTGTGTGTGTGTGTGTGTGTGTGTGTGTGTGTGTGTGTGTGTGTGTGTGTGTTCGACACCTATGGGTATTACTGATCATGTTAGGTTAATGTTACCACCTTATTATGAGGTGAAGAGATAATAAGAAGTAGGAGTCACCCTACTGATGGAAAAAGTGCAGTAGATGTGGTGTAGTGGCTTTGGAATGATTGTTAGAGTTTGCAGTATTTTTTTCACGAATAAGGATGTCACTAGGCTTTAATGGGATGTCAGTAGGTGAGTGATAGGAGTAAGTGATTATTACAGCACAGTAGAACCATTACAATTCTGTATCAAATAATAGTATAAACTGAAGGCAAAATTACAGTAGTTCTTAAAAACATTGTTGACTGCGGCTTTCAGAAGATATAAAAATGGGATTTCCTTTGACGTTCAGAAGTGGAAATGAGCCTACCAACCACAGTATTCCACTACTGCAAAAGACCACCACTCATGTTAACCATGTAAAAAGGTATTTTTCCAGAGGGACACTACCCACCTACATCACCTCCCAAAGTGAAGGCTTTACCGACACAACATTGGTATCTATATAAACTCTGTAAGTACACCAACTATACTTGGATAGTGGATTTAAGAAATATGTTTTTAATTATTTTTGCTCAAGTCTTTTTGACATTAAGCTTTCCATCCTAGCCACACTACTTACCCATTTCCCCCCCTTGGTTGCAGCCTTATGGCTCATTCATTCCTTTGGGGTCACAGATCAAGCAGACTGACAGTGGGGACATCATCTGTGAAGAAATTCTGAGATTTTGCTTTAAGGCCCTGCCACTGAGAATGCTTGACATCTTGCCCTTGGTTAGGGCTTGCCACTCACTTTCACAAGTGATACTTTAAGGCCACTCTTCCATGTTGTCTCTGGTATCCCAGCCATGCACCCCATACATCTTCCATGAAGAGAGTTGAGCTGGATAAACCACTTCATTCCTCTGTCAGGTCCAGCAGGTGCCTGAGCCACAAACTCAGGCCACCTTTGGAGCTGGCTTGAATTAAGAAATATTAAGTGGGGCTTTGGCAGTCACAGGCCTTATGTCCCATCATTTTAAGGATTCAGAGATCACATAGGATGAAAAGTCAAAGGCTGCATGTTTGTTAGAGGTAAACGGCGGAATGCTTTTATTTCATTAAGTAGGACTGAGTAAGTTTTCCCACCTCTAAATGTGCTATGTACAGATCAATGTTATAAGCTGAAGTTTTGTGAGTTATAGACTACAGCTGGTTTCTGAAAGCCATATTGTGTCTGAGAGAAAATGGACTAAACTATGCTAGTTTGAGTAAACAATGTATACCTGGCTATCCTTTCCTGCTGCAGCAGCAACCAGATACATAATACCATCTTTTACTTTAAAGCAGATAATTAAACCATTAATTGTACCATGATACACATTTATCAACACTCCAGGATAATGGAATACACATTTTATAGTGAAATGTGAAAGCTCTTTGTCATACTAATATACCTTCTCTACCTTAAGTTACACTTTGAAAGTAGCCTGCTATTGTCAAGCACCCCTGCACCTCTAAGTAGTCCATTACTGACATTCAGTCTTCCTTAGTGCCTTGGTGTTTTGTTGTGTTTGAGCATTTCTTCAGTTACTGTAAATTCAGGCAGCAGCAGCACTACATTGGCACAGTGAATGAAAAGCACTATAGACATCACTATCAAGACAGGCTTACATGGCACAAGTCATCCATGTCTGCATTCACAATGAAGCGCTGTAGCTCTTCCACTAGAGATAGTCCGCAGAGGGTCAGTCTAGCAAAATGCAAAACCAGTTCATAATTGAAATGGAGGGTAGAGAGGGAGATAGGAGAGTATGAAAGGAGAATGTAGCAAGAGTGGAAGACTCACAAGGGTGACAATAAGGTATGACAAGTGGAGGGAAGGGAGGGCTATATTTTGTTGGGTGGAGGTCTCCATTTTCAACATATAAAGAAGAAGGTGTGGTGGGGTGGCTCAAGAAGAATGTTTGGGGAAAGGGGGAGAACAGCATATAGAGGAGCAAGACTAGCCTATATAAACCATGAGCACATTAATAGATATGGTGGCATGTACACACAAGATATAAATGACAGCGAAGTGACACAGACTGGCAGGGGGTAGGCAGATGAACATGGGGACAGTTGGACAATGCACAAGGTATGAGGAATGGCACAAAAAGGAGAAGAGTACCTAAATGGAATAGGGCTGGAGGTCACTGCCAAATCTCAGACCAGTCCAAAAGACAAAACCCAGCCATCAGTCACTTCCATGGTTGACACCATGGTCAAGCTGCACCTTTGGTGGCCTGATGCTCAGGACCTAACACTTCTGTGACTTGGTAATTTGTGCCTTTCACAGTACTGGAAGGGGGCAAGCATTTGTTGATGGACATCAGTAACACCAGCCTCTGCAACTGATACTGGGAGATGATGGGACATCCCTTTAGGCTACTTTCAGAAGAGGATCCTGTGTTTCCTGCTAGGAAGCGGCTACATAGGCCACCACCAATCCATTCAGGTCAGCTAAGGTGGCTTCCATGCCTATGCTGAGAGACAGATTAGATGATCACTGTTTTAATGTAACATAGGCAATATATTTTTCAAGGGCAACAGGCACTTTATTTGTAGATGAAACAATGAAATATAAAGTTGTTTGCTAGCAGCAACCTCTTCATTAGTTACAGATCCCTTTAATGTGGAATTATTTAGATGGCTTTACTTCTGCAGAGACTTTGCATATTTACTGTTATTAGTGGATTGTAATGACAGAAGATTGTTTGAGTGGCCTTTTATGGTAGAAATTTTCTGAAATTGGTAGTTTTGTCATTATTAGTTCATACAGTCTGTTTCATTGCTTACTAGAAGACTGTACAAAGCTACAAATTTAAAACACCTCAGAGGTAAGCTTAGTCTTCCACTGGCCAGATGCAAAATGAATGTGGGTTTTCATGCCCTTTCAATGAATGTGAGTTTCAAGGGCAGAGAAGTTTACTGCTCATGCTAAGTCTGTTTTCATTGTGAAATTGTATTGTTTGTTTAGCAAATAGTTCAATGTCTGTGCTATTTTATTTCAGTTTCTGTAATCATTATAGAAGTAAATAAGAAAACTGTATGCACGCTTAAGAAAACTGTATGCACACTGACAGGTTTGGACAGTGTTTATGGTAACTGTGGAGAAACAGCCAAGTAATAGAACACTGGAGTGGCTGGGGAGGGGGCTGCTGCTGGAGCAGCAGGGGGGTGACCGACTATCCATTCAAGTAAAACAAAACTCATTCCTGTCCATATTCAAATGCAACTTGGATCTAAGGATGGGTAATGGAAAATGTACTCCAGGATTGCCCCTCATGCCACTAATGGATAGAGGCAGTTCCTAAATACTGCATCCCTTACATGGGTCCCCTCAAGTTATCAGTGGTATGATCACAGTTATTCTCACTAGGGCTAATGCACAATTATCAGCCATGGGACAGGTAAGACCAATTAAGAAATGTTAATTCAAGCACCAACAGGGAAATTGGCTAATCTTAAAATGCCATCTAAACGAACCTATGTTGTGGTAGTAAATAGTTTTAAAAAATCCCCCTTTTGAGATCACAAAGTGCCCCTCTCACCCACAACCCCCCCCCCACCCCACCCAGTCTTCAACAGATTTCAGCGCCTATGATTCCTGTCTCTGGTAGGACACTTTATATGATTTGGAACTTTAGGAAATTCATGGCTGAGATTTGCCTTATTAAATTCCACAGAATAATCAGAAGGGAGTTTGGATAATTCTGCTCCAATCACATTATCTGATCATACAGGCTTGAGGTGGAATGTAAACACTAACCAGAATAAATGAAGAGAACTCCAGTGGTGAGTAAAAAGGTCTACAATTAACACAAAACATTTCTAAGTCAGGGCAGCACATTTTACTTAACACTGTGACATCATTACACCAGTCTTCATTGATATAAACGCAGACTCCACTTCCTTTACTCTTCCCTGACGTCTCCAATACTCTGTCCGCTCTGTAAAGTTGAAAGCCAGGCAGATGTAATGCAGAGTCCAGAATGTATTTATTTAGCCACGTTTCTGTGAAACAGTACAGATTAAAGTGAAAAATCCTTATGAGTTTCATTGAGAAGTAACAGGTTTTCCATCTTATTGCATAGGGACTGTATGTCTAGATTATGGTTTACCTAGCATTTACAGATTCAAGGAAAAAAAAACATTTATAAAGACTGACAAAATGAGAGACTATAGCACAGACCCTTGATGGATTCAAGGTGAAACTATAACAGGAAAACACATGGCAGTGTTATTCTTTGCCAAAAAACTCAATCATCCATCTCACTTTCTAAACTGTTGCAACAGTATCTTCTGGCATTAGCAAGTGGCAGGTTTTCTATTCTTCAGACTAGAAAGATCTGATTCACAAACATCAAAGGCTTTGGATAAGTTAATTAACACAACAGTTATTCATTCTTTAGTTCTCCATTTTTTTTAATAAGTCTTCATCAAAGAAGGCAAATACCATAGATGCTCAATATCCTTGAACTAATAGAATTTATGCCCTGGTATTTTCTAGTAGGAGTTTATGATCCACAGTCTCTAAGTTTTATTTATTTATTTAAAGCATGAATGACAAGGCAATGAGACCATGCATGAGCGCACGCTTGCATACACACACACTTGTGCGCACTCACATACAGCTGGACACACACACACACACACACACACACACACACACACACACACACACACACACACACACTTTCTCTAAAGAAGAGGCTGATGTCCCTTTTGTGAAGGGCAGAAAGCTTATCCAGGAGCCGCGGACACAGTTCATTATTTTGTTTAAAGTGGGTGTGGGTGCTTGCCTCCCTATGGTTCCAGTGCCCTTGAATGAGACAGTAGTAGAGGCCTGAAAACCAGGGACCTCCTCCTTTATGAACAGAAAGTGTATTATCCATCTTTCACAGACCTGCCAAACAGAAGGACCTGAGAGTCAGTTTGATAACAAAGACCAGTGATTTAACAATGACCAATGATGATTGACATAACACTGGAAAAAAATGAAAAGAAAAGAAAAGAACACATCTGACCAGCATTTACTGACTTAAAATAAACATTAATAAAATAACTAAGAGTCAACAGCAAAAATTCCAAACCTCGAGGTGTAGTACCAGCCAAAATCAAATAAATAATAACAAATAAGCAATGGTTGCTGGTACACACTGTGGCAGCAGTACAATAGTTTCTAAAGTCTCAGTTAGGTTCAATAATGCTCACCACTTCAAGTGAAGAGGGATAGCCAAGTCGGTTAAGTTCACAGATATCCAATACTGATGTGCTGAATGCACTATCACAGCTCACACTTCTGCGATGAAAAATCACCAAATGCAGTAGTAACAAACAGTAAAATCCTTTTATTCACAGTAAGTACCTGCCTTCGGCTTCCTCAGACTGTATAACAGTGAAATGATTTAAAACAAACATTTAAATACTATAGAGCGACTGCTCATTGGTTAAAACCGTCAAGGTGTCATAGAACACATCATCACATAATCACATGCAACAACTATGACCAGAAAGCACCCTGCACTAGCATAAATACTTTCTTATTTTAAAACACAGAATAAGCATTAAATAGAATACTGTACAACTTTCAGTGCAGAAAATATCTCATACATTAAAATCGGAGACAAACTGTAATGCATTCATCTGCTCCAATATCTTTCAAGATAATGCATTTGGCTTACTGTAAAATCGTTACAAATTTTTTTATGTCTGTGTAAAGTTCTATGCCAAAAATAAGGCATTCTCGCCAACACATTTAGAAACACTTTAAAGTGGTTACAAGCATGAAAAGGTTATAAATAAACAAACATCCAAACTTAAAGTAGTGTCTGATATAATATAGTGCAGTCAACTGCTTCAGAACCTTTCAAAATAATGCATATAACTTACTGCAAAATCGTAAAAATCTGTATCTTATGTAGAAATCTATGCCAAGAAAAAGGCGCTCTCGACAACACATTTAGAACCATTTTAAGGTGGTTACCTGATGTTTTTATAAGCATAGAATGATCGTAAATAGACAAACATCCAAACTTAAAGTAGCCAGTGAAGGTTCCGTGCCGCGGCACCCTTGCGTGATGATGACGTCACGTAACAGGGCACAACCTACAGCTGACTTATGAGTCAAATCTAAGGCATACAACTCTAATAAAACATAGATATCTACTAAACCTGCAACAATGCATGGAAAATAAACACAGACAAATGTAAAAAATAGCGCAAGATGTTAAAGACGGCATGATAAAAACAACGATTTCGTCATCTGCCTTATAAGTCAAATCTAAGGCATACATCTCTAATAAAAGATAGATATCTACTAAACCTGCAACTATGCATGGAAAAATAAACACAGACAAGTATAAAAAGTAGCGCAAGCTGTTAAAACGAGCATGATAAAAACAACGATTTCGTCATCTGCCATTCAAATACCTTACTAATGGATTTCCAATATATGAACATTCCTCATCTATCGTTCTAAAAAAACCTCGTGGGGAAAAAACTTTATAGGAATTTCCAAGTCATATGTATTTCTAGAAACCTGTCATTATTGGAGTAAATGTGGGGTTGCAAGGTGGTCATATTTACAATGAGAGACTTGGATTAAATCCATAAAATATACTATGGTTAAAAGAAAAGTGTATAATACAACCTAGGACAGGTGCTAATACTAGAAATTCATTTTAAGCTAGTCCATTACTAATATAGTGTCAACTGGTAAAATAAAAACTTCATTGGAATTTCCAACCCATAACCATTTCTCAGCTATCGTTCTATAAAACCATTTCTCAACCTATCGTGCTATAGAAACCTGCTGGAAAAGAAATTCATTGTAGTAAATAGGGGACTACAAGGTGGTAATATTTACAAGGAGAAACCTGGGTTAGATCCATAAAATATACTGTGGTTAAGTTAAAATATACAACCTACAACAGGATCAAACACTATAAATCCATTGTAAACTAGTCCGTCACTAGTATAGTGTTAACGGAATGCGGAGGACATGACGTAGACGGAATAACAGTGAAAAAAGGGGGAGGGGGTGTGGGTTTGACAATGATGATAGATGGTTTGCAAAAACTATCAACAAAAATGCTCTTGTGTATGAAATGGAATGGAGAAAAGAGAGTGGCGATGCAGATAATGCCATACCTAAGGAGTATGTGAGTAAGGTGCTATCTTGCCTTGCTCCTGAGAGACTCATGCAGTGGGACACATCTACTGTGATTGCAAACCACTAATGGTCATTCAAGGATATACATTTAAAAATACCAAATACTAGTAGACAAGGATAATGAATAACATGGCAAACAGGCTATAAAAGCTCAAACACAACATCCATGTTGTTATTATATAAGGGAAAGGAAAGGACAAATAATGGAGCATATATAATAAGAAACAGATAAAAAACAGATAAAAAATGTGTGGTGAGTTCAGGTATGAGAAGTTAATGCAAACTACACTCTACCTACATACAGACCACACTGTACCTATAGACCTCAATGTGAGAGTTCTCTATAGCCCAAACACAAAGGGAATTCTCCAGCCTAATAAACCTTCTATAAACCATTTCCTTGGAGAGGCACCTCTGTGCTAAATGCATGGTCAACCAAAAAGGTGCATGTACATGTTGTCATCAACAGGGAACTGATGGTAATGACCAATATGGCCCATGAACCTCTCAAAAGAAGAGAATAAAAAACATTAAACACATTCTCAATGTTTCGGGGCTCGTATTCTCCTTTTTCTTAAAAAAGGTTTAATTTGGACCTTATCATTGAGGCCCGGATGTTGGTCAGCTCTGAGTCTGATAATCCACTTCATCTCACTCTCTAAAGTATAGTTAACAATGTCTCCTCCTCTCGCACCTGGTGTAATCTTCTGAATGACGAAAAACTTAAAGGTATGGCTAGTTCCTCTTTCCTTACTATGTTTCGCTAATGCATTGAACATGGATCCTACCCTGATATGGTAGGTATGTTCCCTAATCCGTTCTTTCAGAGCCCTATTGGTCTTCCCAACATAAAATGCTGGGCATACCTCACAAGTGGCCATGTAAACAATGTGCACACTATTACAAGTGGTGTTTGTCTGGAAGTTATATACTCGTTCAGTGATTGGATGATTAAACACTGTAGTCTCATTAATATATGTACACTGATTACATTTTCCACATGGCATCGTATTGCTTCTATTCATGTGTTCCTTGTGAATATTGTGTTGTTGTTTGGGATTGCATAGTATTCTACGCAGATTGGGTTGGTTCTTATACACTACTTTTAAACAAGGTCCTACTATATCCTTAATATCTTTATCTAAGGATAATATGTCCCAGTGTTTCTCCATGATATGTCTAATACTGGTCGAATCTCTAGTGAATAACATGGAGGCTCTACTGATGTTCATAGGTCTAGATCCTACGTCCATGTTAGTAGTTAGTGAGGGTTCTGAAAAGTATGGTTTGGCTTTAGTCTCTCTTAAAGTTTCAACTTCTGCTATCAAAATCAGCAATATTATAGCCTCTTTGCATAAACTTATTACCTAATTCACATAGTTCCTTGGTATAGCCTTCCTCTGTGGGGTTCAGCCTAGATGCTCTAATCACCTGTCCTTTCATAACATTATCGAATACATATCTTGGATGCATGCTACCTTTGTGTAGTATACACTGAGGTGTTCAACAACCCATTACTGAGTCTAATAATGTTGACATCTAAAAAGGAGATTTGGTCATATGAGTATGTGGTGGTGAATTTCAAAAAGTTAGTGGAATGGTTCATTTCATTTATGAAACTCAAAAGTGTATCTACATCACTTTTCCAAATGAAAAACAAATCATCCACAATCTCACGATAGATGCCTACATATTCCTTGTATAAGGGAGATTCAAAGAAAAGTCTCCTCCCATTGAGCTTTACAAGGTTGGCGTAGCTATTTGCACAGGATGAAACATAAAAATGTTGTTGGTTAAGACAATTTCTAATAATAAAGTAAGAAAATCTATTTTCTCATTTGTAAAGTTGGAATGTGCCTTTAGGTAATCTTGAATATATTGTATCCCTAAGTCATTCGGGATCACAGTGAAAAGACTCACTACATCTGATGTGACCAGTAAGTATGGTGCATTGTCATCTACATCCTTCATATATGAATATAAATCCAATAGAAACTGTTTACTATCCCTCAGAATGTTCCGATTGCCATTGACCAAAGGTCTCAAATGGTATTCAATAAAAATGGACAGAGGCTCAGTCACCCACCCCTGTCCTGCAACAATCGGTCTCATGGGTGGTTCTGTATGTGATTTGTGGACCTTAGGTAGGCCTTGTATGATTGGAATAAGTGGGTTGTGAACTCTAAAATAATTATATACTTCTTTAGTTATATTGTTGGATGCAAGTAATTCATCTAATGTGTAGGAAATTTGTAAGACCTTGTCCTTTACAAGTCCTATATCGATCTTTAAATATGAGGACGGATCCTCAAGAAGGAGATGCATTCTCCTATTGTAGTCACTGGCATCCATCAGTACTATCGGTCCTCCTTTATCTGCTGGCCTGATCACCACATTATTGTCATTTCTCAAATCTTTAAGTGCCTGTCTCTGTTTGTAATTTAAATTACATTTAGATCTCATATCATGTGATTCTTCAAAGTGTTTATATATGTCATTCTCTATCATCCTGGAATAAACATCTAGGAGAGGATGTAGTTGGGGAAGATACACACTATTAGGTTTAAACTCCCCCGTGGTATATTCTATGTTGGTATTACCAAATTCTAATTTCAATTGTACATTTCTTATAAACATTTTGGAGTCTACTATGTAGTCTACAATATTTCCTCTCTTAGTGGGTATGAAACTCAACCCTTTGTTCAAGACTTCTTGTTCATGTATAGTTAATATCCTACTGGAAAGATTAACCACTAAAGTGGGTCCTTGTTGTTCCCCTCCAGATCCCTTTCTTTTCTGTCTGCCCTGTGTGTTGTTTGTGTGCTATGGGGAAAGGGGTGTTCATCAATGACTTAGTTAGGGAAACCATTACCTTGTGTAGTTTTCCTCCTAACCACTGCTTCCTCTGATGTATACGTATCTAGGTTCTGTGTATGGTTACTTCCATGTGACTCATCTGTTGTGACATTCTCTGCATTTGAGTTATCTGTGTTCCTCTCTACTTCTTCCTGAAAGACTATTTCAGTGTAAGAAACGTTCCTGTCTTTATTAGTTCTACTGTTCATCTGTACTTCAGTACCAGCTGTATTGCTAGTCACTGTTATATTGGAGTTTGGTACACAGGTGGGTGTTGGAGCATAGGTATTTCTACCATTGGTTTCATCTCTAAGGGCGGACCTCCTACCTTGTGCATTGTTATTATTAGTGTTTGTAGCATAGCAAGTGAACACATTGTCATGTCCCTTGAGATTTTGTTCTTTTTCTGTTCTAATAACCTTCTTTCAAGTACTAAGACATTATCTATCACCCTTTCTAATTTCACATCAATATTACATTTGGAATATTTCTTCATGATCATATCAAACATATGGTTCACTTTCACTCTCAAACTATCTTCTTCAGGTTTATGAAACTAAGTTCCATGTTGAGTTGTTGCCACTGGTACAACAAATCTGGTACACTATCGCCCGAGGTGGGCATTTTCAGAATCCCACGTGGTATGATACGTTTCTCTTCTAAGCAGGCCTCTGTATTTGTAACTTCTTTAGTTTAATTGTCTCATGTTCCAAGGTGAATAGTTCCTCTTGTAGAGTCACAGAATCCTCATTCTGTATGGCATCATCTATTGGGTGAAGGACCGGCTCATATGCCAGTAGTAAATTCTCACTGCCAGTCACACACACATGGAACCTATCGGTTCCTGTATTAAAGCTCTGTCTTTCTGGTACATAAGGTAACTCAATATTAGAGGTTTGGTTTGGAAACAGATATATAAGTAAAACTAAGAGTCAACAGCAAAATCCAAAACCTCGAGGTGTAGTACTAAATAATAACAAATTCAGAATGATAGCCAAATCGGTTGTGTTCTGATATCAATACAAATGCTGAATACTATCACAGCAAACAGCTCAGCACTGAAAATCAAAAAATGCAGTAGTAACAAACAGTAAATCCTTTTATTCACAAACAGTAGACTGTTTTTCGGCTTCCTCATTGCCTATAGTGAAATGCATCTGTGAGATTCAAACAAATCTAGGTTAAACAGCTCATTTCATCAAACCGTCAATCATGTCATAAAGTTACATCATCACATAATCATGCAAACTGCGGGACCGGCACAAACACTAGCATAAATACAAACTTACTGAAACACACAATACACAGAATAAAGACTACTGTACAACTTTCAAATTGCTCATAAATAAAAACATTGCAACATGAAACAAACTGTTCGTAGTTCATAATCATCACCGCTTATCAAGATAATATGAATAATTTAAACAAAAATCATTTGTAATTATCTGTGTAAAGTTCTATGCCAAAAAAATAAGGCATTCTAATAAAAACGTTTTACTACATACATTTAATGGTTACAAAATACTAAAATAAATAAATAAACAAACATCAAAGTGGTAATTGATGATTGGTAGCGCAGAAAAAAAGCTTCCAAATCAACTCAAATAATGCAATTACTGCTAAAATACCAGTAAAAAATCTGTCTTGTAGTAAAATCTGTATCAACCAAAAGGGCTCTCTCTCACAAACACATAATGAACCATTTAATTTTTGAATACTTTTTAATTATAGACATATAGTAAGTAAAAATACACAAACATCCAAAAATAAAGTGGCGTTTTTACTAGTGATCGTTTACGTGTTGCAGTTCCGTAATGCGTGAGTCTAGCGTCCGTGGCACTACGGTAACAAGGCACAACCTACAGCTGACTTTATGAGTCAAATCTAAGTACAAACTCTGGCAAAAAAAAGATATCTACTACATGCAACAATGCATGGAAAATAAACACAGACAAAAAAAAAAAAAAAATATAAAAATATGTTAAAAAATGTAAAAAATAGAAAAAACGAGTTAGTCATCACAGTCAAATCAAATCTAGGCATCTCTCTCAAAAAAAGATAATTACTAAACCTGCCTGCATGCATGGAAAAAAAATAAGCACAGACAAGTATAAAAAGATGCAAGCTTAAAAAAGCATAATAAAAAAAAACAACAATTTTTAGTCAGAGCATATTCAATACCTTACTATTAGTTTCAATATATGGTATTTACATACTGCCATTTAAAAAAAAACCTAAGTAGGAAAAATATAGATAGAATTTCCAAGTCTCATATGTATCTCCCCTATCGTATTTATAGGGAAACCAAAAGGCAGAACATTATTAGATAAAATGTGGGGTTGCAAGGTATTAAATCCATAAAATATACTATGGTTAAATTTACTACAATGAATTTCTTTTCCAGCAGGTTTCTATAGCACGATAGGTTGAGAAATGGTTTTATAGAACGATAGCTGAGAAATGGTTATGGGTTGGAAATTCCAATGAAGTTTTTATTTTACCAGTTGACACTATATTAGTAATGGACTAGCTTAAAATGAATTTCTAGTATTAGCACCTGTCATAGGTTGTATTATACACTTTTCTTTTAACCATAGTATATTTTATGGATTTAATCCAAGTCTCTCATTGTAAATATGACCACCTTGCAACCCCACATTTACTCCAATAATGTTGGTTTCTATAGAGAAATACATATGACTTGGAAATTCCTATAAAGTTTTGGTTTTTAGAACGATAGATGAGGAATGTTCATATATTGAAATCCATTAGTAAGGTATTTGAATGGCAGATTTTAACAGCTTGCTACTTTTATACTTGTCTGTGTTTATTTGCAGGTTTAGTAGATATCTATCTTTTATTAGAGATGTATGATTTGACTTATAAGGCAGATGTAAATCGTTGTTTTATCATGCTTGTCTGTGTTTATTTTCCATGCATTGTTGCAGGTTTAGTAGATATCTATGTTTTATTAGAGTTGTAGTGTTGTCGAGAGCTTTTCTTGGCATAGGTTTCGATTTTGCAGTAAGTTATATGCATTATTTCATGCTTGTAACCACTTTAAAGTGTTTCTAAATGTGTGCTAGAAATGCCTTATTTTTGGGCATAGACTTTACACAGACATAAAAATTTGTAACATATTTTCTGCACTGAATGCTTATTCTGTGTTTTAAAATAAGGTTTTAACCAATGCATGTCGCCCTATAGTATTTAAATGTTTGTTTTAAATCATTTCACTGTTATACAGTCTGAGAGGAAGCCGAAAAAAAGCTTTACTGTGAATAAAAGGATTTTACTGTTTGTCTTAACCTGATTTGGCTATCCCTCTTCACTTGAAGTGGTGAGCATTATTGAACCTAACTGAGACATTAATAAAATAACAACTAAACAAAAGAGTAATGGCTTTCATATCAAGTAAGTCTCTCTGAACTGAAACTTCAGGCTAATGAATGGCAGCAAAAGCTCCATTTAAATACTAATCAGGTGATGAAATACTGGTCATGTGATAAAATACTAATCATGATGAGCTACTAATCATATGATAATATCCCGTGATGCACTAGACAACATTTAAATGGTCTCAGTTGTTCTTAAGTAAAACTTAATATTAACTGCAGAATTCAAACCAAAATTAGTAGATGCATTTAGTGAAATCTACCATTTGTACCCCAGATATTCCAAATAGTCTTCTTTGCTTCTCCCTGATCCTATAAACTAGAAGAAATTTACTGAAATTGGAGCAACTTCAAGAATGTTTGTACAGAGCATTTAAATAGTCCTTATTTTTTATTGCTCCTACATGTTTCTGTATCCTGTATTTCAGTTTTTGTGTAATTTTACTAATGTAAAAATAGTTACACATGGGACAGGTTGCAATGTTGACTATGAGTATTGAGTTACAAGCAAGTAATCCTGGTGGGGCATATATAAGTGATGTATTAGTGCAAAATGTTTTGGGACCATCATTAATGAACCTGCGTATATTGCAGCTGTAATGTTTGAGTACAAGTTCTGTTACTGGATCCAACTTTACTTCCTCTGTCAACATCACTTTCTAAAATGTTCTTTATTATGCATACCCTTTTGTTAATGAATTTAGGCACCTTTCCCACAACGTTATATAATTCCTCATTGACACTAAATAACCTGCAATCATTTCTCAGGATTTAATAGCTGGAGTCTCAAAAGTATAGGTCAGGTATATAGGTACATTCCATTGTAACCCTTCACTTATTTTTTGTCATGTGGGATCATTCATCTATCCATGGTCAGTCCTGATTTGATTTTCTGGTTAAACCCTGAAAAAAATCTACATTCCAGTTGTTCCTCCTTCTAGATCGAGATGTAACTAGTGTTACTAGTTAGATATTTTACTCTTATAACCATGCTGTTAACTACCCCTATCTTTTAATGTTCGGGGTTCATGTTGTAATTAAGCAGGGAGTTACTTGAGATCTCATAACTAATAATGATCTCCAGTTTATTCTCTTTTTTTTTTTTTTAAAACAAGTTTATTGTTTTTAACATAGAAAATAAATATCATAACAATCTTATACAAGCAGTTAAAATATAAATAGTTATAACATTTAATAAAATAACCAAAGTATTTACAGAGACATCCACTACAAATCAAATCAGTTGATTAAACTGTAATGTCTTATTATTGAAACTAAGATTTTTTAACAGGTTTTGTAAAGTATCCCATATAGTATAGTAAGACGTTTTTCTAGTAGTTCTTGATTTTATTGTCATCAATTCCATATGACACACTTCAGTCATAACATTTTTAAATTCATTAAATGAAGGAGGAGTAGCTGAAATCCAATTTCTGGTTATTATTTTTCTAGCCACTGCTAGAATAGACCATAATAAGGGACATTTAACTTTTTTAACACTTTTAGGAACAGGAGTGTTAAATAATATAAGTGATTTAGAAACAATGAAATTATCTGTGAAAAGGGCCTGCAAAAAATCATTGATTAACTTCCAATATTCCTTCAATTTTACACAGTCATAAAACATATGTGCCCAATCAGCATTTATTTCTACATTACATCTTTTACATAAGTTGTCTTTATTATTTATTTTATTCATCATTAAAGGTGTATAGAAAGATCTATGTAAAATTTTCCAAGTAAAAAGTCTCCAATTAATGGAAGAAGTAGTTTTATAAGCAGATTCCAATATATATTGTTTATCTTGTTGTTTTGGTGATTCACCATTAATGGAAATGAAATAATTCCAATAGGTATCTGAACTGTAATGAGTTTCTTCTCTAATAATTTTATGTATGTGTGAAAGCTTACCTTTATCTGAAACTCTATGTTGTAAATTTAATATCAAGTAATCAATCAGAATTGGAACAGATTCTTTAACTGTTAAAGACATTAAATCAATTTTATTAATAAGATGTCTAAAAGTCTGAATTTCTAACCAACATGTTTCTCTCAAATCAAATTCTTGCTTTAAGAAGTCTAAATTTTTAACTTTATTATCAGACAGCAACTGATACCAATACTTTAAATCATTCTCAGTGACTAAAAGAGTTCTTTCAGAGGTGGTTGACAAAAGAATACCTTGTGTATACATTGTAGGGAATAGGATAAAATTCCATTCCTTATACCTAGGATGCATAAATATAAAATTACGATAACTAATAATAATGTTTAATGGGTAACTAACTATATATTTTGGTGTAATAGATGAAGTACAAAATTCTTTTAGTAACCATAACATGGGGTTATTTACAATAATAGTTTTATGTATTAAAGAGATTTTCATGAAGTGAATGCTAATTAGTTCCCAGTAATCTTTCCATCTTGCAACATATGACTGATCTATTAACAAAGTAATAACTTTTATAATAGAAGAGGTAGTATATAAATTAAAGTCTGGAAATGAAATGCCCCCTTGAGACCAGCTATTAGTATGTTTCTTTAATGCAATCCTAGGTCTATTAGGTGCCCATAAGAAATTTAACATTAATGAATTCAATTTCTTAATAATTATTTTTGTAGGTGGGAGTATTATTGATTGTATTAAATATAATATCTTAGGGAATATTATCATTTTAATAATTGTGAGTCTCTCTTCCATGGTAAAAAACATATTGTTCCAGCTATTGAAAAGATTTTGTATATTAAGAAGACAGTTACTATAATTATTATGTATAATGGATTTAATATCTTTAGTTAATGTTATACCTAAGTAAGTTATCTGAGCTGAGTTGGGTATATATTTGTTAAAATCATTAATGAGGACATTTTTTTCGTGCATATATTGGTAATATTTTAGTTTTTTCTTCATTAAATATCAAACCAGAGATATTTTTAAAATCCAGCATTTTATCAAATAAGGACTGCATAGAGGAGTTAGTTCCTGATGACGTAATTAGAACATCATCTGCAAAAAGTTGAATTTTAGATATTGTATTTTCATCTATATCAAATCCTTCTATATCAGTACTATTTCTGATCAAATTAGCCCAAGGCTCCATTATTAAAGTAAATAATAGTGGTGAGAGTGGACACCCTTGTTTTGTACCTTTTAAAATGGGTATTTTTTTGTGAGACATATGTTCCTATCTTAATATAAGCCAGTGCTCCTTTATATAGATGTTCAATTAGATTTACAAATGCATCAGAGAAATGTGTGCACTTTAGTAAGATAAACAAGTAGTCCCAACTTACTGAATCAAATGCTGAACTTATATCGAGACTAATAAGTGTTAAATCTTTCTTTTTCCTGTTTGCAAAATCAATTAACGTTAAAGTTCTCCTTATATTATCAAAAGTATTTCTATTTATAATAAAGCCTGTCTGATCCATATCTATTATGCCTGGGATGATTGTCTTTAATCTATCAGCAAAAATACTCATAAACATTTTATAGTCAACATTAAGTAATGAAATAGGTCTATATGAAGTGCATCTGGTTGGGTCTTTATTGGGTTTTAAAATTGGTGAAATAAATGTGTATTGCCAAGATGGGGGAGTTGTTAACTCATTTTGAGCCAAAATAAAAACCTTATGTATTAATGAGTAAGTACTTTTAGGAAGAATTGTATAAATATCTGGTATAATACCATTATTACCTGGTGCTTTGTTTGATTTAAGTTTGTTTATTTGTGTAATAACCTCTGTATATGAAATATTTGTATCTATTAGTTTAGTCTGTTGTTTGTTAAGTTTTTTGTTCATGTTTGTAGTTATAAATTTCTTTATTTTATCTTTAGGATCCATATTAATGTTATTATGATTAATTTTGTGAAAGTGATTTCTAAATTCATCTAAAATTTCTGGTAAACTAGAAACATTCTTCTTTTTCCCTGGAGAGAAAATTTCTTTGATATGATTTTGCTTATTCAACCTTTTTGTTTTATTTTTAAGTTTATGTAAGTATTTGGGACTTATTGAGTAAGACAAAAACTTATATTTCTCTAATGTTATTTTGACTTTATGGGTTAAAATTTCTTTGTATTTCTCATTTAATTTATTTATTTCCTCAATGACTTTTTTGTCCATAATATTTTCTTTATTATTATGTTTGCATTAGTCTAATTTGCTTTGAATATCTAATAATTCCTTGTCCCAAGATTTCCTTTTATTATTATACCATCTGATAGTTTGTCCATATAAATATGATTTTAAAGCATCCCAAATGTAAACAATGGAGACATCAGGTGTAGTGTTTAAGTCTAAGAAATGTTGCACTTCTGAAAGTATGTAATCTTTATAGTCTTTTAGTTGAGTTAAGTATGCTGGTATTCTTTTGATCTGAACATTATAAGTACTTTTTACCATAAATTCAAAGACAATTGAATTATGGTCTGATATAGGACACAAAATGATTTTGGAATTAATTAAGTCTGTTACCATCTGGTTAGAAATAAAGACTCTATCTATTCTTGAATAAGTTTTATATCTGTTAGAAAAAAAAGTGTATGGTAATGATTTTGAATCTATCTGATTATTAATATCATTCAAATGATATAAATTAACAAAATCCTTTAAATGTTTTGCATTAGATGTAATTTTCCTTTTTCCTATAGTAGTAGTATTTTTTTCATGTAGGATACAATTAAAGTCACCTGCTAAAATAATATCTCCTATAGAAAATGATATGATCTTATTGAGATGGTGTTTCACTGTATTAATGCCAATTCCTGGTATCCAATATACATTGAGTAATGTGTATATCTCCCCATTAATCTGTATTGTAACCATACAGAACATTCCTTTATCATCTTTATAAGACTTAATAGTTTTAGGTATGGGCATATTTTTATTCCATAAAATAGCCACTCCTCTCTTTTTCTGTGTGTGTTCTGAATTAACCAAGACTGTATATTTATTAGTGGCTAATTTATCTATATCCTTTTTCAGGAGATGTGTTTCTTGAAGGAATATTAAGTTGGCTCTATGCAAATTAATATATCTCATTAAACTTGCCCTTTTACATGGGTTATTCAATCCATCAATGTTTAAAGAAATTCCTTTTAGAGATATCATTTAGCTTTTATAAACATATAAGACATATAATCAGAATAACAATTAACAAAATAAGTGATATTATATCTCCTCCTTTAGGTGTTCCATTAATTATAACTGTATTTAATGAAAATCTTATGGAATTTTGTGTAAGTTTCATTTTTATTCGTAGTGACAATGAGTTTATAAAATGTGATGTGGATGTCAGAACTATATACATACAACAATGATCAGGTGAAAATAATGTTAGGATTAAACATTCCACCCAGCCTGGAGTTAAGAACTTCAACTTCGAGTGGCTCATACCACTCAAGTTATCCCCCAATCCTAAGCAGCAGTACCTCAGCTGCCACCAAATTAATTCAATACTAACTATTGTTAACTAAAGTTAACCTCATTTAATTAGATTATCTATTATGACAAAGCTAAACAAGTTATAAATCAGCTTCATATAAACAAGTAAGAACATCTAGAAACAGCTCATATTACTATGTACATCTATTCTGTATAATACACTCATAATCAAAATAGTATTCTAACAATCTTGATAATGGGAAGAGAGAGAGAGAAAAAAAAAGGGGGCATATCCATATGTTAGTTTATTAAAAGTTTGTAAGAATAAGTTCTTATGTTCATTTGAATTCAGTATCTTAGGCTATTATGGTTCAAACATTACGTATATTAGAGAATTCCTACTTTCTGCCATAGAAATGCAATTAACAGTTTTAAAAACTTTAAATTACTTGCACCAAAAGCTTACTTCTCATACTTATTATTGCCAATTAAATAAAATATTTATTCTCATACACAAGTTAAAAAATCATACTGCACAGCAATGTTAATTCCTAGTTATACATAAATCATTGTGATGAAAGCCTTGTGTATTTTATATATCTGAACTGCAGCTTTAAAATATGTCACCTGACAATTTCTTCTTAAATATAATCATAATGATACTTATGCTTGTCAGTTAGTCAAGGCAAATGATTTATAACATTGTATATGTTTAAATCATAAGTATTTATATACATTAGTGTGCTGCAGTCATATAAGCTTTCAAAAACAAGTGTATATGTAATTTACCTTCTATGCCTTCTAAAATATCTCACTTGTTTACTATGGCATACTAAATCATTTAAAATCATTATAACTTTTATATTTTATAAAATACATCTTAAATAAATAAGTTGTTATAAGGAATAACTCACATTTAGGTGTCATAAAGTTCGTTTTTCATCACAAAGTTGCATTTACAACAGTTCTACTTCCTGAAACAGCATTCTTCATGAATCTGCGATGTGTCAGTGTGAAATCAGGGGTCAAAGTTCAAAATGACTGCTTTCAGCTTCTCTGCATGTATTCTGAGTGTTGAAGCTTTTAAAACAACTCGAGGACACTATTCACGAGGAAACCCACATCCCAGATTGTCTCCCATAACATTCTGGTGGGAATTTTAGTAAAAGCAAGTGACTGACATTCATTTAGTAATACAAATGAATCTAAACAGTGCAAAACCTTCGCAAAGTATTTTACAAGTCATTACAGTCTCTATGACAGTGAAACCAAGCCTACAGTTATTTAACATATTATACAACTTATTTTTGTATGCCCCATTTCATTTTCTCATACAGATCTTATTATATACATATATCAGTATTATCAGAAGTATATAACTATATATATAAGAGAGAAAGAAAGAAAGAAAAAAGAGAGAAAAAAAGAAAGAGAGAGAGAAGAAAGAAAGAAAAAAAGAAGCTACAAAGAGTATCTACAAAGATATATTATTTGCTGTTTGTTTTAATAATGTTAAACATGAGACTTATTACTTACAACTATTTTAGTTCTAATTATTTGCAATTATATCATGACATATTATTTGAAATCATGTATAAGCAATTAAGTCATGGTATAATATTTAGCAACAGTGTTTAAACAGCATAAATAATTTTAAAGAGCTAATAAGTTATTATTTCACTTATTCCATATTTTTCATCAAACTTCTCTCCCTACCCTCCCCCACCCCTCAGTAAATGCATAGTTTAGAAAGAATGCCATTATTTAAAACAAGAAGAGAAAGGAAATGTATCAAATTACTAACCTTAGGTCTCTTTATCACAAAGAGAAACAAGTTGATTCATAGCATGTTATTTGTTCCTCAGAAAGTTTGATTATTTATAAAACAAAACAGTTCTTTGCACACAAAAAGTAACTTTGAATATATCTTTAAAACATTTGTGGCTTTCTGAAAATGTAGTAACTGTAATTGAAGAGTTCACAAGAAAAAAAAATATAGAACATGTCATTTGTTTTTTAGTCTTTTTTGCTTCTCCGAAGTCTTCCAAGAAGTTCCTGTTGCCATCCTCTTTAACAAAGGACTTGCCCATTCCATATCTTCTATTTTATCTAATATTTTATTTTTTTAATATACAGCAAAGCAGAGTCCAAGTCTTCAAAAATTCTAGGGCCATCAGGTAAAAAGATTTTTAGTTTGGCAGGAAACAAAAGGTGAGTTTTGAACTGTGCTTTCTTAAGCTCTCTTATTAATGGCAAAAAAACTTTTCTTTTAGTAATTACCAAGGGAGAATAGTCATTGTCAAAACGCACAGTTGCCTCATTAATTTTTATAGGTGCTTTAGCCCATGCAGATTTTAATACCATCTCCTTGTCATAAGATGATAAAAGTCTTACAATAACTGATCTAGGATATTTTTTATTAGAGTTAAAATTAGATAAAGACCTATGGGCTCTTTCAATACCAAAAGAAAATGCTTCTGACAAATCTAAATTTTTGGAAAGCCAACTATTTAAAAAGGAAGTAATGTTGTTACCTTCTATATTTTCTGGCAGTCCAAAAATCCTAATATTATTGCATCTGGATCTGTTTTCCAGGTCATCAAGTTTGGATTGTAGTTGTGTGTTCTGTTTCAGTAAAAATTCAATGTTAATTTCTTCTTCTTGAATTCTGTTGTCCATATCATTAAGAGTCTCTTCTATACCGGTAATCTGAGCTTTCTGAAGTTGTAAGTCTTGATGTAACAAATCCATTTGTTTTGTAGTTTTTTCTATAAAGTTATCAATTTTAGTATCCAGTCTGTTCATTTTAGTTGTTAGTTGCTGAATAGTTAATAGTAAAGACTGAAGCTCTTTCTTGATGCTGGAATCCTGACTGCTAGCCTTACTGGAACTCATTCTGAACAGAGGTGATGAAAGAGAAATTTCAAAGATGATTTCTGACAGGAAAATTATTTAAATTTTCTTTCTTTTTTTGATATTATTCAAGAAACTGATATTCCAAACGTATTTAGAAAGAAAATTATTACATTAGTTGAATTTAAAAGTAATTATTTCCTGTCAGAGCAGTTATGTTGGTGGAGCTGAAAAAATCTGCTGCTATCCTGTGTTCATCCTTGGCCACGCCCCCGAGTTTATACTCTTTTTTGACAATCATAATGTCCAAAAACTTTATGGTAGATTTACGAATATTGCTAGAGAATTAAAAAAAAAACCACTCCCCTGTTCAAATTTTCCAGGAAATCATCTAAGTTATTAAGGTTTCCTCCCCAAATCAAACAAAAGGTAAATTATAAAACAGCCATAGAATGTAGAATAATGGTAATCAGATCTGGTATACAAAAGTTTCGCTCCTAGTAAGCCATGACTAAACTTGTGAAATTCGGAGTCATAGTGGCCCTTATGGCTACCCCCATTAAGTTGTTGGTATAATTTGTCTTTGAAAACAAAATAATTTTATCTAAGAACACTGTCAAAAATATTCTCCCAAAAAACTTATTTCCTGGGCAATGTACTTATGGTCCTCCAACATAAAATGACAAGCCTAGTCCATGTCAAACTCCTTTGCTATAACTGCTTAAAGTGACTTAACATCTAAAGTCACAAACGTCGTCCTCCACTTGGATCCCATCCTCCCTTTCTTTGAAATGGAAGGAGTCCCTGATGAAAGCGGTTCTGAAAACTCGTTCAAAGCCAAGTCAATAAAGCTGTATTTTTTTTATTTATTGATTGGCATTCATGAAAGTCGAACATTAATAACATGAAAGTCAAACATTAGTTGATCATCTATGATGACATCTGAGTTTTGTGCTTGATTCAACTTCGATGGGAGCATTATTGAGACTGACTAGAGAAGGTATGCTTAAGGTGGTTAACATTTTTGAGTAAGAAAGTAAGAGTTTTGTTTTCTTTGGGTTCAGAATAAGCAGTTTTTTAAGAGAGTTAAAGGATGGCTGAGTGGTAGAGATGAGTTCAGTGGGGGATGTCAGCAATGCATCAACATATTGTACCAGGGATGACTGGAGGCAGGAAGTATAGAGTTGATTAGTAAAGAAATTGAAAAGTAATGGGCCAAGAATAGAGCCTTGGGGGACACCCATTTTAATAGAGAAGGGGAAAGAGCAGAAAGCCATCTCACTGATTGCAGTCGATTAGCGAGATAGCTGGAAAACCAGGCAACAGCAGAAGTAGAGTAGTTAAGGTTAGACAGTTTAGACAGAAGAAGTGAGTGAGACACAGTGTCAAAGGCTTTTGAAAGGTCTAAGAAAAGGGAAGAGACAAGTTTATTATCTCTGGCCAGCGAAAGTGTTAGGGAAGGATATAAGGGCAGTAGTAGTACTGTGTTACTGCGGTGGTGGTGCTGCGGTAGCATTGTCGCCTCACAGTAAGACGCTGTCCGGTTCGAATCTCAGCTAGAGCGTCTTCTGCATGGAGACATGCATGAATGGGCGTACCTTCATTGAAGGTTGTGCATCAGGCCTGGCAAGCCAGTATGTAAAAATCAACTGCCAATCATTAGCGGACCGGAGTTCCGCTGTGGTGACCCCTAACTGGGAAAAGTCGAAAGACAAACAAAACATTGATTGGCATTCGATTACTAGGAAAGTCAGACTGGGTAGGAGCCCATTTGAAGTGGTTACCTGGGGAAAAAAGCTCCAAAGTATTACAAAACATTTTAAAAACAATAATTTTAATGTCTTTAAACATAATACAAAAAACAACTACAGTTTAAATAATTATACTAAATTAGACATAATATGAAAACATTGTTTAAGAATAGATATAAGTTATATGAAAATGATTACTAGAGAAATTTTAGCTAGTTTATAAAGAAATTAAAGGTAGGCTAGTATAATACAAACAGAAATCGGAATATAAAGTGAAAGGAAAGCAGGCTTATAGTATATTTATAGAGAAAGCCAGGACAGACAAATTGATAAAAGTAAGGGAGTGAGTGAAGAAGGGAGAGTAAGTGTTTAGGGATATAGTTTATTCTGGTGTTGAACAAGAACAGAGACAGTTTTTGGCTATGAAGTCTCTCAGAATGGTTTTGAAGGATGGCAGGGAGGGTATTGACCTGGTGGATAGAGGAGTTTCAGGCCTAAGCAACATGGCATTAATACAGACAGTGCCCAGCAGATTTGACAGGTTTGTGGACAGACAGAAGGTTTTGGTCACTGGATTGTAATCACTGACTGAGAACATAGTTGTGTAGAAAGTTATTTAGTGCTGGACAAGCAGATAGATTCTGGATAATTTTGTAACTGGTAAGAAGCTGTGTATACGTTAAGAAGCTGTATATATGTTGGTTGATGGGGCAGTTCTAACCAATTTAGGCTTTTAAGTGCTATACAGTGGTAGATTCCGAAAGGGGTATTTTTTGCTAATTTAGCAACTTTGTTATAGCATTGTTCAAGTTTTATGTGATGCCTGAAGATTAATAAGGATGGGAGTGTCATAAAGAAGTGTGAGGAGGAGATAAATAGTGGGGAGTGTAGGTTTAGTTGTACTGGTGACGAAGCTTTTGGCTCTGTAAGTAGTTTTTCATGAGTTTTTCTTCTGCAATTTTGTAGATGCAGGTCGAATTTAAGATTGTCATCCACTATCATTCTTAATAATTTGCTATGAGAGGTTGACTTCAATGGTTGTATTATTAAGAGAGAGGACTTCAGATTTTATTTTTTCATGAGGCATGGCAGAGGGATTTGGGGGATAAAAGTACTAGCTCATCTCAGGCTTAACCCTAAAAAAAAGCCATTTTTCAGTTGCTATTAAACCTTCCTGAGTAATTTTTTGGATGTGTGCCATGCTATCAGATGTGCAAATAAGTATGGAGTTATCTGCTTACTGTATTAGGGAGGCCTGTTATATTGATGTTTGGAGGGTGTTGATGAGAATGTTAAAGGGAGGGGACTTCTTCCTGCATAAACATTCTGACTTAGAGTCCCCTGCAGATACGGAGGGACATGGGGAGATTGAGATTGTTCTTTGGTGCTTTGGGTATTCCAAAAATAATACCAGTAATAGGGCATTGCACACAAGTTTTTATAAAGATTCATGGATATCCTCCATTGTAGGAACTTTGCATACAACCAGACATTTAGTAAATGGTAACTCTTGTTAATATCCATTTTATTAACTACCTTTAAAGAGTCTTGTCACCAAAAAAGCAACCATTTTGGTGCCATCAGTGTCCATCAACACTGTTGCCTCCCAACATATTTTGTCTGCTTTCATGACTCATATTGTTTTTTCAGCTGAGGTATGTGCCAGTGTCTCTTATTCTTATTCTTTTTTGCTCAAGTTGTACTTTTTTTTTTCTTCACAAAACTGGTTTGGCTAATTATTCCCTAATTTCTGATGCATAACTTTTCTTGAATGCTTGGACGACCAGGTGAAGCTTTGGGTTAAACAAACTTTGTCTGTGGAATGGAACCAAGACAACATCAGACCTTCTAGGATCCAATAATAGTTCCACTATTTATTTAGCACTTTCATCTCCAGATAAAATGAGATTTCATCAGAATACTCCAAAATTAATTTAAGAAGTAAAGTAATTATGTGATGGTATACTATTGCAATATTTAAAGCAGCAACACATTAGCACACTATTAAAACTTATTTTAAAAAATGCTTTAAATAAAAGAAAAATCATTACATAATAAAGTTAATATACATTGTCATAAATACTATATAACTAGCAGACAATGATAACCTCTTAAATCGTAAATGTTTGCCATTGTAAAAAGAACTAAAGTCTGGAGAGATGTCAGTTATAAGAAAGCAAGGTTGCTAAGACTTTCATCCAGCTAACTTCAGTATGTACTTTTTCACCACATCATCCCCCAGTATCAGAAGTGAAGAGATGCAAAAATTCTTGTCATTCTTCCTGAGTTGTAGAGGGTATGAGGTTCTTGAGAAAGGTTTGCACATTTGTATTTTTTATGCTTGTTATGAGTAGTTCAGCAAATATAATGGTTGAGACCAGTAGAATTTTTATTAAGAACATGGTGTATACATGATTCTTCAACTCTGTTTAGCTATGCTGTCATAACACTAAAACACAGACACGAAAAACTAAAGTGCATTATTTATTTATTTATTTATTGTTAATTATTAATTGGATTATTCCACCAAGCCAGTGGCTCCTTGCAGAAGCCAACACAGGGAGAAATGTTTCCACAATGCAAAACTAGTTAGGGGATAACTTTTTAGAATAGTCAATGTGTACATATACAGTACAAACTTGCATAAGAAAAACTCATCAAAAACTAGGGATGGTTTATAGATCCAAATTCCTCTGTCAAAAAACCCCACAAAATTTAAAGTCCTCTCTCTTGATAACACAACCATTGTAGTCACTTCTCATAGCAAACTATTAGGGGTGATAGTGGATGATAATCTTACATTTGACCTGCATATACAAAATTTCATTTAAAAAAATCATCAAAAACTATGGATGCTTTACAGAGCCAAAAACTTTCTCACTGACACAACTAAAACTACACTTGCCGCTATTAATCTCCTCCCCACGATTCTTTATGGTGCTAGCATTCATATTAACCTCCAGGCTTCGCAAAAATTAAAACTTGAACAATGCTATAACAAAGTTGCTAGATTTGTAGCACATACCACTTTTAAAACCCACCACTCTAAGCCTAAACTGGTTAGAAATGCCACATCAACTAACATATACACAATGTCTTACCACCTATAAAGTTATCCAGCATCCATCCGCCTGTCCAATGCTAAAAAGCATTCTACACAACTGTGCTCCCAGTCGGTCATTGTGATCCAATGACCAAAAACTCCTGTCTGTCTGCAAACCTAACAAATCTGCTAGGCATTTTCTGTACTCATACATGGTTGGTAAGACCTGGAACTCCTTACCTGTATCCATCAGGTCTGTACACTCCCTCCGATCTTTCAAAACCACTCTGAAAGATTTCCCAGCTAAAATCTGGCTCTGTTCTTGCTAAAATCTAGGATAAACTATATCCCTAAATGTGAGCAAGTACCTTTGCATTCCTTATACTTCCTTACTCTCCCTTCTTTACGTACTTCCTTACTGCTACCTAATTGTCTTCCCTGACTTTCTCTCTAAATATACCATAAGCCTGTTTTTCCCTCACTTCATATTGCAATTCCTATTTGTATTAGACAAACTTACCTTTAATTTCTGTATAAACTGTCTTAAAATTTCTCTAAAGATTGAATGATTGTCATATATTTTGTATTGATTTTTAACCAATGTTTTTATGTTATGTGTAATTTGTTATAATTATTTAAACGCCCGATGTTTTTGCTTTATTTTTGAAGATTATAAAATTATTGCTCTTAAAATGTTTTGTAATAATTTGGAGCTTTTCTCCACGGGCCTCCACTAAAAATGGGCTTCTACCTAGTTGGACTTTCCCAGTAATCAAATGTTGATCAATCAGTTAATCAATAAATAAATGGTACTAATATTCTTTCATTAAGAAAAAAATATTTAGGCTATATTATGTTTTGTCCCATAAGTATGTAATCAACATTGTCTTCCCTGCATGACGGAAATGCTACCTTCATGAATCAGTTCCCCAGTATTAATAGACATAACAAGTTGACTGGGTCACTATGGCAACAGTTCTTCTAGATATCCTCCATTAGTGTTCAACCTTCAATTCTTAACATCATCTAGCTGAGCTCCATACCAAATCCTGGCCAGCTCATGATGCTGGGGCCAGGATCATATCTAAAAATAATGCGGTAGAGGAAAAATAAAGAATGTTGCTTTGAAACTGCCCCACTTGTTGCAATCATTATATGGGGAAGCTCTGCTCAGTCACACTGAATGGATTATGGGGGTGGTAGATGTGTGGTGCTCCTTATTAGAAAATCACAGCACATTTATCTAGTCATGTGATCACTTAGTCTGGCATAATTTCTAAGAAATTTTGGCCAAAAGTAAGAGGTTATGACTTATACAGATGTTTTTAAATTTATTTATTTATTTATAATTTGTTGGCTGGAATAATGTACTGATGAGTGATTGAGATGCAATAATTGCAGACACACCTGGGTGCATAAAACATTTTCATAGTACAGTCATAGCATTCTTAAGTTCTACAATAAGTGCATAAAAAGGTAATTGCCTCAGTGTTAGTGTACAGATGATGGGCTTGTTGTTCACATTTTATACCTACATGATGTAATGGCCTTCATTAAAAAGACAAGACCCTGACAGAGTACATTTCATCCATGAAATTATGTGAATAGTGTTAGCTGAAATGCATGAACACTTTTCTTTCTGCTTAGGTGACGGGAAAGTTAATCGAATCCGGGATGAGTGCTTTATATTGCTGTGTACGCAATCACTTAGTGATGAGTATTGGAAGAATCACATTAGTCAGTGGGAAGAAATGGGTTATCATGTAACTGTGAAATGCAGAAAACGATTACATTTGCCTTATTCTGTTGTGTGCTAGTTATGCACAGGACTGCTTGCATTTATTAAGAGCTCTAAAGGCTGGAGGAAGAGTGTGTAAGTTTTGGGTCCGGGATAGTGAAAGATTAGACACTAGTTTAGTGTTTGCTTTAGGGCTATCTTAGACTATGAACAGAAATGATACTCATGCTGCAAAGGAAATAGCTTCTTGACAAGAAATGAGCAGGTTTCTAGGTTTAGAAGCTTAAGTAGTAAATAAGCTACTAACAGTCTGTATGTTCTTTATCTTGTAGCTGTTTGGCCTTCTTAAGTACACAGCAGCTGTGGTCTTGTAGATGCATATGTTATGATCTGCATATTCTTTTTTAAATCTTTTACACTGTCCATCTTTCTTGGAGTCAAAGGCAGACACTCATAGTGAGATATCCCTGTGTATTATATAGACAGACTAGAAGGAATTCAAATGATCCACAATCCAAAAGAGAGACAACGATGAATGCTAAACCATGGAACTAAAGCTGTGTCATCAAAGTGTTATATAAAGAAACATTGACTGTTTAATGCCAGAATCCCAAAATGCACCGCCTTTTTTTTGTATGGAAAAATGCTGCAATCCCACACAAGAAAGTGTTTGTACATATTAAGTATGGTTGTCTTATGCCAATAAGCATGTACGTTGGGGCACACCTTATGTGATGTAATTAAAGTATTTGTGTTTGTCTGAGGAAAATAGCCAAAGGAATGCATTATATGACAGTGTTAGGTGCCATTCATTACATAAATCGGAGATTGATTTTATGGCAGTACCTCTTTTACCCATTTCCTGCAGGGGTACAGTGTGTGGGGGGGTTCTAACTGTTGAAACCATTTGCTATCCTGGTGTCGATGTCTGATTCTTTTTATCTCTCCCTTTTATTGCTGCGGACTGGACTTAGCTGCTTGCAGTGCAGCACTGACCATTACTTCTTACGACTGCTTAGGGTATAGTTTGCATTTTCTTATAGTAACATACTCTGCACAATTGAAAGACATCTCCATTCCTCCTCATCATGTCATTGCACACATTATACGGTGCCCATAAGACGTTCATAGGTTCATAGGTTCATAGGTTTATACTAGGCTATCTGCCCTAAGGCATTTATAAGCCTAGCCCAAATTTTTGTGGCTTACGCCACCCCTTATATGAAAAAATACTGTGCCCATTAGTTTGTTGTGCCTCTGTCCAGCAGTGACACAGAGATGATTCCCGTGGTAAACCTACGATCTCCCATCCACAGGTCTAGATTTCTCTTGAACAGAGTCAGCGAGGTGCTCTGTCTCACATGGACCGGGATTTTATTCCACAGCATAGGGAGTCTCTGAGTGATAAATCTATCCCTCCAGCACGTCCTATTTATATCCGTGCTAAGGTTTAAGTCGCTTGCTCTAGTGGTTTTGGTGGATTTGGATTTTTGAGGTGGAGCATGTCCATTAATTCCGGGTTGGACATGGCCTTGTATGTCAGGCACATGTCACCTCTGAGCAGGCGGTATGCGACTGAATAGAGCTGGAGTTTCTTCAATCTGGCAGCATATGACAGATTTTGGAGTCCCTTTATCCTTTTGGTGAGGAACTTTTGGGGTCTCTCCAATTGCTGCAGATGTCGGGTGAGATACATCCCGAATGGGGCATTGTACTCGATCATTGGTCTGATAAGTGAAGAGTACAGGGGAACAATGACCTCACTAGATCTGGATGTGAATCCCTTCATGATCAGGTGGGCAATGTAGAAGGTCTTTCTAACCACTTTAGCAATGTGAGTGTCAAAAGAAAGGCCACTGTCAACCTGGGTCCCCAGGTCCCTGATAACCTCTTCTGTGCTTAGTGGATTGCCACCTATATGGTAGCTTGGGGTTACCTTGTTTTTCCCGAAGGGTATGACTATACATTTTTTGGCATTTAACTTCAGGCCATGGCTCTGGCACCAGCTATCTGTTTCCGTGAGTCCCTTCTGAAGGATATCCGTGTCCAATGCACTTTCCACTATGGCGCCCAGTTTGCAGTCGTCTGCAAACTTTGTCAGCCAAAGTCCTCCCATGCTGGCCTGTACTTCTGAGAAGTAGATGCCAAACAATAGGGGCCAAGGACCGAGCCCTGTGGGACACCACTTGTGACCGGCTTGGAGTCTGACACAGCGCCAGCAACTCTAACCCTGTGGGTTCTGTCCTTAAGCCAGTTTGCAACCCATCTTGTGACATATGGGTTTACATTTAAGCTGGTAAGTTTTTCTACAATACCCGAGTGGGGTATTGTGTTGAAAGCCTTTGCAAGGTCAAGGTAGGCTGTATGGACTGCCTTTCCTCATCAATGGCCTTGGTGACTGTTTCAAGAAGTCGACCAAGTTCAAAAGGCATGATCTTCCCTTGACAAAGCCAAACTGGGTCGGGTCCAATGTCTGCAAGTCCCTATATCTTTGTTTATGAGCTCCATTATGATCCTCTCCATAGCTTTGCAGACTAGACTTGTTAAGCTTATGGGGCGTAATTACCAGGGTCCGTGAGGCGCCGCCTTTGTGGAGTGGGACCACAGTTGCCGACGCCACTCCTTGGGCACATATCCTGTGGTAAGGCTGAGATTAAACAGCTGCCTTATGTGCGGGTTAATTCCTCATTTAGCTCGTGTAGCACACAGCCGGGGACACCATCCGGTCCCATTGATGCTGTGTTTTTAGCTTTAGAGAGAGCAGCTTTCACCTGCGCATTTGAGATGTCCAGGAGGCTACACTCGGCTGGGATAGTTATCTCTCCTTTAGGGGAGAGGGGTGAAGTTTGCACTGAACCTGTCTGCCAGTATGTTGGCAATGTCTGTGGGTTCAGTGATTTTTGTATCATTTTGGACTAATTCTGAGCATATCTGGGAGTTTCCACCCAGGTTCCTAACATAGCTGAAAAAGGCCTTATGATTGTCCTTTGAATCCATGGCAATTTTTCTCTCAAAATTGGCCTTAGTTGATTTTATGAGTGCTCGTATTTTTTACTAATAATGATCAGGGTGACTTCCCTTTTATGGATTTTGTTCTATCATGTAATAGCTTTCTCCTCTTATTGTAAAGTTTGTTAATGGCTGGGGTCCACCAGACTGGACGTTTGCCCTTTGTGGAAAGAGTCTTGGTTTTATTTGGGATTGCCTGATCCATGCAGTCCTGAAGGTGTTCATAGAAGGCATTTGTAAGGGCTTCCGCAGCTTGGTTTGTGGTTTCCTCTGGCTCAGGGGCCTTGAAGGATACTACACCAGTCTTGAGTAGTGTGAAGTTTGCTTTAGAGAAGTTCTTCACTATGGTCTTTTTTGTTTGGGGTGGGGGCGGGATGTGGATTTCCAGTGAGATTAGTTTATGATCAGATCTCACCAATGAGGGATATACTTCCGGTGTGGAGCATTTTGTCCCCATGTTTGTGACAATGAGATCTAGTATATTTTCTCCTCTCGTGGGAACAGTGACTAGCTGTTCCATGGCATTTGAATTTATGAACTCCAGGAACCGTTGGGCTAGAAAGTTAGGGCTTGAGTAATGTTCCCAGTCTATATTCGGGTAGTTGAAGTCACCCAATATGATGGTGTTTGGAGATACATTTATACCCTCCAGTGTCTTCAGGAAGGCTGTGTGGGGTTCCTGAGTTTGAGAGGGTGGCCTGTAGCATGCTACAATTTGTAGAGCAGTTTTGCCTATGGTTAGTTGCACCTGGATGGTTTCCGAGCTTGCGTTGCCACCAACCTGGAGGTGTGGGTATCCTTTATGAATATGGATACACCCCTCCTTTTGTGGTGTGGTCCGGGTTTTGGGGCGGAACGCATGATATGAGGTAAAACCTAATAGTGCCGGGTGCTCTCAGGAGCCTTGAACCAGGTTTCAGTTACAGCACAGACATCGATGTTCTCCATACTGAGAAGGGCCTCGAGTGCGTGCATTTTGAGATTTAGACTTCTGGCATTGAGCAGCATTACCCTCAGTTTCTTCCCATTTTGTTTTCTAGGGTGGTAGGTTTAGAATTTGAGCCTTGCCTAAAAAGGCACTATGGGGGTGGCAAGAGCCTTAGCCAATATCCAGAATCCCAGGGTGACAGGTGCAAGCCGTCCCATGCGAAGCAGCGTGGCTTGTCAAGCATGTCATCCCAGGCAGACAGACACTGGATCCCCTTTGAATGACACCAGACATTAAGCCAATTGTTAAAGCTGATCATCTTGTCTCTATATTGTGGCATCATTCTTGGTGAAGGAAGGATACTGCTCAGGGTTAGGGTCATACCTGCCTGGGCTACATAATCAGAGAGCTCCTCTATGTCTCTTTTCATGTAGTCCAGGGAGGTATGTCTCAGGTCGTTCACACCAGCATGGACAATGACTGTGTCATATTTGTACTTGCCATGGAGTGACCAGTGCTTGTGTTATGTGGCGGATTCTAGCGCCCGATAGGCATCTTACTGTGACCCTCTCCTTGTTCAGCCTGGTGAGTGGGACGTCAGTGTGTCTGACTATGGAGTCACCTATGACAAGTATGTTTGGTGTTGTATTTGGCCTTAAGGGCTGTGACTGCTTTGCACACTGCTTTTGTGGTTTATGTGTTGCTTGTGGGGTGTCTTGAGGTAGCAGTTGTTTGGGTGTCTGCTTTGGAGGCCTCTGCTGTTTAGGTAAATTTTACTCAGAGCCTCCGAGTATGTCTTTGTGTGTTTATGTGTTTGATTCAGTGGAGTGGTAGCATTATGTGAGGCTGGTTTTGTGGTGTGTGTAGTTGCTTTCTCCTCCTGTCTGGTCTTGCCAGTCCTGAGTTGAGAGAGCTCAGCCTCCAGTTTGGCTAAATAGCTGCATCTCGCAAGTATTTGTGTTATGTGGGAGGAGGAGAGGGTTGTCTGTGTACATGAGGCAGTTATAACATTGCCTCAAGATTCCCAGATTCACCAGCTGGACCGAGAGGAGATTGACAACTGACCTTTGGACATGCTAGAATAATATTGGGAAATCCTTAATTGAAAACAAGGGCCAGTGGGGAGTGAGGGTGTAGTGCTTTTAATTTTTAGTGCTGACTTATATAATTGCTTTAGTGAGCAAGTGCCAGGTAACTTGAGTGCAATGTGTTACAAGTAACTAAATGCAAAAACGACAAACAGTAACTTTCTTTCAAGTGAAACAAGGAAATAAGTACAGTAAGCAATGCAGATATCACTAGTGATCCACAGAAGCGCTGAGAAGTTGCGTATTAGGTGGAATTAGCTTCCAGGGAAATAACAAGCAATCAAACAACAAGCATATAAACAAAGCTAGATTCATCAGGCCTGGATCTAGTCTATGCTAGAGCAAACAAGGTGAACCAATTTCAGTAAGATACAGTTCAAATATTCAGGCACTATAAACCTTTAACCAGAAATTCCCAGCTCAGAAGGGCAGAGTCCAGCCTCTTCTCCCACAAGAGTGCAGACCACGAACCTTCTTAATGTAAAATAACTGGCCTGAAGCCCAAGTGCCTAAACCAGAACTAATACACTTGGACACTGGGCTCTCAATCAGCAGTTCCCAACTTAGAAGGATGAAAGCTACCTGTCCTGCCACCACAGTGCTTGCCACAAACCTTCCTAATGTAAAACAACTGGTCAATGTGACTGCTTTCCCTGGTGCTGTAGTTTGTACAATGTGTTGTCTCACTACATTTTACTGGTACACTGGCACTAATCATATACTTAACCACTTTACCCTGTGACATCTGGATGGTCAGGGTCATGTCACAATAAAAGGCAGGTTTTGTAAGATCAGCATACTTATCTGGTTACCAGCCAGATAAATAAAGAGCAGGGAACTTCTAAATGACTCTGTAAATTGCACAGAAATGGGAGTGGGCAGGCACTGCAGAAAGAGCACATACCATACTAAAGGTTACAACCAATAAGCAAGTGAGCCGACAGGTGTGGTATGAAGTTCTTAGGAAGTGCACACTTAAGTTTAGGAAACAAATTTAGAAGGGCAAATTCCTGAAATGACTGAAGAAGTATGCTGTTGAAGATTTAGGTGTTACAGAATAAGAACGTGCTTTACAGAAAAAAGGTAACACCGATCAGTTTGTAAGAAAGCAGAGTGAGATGAGGCTGCATAAAATACTGCTTTATAAAGAGAGAAAAGGTAGGGATATTCCCTATTTAATAGACATATGTGATGTCACAGCAAATTAGTTTTTCTTTTTCTCTCTCTCTTCTTTCCTAGTTATGTTTTGTGTTTTTCCCCACTCTTTCTCCTCCTCTGCTGATTTCTGCCTGCCTGATATCCTTCTTTCAGAGTGTGTTGCTTTCCCAGGTATACTACACAGTGCCAGCCTGACATTACCCCTTCCCCCAGTCAGTTGTGCTTCTATTCACAGGGATGGGCACTGCTACAGAAGTTTTAAGGACTACCATGAGCAGAAAGCAGAGCCAAATCATGGTCAAATGGGACCCTGGCAATGTAATAGAATGAGGATCCTCAACCGTGCCAGTATTTTGCATACTACAAGCACCTGACTCTCAGGCATTTAAAAACCACTTTCTTGCAGCTGGGGATTCGGGTGTCTTGTAGCTCACACAAGCAGCTGCTCAAACTCAAAAGTTTGGGTGAGATGTGGCAGCTGTGTGTAGAGAGTGGAGCTGTATAACTTCCCCTAAACACAGTAGCTGAGTTCAGGCAAGTTTAATGTGGCAGTCAAGATGGGGGGGGGGTTGGGAGCACAGAGTATGTCTTCAAGTAATGATCAGGAGTACAATGCTGTTTAGGGGGGATTAAAGTTAGGGAGCAGGAGGGTAGTTTTAGGGTTAGGTAGTGATTGAATATTTTAAGATTGGGGTAGTGATATGGTTAAGGACTGACAAGGAGCCTTAAGGTTACAGTTAGGATTCTGGTAGGACTGTACCATTTAGCATGGTCCAGTGGTGGGAAGGTTAGGTAATTAACTAGGATCAAGCTGGTGGAAGTTAAAGCAATTGATATTTAGAACAAGAGGCTCTGAGCACTTGTAGTAGACTCCACTATCCCATTACTTGGCTGTCTTTCCCCAGTTACCATAAACACTGTTCATAACTGTCACTGTACATACTGTTTTCTTCTTTTCTTTTCTTTTACAATGATCACAGAAATTTGGATTTAATTTAAAACTTTTATTACAAACTTTACAGCAGAAACACTGGCAGCCATAAACAAAACACTGCCACGTTAAAAACAGACCTAGCATGTACTTCAGTAAACTTCTCTGGCCTTGAAACTCACATTTATTGAAAATGCATCTGGAAATCCATTAAACTACAAGAGATGTGTCAGGATTCATAGTCAAATAGTATATATTGAAGAACTAATTAGAGACTATGTGATGGGTACAGGGAGTTCAACATGCGAATGTATAGCATATCTTTAACAGCCTGGGATAGCCCATTGGATATGACTATCCCTTTTAAGGGACAGCCCAAGAGTCCTGTTTAGTTAACGGATGTGATTTAAGTCACACAGCAGGGAAATCAATGCTGAGGGAATTAAACCCTGCACTACAGGAAATAGCTCACTGACAATTCATAGCCTGATTCATCTGCACAAACTGCCAGGCAAACTCTGTTGTAGCCCAGCACAGTGCATTTAACATCCATGTGCCTGCAAAAAACAAGCTAAATTAAAAATATATTCTTAGTTGCAATATTAATATTTTATGAGACTTTGTGTTGCTTGGTTTATTCACACCCAAATAATAAACATGCCATCAACAATTATATCGATGGAACCAATGATCATAACTGTTCCTATTTACTACAATCATTTCCTGCCTTTACACCTTAACTACTTTGGTGCTGTAATCAAGTATTTATATATCAATACACACACATCTACACAGCCACATACACACTATATATGCCTATAATCCTCTGTGATTTACCAGAAAAAAATAAGTTGATGAGGGGACAGGACATAAATATGAGGCAAAATCAGAGATATTCTGCAAAACTGAAGACAGAGAGGAGGCAGACTACTCAATTTCCCATAAAAGTTAACTGAACAACATGTGATGTATCAACATTCACTTACTGAAAGACAAATATCAAACTCTAAAAACTGGCATTACAGGCTGCCTGACTACAACATCCAGTGACTTATCAGGAAATTAAGAAGGTAGCAAAGTTATGGCAATTAATGTAGATGTTTGAGGCTCCTAAACTCTCAATAAGCTGCTCCCTGGTGTCAAGGGGACAGGGTCTGAGTCTTTCTACCTCCATTGTCTACTGTGTGACTCTGAGCAAGTAACTTAACCAGATGCTGCTGCTCCATGGCCCTAAAAAGTATTTAACAGCAAAACGGCAGATTGTGAATATGAGGCAATAAAATAATAATACTTCAGAGCATGTTTATGAGATACAGGCTCAGGGAGGTCGATTCACACCCATAGCCATATGAGTAGTACTTACCATTAGAAGATTAGCTACTAGATCCATCTGTTAATAGATTAGTTACTAAATCTATTTTCTGCACAACTGCTCCACAAACTGGAGGTTTGAAATCTCCACCAACTTGCAGGCCCCACAACAAATCAGAGGTTTGAATCCCATTAATGTGCAACTTGCATGTCAGAAAACAGGCTTCACAAATTGGAGGTTCAAAGTCTGCCAAAGTGCAGGTTGCAGGTCAAAATTAGTAGATCAAACTCTCAATCTGCTGACAGGTCTAAAACAGAGTTGCCTTGCTGAGGTATGTAATAGATTGGGACAGTGTATTTTTCTTTTCCTGTTAATGTGCCCCCTATGCCCACAGCCAGCTTTGGGCCCTAGGCAGCTGCCTAGGTTGACTTGTGCTGGATACAGCTCTGGCAGAAAGTGAAAAAATGTATATTTTTCATCTTATTGTTAAGTTCTACATAATCCAAACCTGCATCAGCACAATAGCTGCTTGTTATTATTATTTCTAATCCCAGTTGCTCGCCATCTTGCTGACATGCATTCTGGCATGATCATAGTCTGTTCTGTCAAATCCTAATTCTTTTGATTTACAATGGAATTATTAAGGAATACTGTTACATTTTTAAATCTTCAGTAAAAGTATGACTGACTGGTTTTCAGTGACTCTGATGTATTTGCTTCATACATCCAAGTTACAAATCTGTAAAAAGTACTTGAAAATAAATAAATAAAATTAGCCTTTTTAAGAAGTGGAATTTTGCAATGTTTTAATCCTGCCTCACACTGTCCATCCATGAATCAGCCAGAATATCATATTTCCTGGCTTTTAAAGCTCTGCAAATTAGTGAAGTGATCTGTTTATTCGGTTTCTTCACCTTCAGATTAAAAAAGGCTCAATAGCTCTATGGCCCCAGAGGATAGAAAACATTCATCTGTAAATGACAATATACAGTAAAACAGCTGTGAATTTTCAACATGAATAGCTTTATGAGCTCAGTGGATTGTGGATATGAAATAAAAAAGAACACTAGGTACTTTGCTATGTTTTTTTCCTTTGCAAGAAAATTTTAAATGTGATAAACAAAATGAATTAGGAGCAAAGGAGAAAAATACTTCAAGGAAATGTCATGAGATTTCATTTAGCCCTAATATACATATATTTCAGGCACTAGCAGCAAAGCCCATCTAGCCTGCCAATAAGCCAAAATAGTCATTCCCATAATAAGTGCCCAAGTTGTTCTTAAAATATCTAAATTATAGCTTACTTTAATATAAGTTGGTAGTCTATTCCATGCATCAGCTTCTCTGTCATAGAACCGTATAGTAGGTCTTCTTCTGCAGAGGTTATATAATAATTCTCTGCTACTTTTTCATAACCTCAAACATTTCCAGAGGTAGTTGTCTCTACTGAACCAATATACCTGAATAAGGTCTCCTCAAATATCTGAATGAGACAATGTGCAAGTTGAAATATTTTAGTTAAATTTTCACTCCATGGATGCCCTTGGTACATGTCCTCTGTACTTTTTCCAATTTACTCATGTCTTTTTCTTATAAGGTTTCCATATATTTATTCCATACCCTAGTTTGGGTCTAATGTAATTGACGAACAGTGATTTCATCATTTCTGATTTGCTAGACTTTATAAATCTTTTTATACAACTTACTGTTCTATAATTATCATTAATCAATTGGTTGATATGATTAAAAAAACTCAAAACTTGATCAACCTGTATACACAAGGCCTTAAAATTAATCTGTAGTTTTAATCACTCTGTATTAAATACTCTGCCTTCAATCTATATCTCAGTATGGAGTTGGCCAAACGGTTATAGTGTTTACAAGGTGCAGACTTTGATTTTCATTATGAAAATGAAATTAGCTAGGCTTAAAATAGCCTATGAGGACAGCATGCCTAGTACTTACCTATAAATGTACAAGAAAACTGACTAGAATAAAAATGCACATGGAGAAAGAGCTAAATCATGTTTTTTTTTTTTTTTTAATATGTGGAAGCACTGGGGTCATTCTCAGGAAATTAAATTTTCTGGTTAGGGGAAGTTTTCCAGTAATTAAAGCAGCCAGCATGTTAGTGGTGAGAAATCTGCCATATCTGGCTTTTGACAGCAGTCATTCCACTGGAGCCATTTGCTTTTTTTGAGACCAGACCTTACTTTGTAGTGTGTAGGCATTCATTTGTATCAAGGCAGTCTAGAACAAATGACTGATTTGGATATCTGATCACAACTGTGAAGAAGTCCTGCTAGGATCAAGCCTCCCGGCTACTACCAGGGAGTACACAATGCAAAGCATAATCCAGCAACTACTCTGTGAAAAAAAAAGGTTAGCTAATCATTAGCTGCTTCTTCACATTACCCTTCCAGGCAATCCTCCTGATGCAAACCAAAACATAGGTCAATGATGATATTGGTTGATGCAGCCTCCACCCAGTCCCCCACAGGACAACCCTCTAGAGTGGCTCACTGTCACTAGTTCTTGACTCCTTACTGCTACATGAACCCCCCCCCATCCATCCATTTGGAGGTATCCAGTGAGCCTTCTTTTATGGCTGGAGTAAAGTTGTGTTAATTTATCCTTCTAAGAAGCATGGGGCTGGTTATCCACTATGGCTAGATTATGGTACTTTTTCAAGGTCTTTCACTGGGTACACCACTGTCCATTTTCATAGGAATGACTCAGTCATCAATTCTTGGTTAGGCTACAGTGCTAGTTATCCACACTTGTTAGGGCATGGCACTGGTCTTCCATTTTAATTAAAACATGGCATTGGTTATTTAGAGATCTTCCAAAATGGACCTAGTTTACTTGATGTTCTTCTTTAGTCTAGCACCTACAGAAAGCCCACCTTTAGTAACTTCTGTCTTCACTTTTTCAGCAGTCAGTCTTATGGTCAAAAGGTTAGGATGGTGAAAGGGCAATTTATAAGGTTGCCCTATGTGGTCTCTGACAATGGTCAGTTTGAGGCTGAGGTTGCTAACATGAAACTGATGTTTCTTGAAAGAGGTCGTTAATGATGTTGCATAGAATAGGGATAAAAAAGATAAACCTATTCTGGGAGTAGGTACCACAAAAAGTAAAGATGAGCCCTGTGGCATGTCACTGGTGACAAACCTTTACAGAATAATACATCCCTGTGGATTCTGTCTGTGAGCCAGTTGGATATTGAGAAGATTACATAAAGGGTCAATATTTAAGCAGGTATGTTTGTCAGTAATACAGCATGTGGGGTTTTATCACAAGCCTTAACTAAATCCAGATATGCGATTTGTACCAAATGGACATTATTCAATGCTCCAATTACCTTTTTGAACAAGGCCACTAGAGTTAGTAAATGTTAACTTCATTTCACAAATGTGGACTGGTTCAGGTTAAGGGACTATAAGATATAAATATCTGTGTTCAGAAGTTGCATAAGAGGTTCCATTACTTCACAAACAATAGAGATTAGACTAATTGGTCTATAGTTCTCAGGGTCAGTGGTGTTGCCACGTTTGTACAGGGATACCATTATGGCTGCTCCCCATGTCTCAAGCATGTATCTAATGGAGAGGCTAAAACTAAATAGGTTTATGAGGGACCTGGTGAGGATATATTTAGCACTACAGTAAACTCTCAGTTAACCGGCACCCATGGGGATTGATAGATGCTGGATAACTGTAGTTTCTAGATGATTGACAGTTACTATTAAAAATAGGCCTGACTATAGTACCCTATACTATTTTTATGGCTGACTTGTTCTCAGGTTGGGGGGAGAGGGAATTTATTCCCATCTTCCTTTTTAAAATGCTAAAACTCTAAAAATGTAAGGTATGTTTCTGCAGGGGAAAAGAGAAAGTGCAACATAGAAAAATTGTATTGTATTTCTTTGATTTTTTTTTGCTAGTTGTTTGAGTTCCAGTTAACTGATAGTTTACTGCAATTAGGAGACAGTGTGGTATGTTATCTGCACCCGCAGAGATGGTATTTTTGGTTTTGGAGTGGCATTTAGGACCTGTTTAGAAGTAACTGCAAGGGGAGTCACAGACTGTCATAGTAGGAGGCAGAGACAGGCAAGGAACATAGATCATGGAGTAGTGAGTCAGGAATAGGTGGTACAGTTGATGGTCAACTCCATGAATTGCTGAGTTTTACATCTGTGATTCCTAACATAGTAATAAAAGGCCTTATGCTTAACTTTGGAAGAGGTGGCAATATTCAGTTTGAGGCTGACTTTGCAAGTTTTGGTCTTATCTCTACATTGCTGCAAACCTTTTTTAGCTCATCTGTAGAATGAGGAGATTTGAGTTTATTACTTAATACATTTGGTCGAATTACATTTGGTCGAAAATGGTATTTAGCCCATGCCCCACTGCAGTGCAGCCCTGGAGTGAGAATATAAAGTTAGGGAGGCGTGGGCGGCATTTTTTGACCAAATGTAATTTGACCAAATATAGTAGATCCATTTATATATATCTATATATATATATATATAACAAAACTACAAACGACCCAGAGGATAAACGCTCCTGCGTGATAAACGTAAATACAGCAGAAATAAATAAAACCATGCAGGTGCGAGCTGGCTGAGACTTCTTTCTTCATATACAACGTTCCGAACCAAAAAACAACAGTTCCTAAGACAATCCCTGCAATGTATCACAAAATGAAGACGTCCGATGTAATCCAAAAGGAATTTAATTGTGCACAGTAAGCGCTTTCACCCGAAGGCTTTGTCAAACTATTACAGCAACCACCATTAACATTCAAGTTTAAATAGTGTAGCAGTATCCATCATTGGTCAACATTCTCACCTAATTTACATACTAAATTAACCAAGACTGCATTTGCCAGCGCTCATTTAAAAACAACTTATAAAATTTGATAGTATTAAAAGACATATTTTAAAAACCAAATACAAAATTCCATATACATAAACCTAGCCTACACACACTTATAGGGTATTCAAAGCTTTACATATAGTAAATGCATACATCCAAAATAAAACTAAAATGAAATAAAATAAAAACAAAATAAATATAACTAAACCCTACGGCAATCTTAACCATGATGCTAGCCATAAAATCATGTCGGACATCATATAATGATTACCCCATACCTACAACAGATAACTTATACCCTTTAAATATAATACAACAGTATACTCCACGCATCACCACAGTAATAATCTAAGCATACAGATTTTACATCTAACACCTCAGATAATACCATAAACAAACGGACTGTTCAGGGACATACCAACATATAGTGTTGAACAGCCATAAGTAAGATGAAATACTGAGGAACTTATAATAATAGACATTTATTCAAATAACATCAAAGATCATCCTAATCATTAAATATACAACCACACAATTAATGGACACATTCTAAATATAAGCTTCAAACAATTCATTTACATGGGGTGTGTATATAAATATAACCCTAAACCAATAATACACATCCCTATACCCACTCTCATCCATAATAATTTCCACAACTCATGGCCTCAATAACCTCTTCTTTTTTAGAATGGGCTTCAGTTGTACCCTGTCATTCAGACCAGGGTACATGTCAGCTTTCATGCGTATTATCCATCTCAACTCACACTCCAGTAGATAATTATCAATATCTCCCCCTCTAACATTGGGCTCTACCTTCTGAATTGCACAAAAACTAAAATAGTGGTCAGACCCTGTACTTCTAATATGTTTGGCCAAGGCATTGTTTAAGGAACCTAAACGTATATGATATACATGGTCCCTTACTCGTTCCCTAAGTTGCCTTGACGTCTTTCCTATATAAAACACATCACAAGACGTACATCTTGCTAAATATATTACATGCATACTTCTACAACTTGTCATCGTCTTAAACTTATATTCAAAACCTGTCACTGGGTGTACAAACCCCATTCTAACATCTATATATCTACATTGGTTACATTCATTACATGGGATTGTATTATACTCCTCACTTGTGCTATCTAGGTCATATGAAGAGGACCCATGACATAACTTCCGTTTAAGATTAGGTTTATTCTTATAGATAAAATTAGGGTCTGGACCAACTAACACACTAATCTCTTGATCTAGCTTTAGGACATCCCAATATCTGGTTATTATGTCCTTAACATCTTTGACGTCTCTTGTGAAATATAATGGGAATCTAACATCCTCCCTAACATTCCTATGTTCACAGTCTCCAATTTCTATCCATTCACTGAAATATGGACGTGCTCTTGTACTCCTTAAGTCATGGACCATTTCTACTTTTTCATTTAAGTCCGACTCACTATAACCTCTCTCTATAAACCTTTTTGTCAAACTATTTATTTCTTCCATGTATCCCGGGACTGTAGGATTCAACCTCGAGGCTCTCATTGCTTGTCCCTTCATGATGTTATCAAAAACGAACCTCGGGTGCATACTACTCCGATGTAATAATGTGTTCCTGAAGCAAGGTTTCCTGTGGATATTGGTATTTATTAATCCACTCTCTAACCTATAAAGGTTCACATCTAAATATGAAATTCTTTCTTCAGAGTAATTGAGTGTAAATTTGAGGAAATTAGTCATCGAATTCATTTCCCCAACAAAACTAAGTAAGGTTTCCTCAGACCCCCTCCAAATAAGGAAGAGGTCATCCACAAACCTCCGATAAAAACCAACATTATTCTGAAATGATGCATTCAATAATAATGATTCCATCTCCCAGTCTGACATCACCAGGTTGGCGTAGCTATTGGCACATGAAGTGCCCATAGCTACGCCATCCTTCTGAATATACATACCATCCCCATATAGGAAGATGTTATTCTCCAAGACTATTCCTAGAAAGACCATGATCAAATTTAAAGTCCTTTCATCCATTACTGTCCTAGTGCTCAAATACCTACGTAACCTCTGGATACCTTCAGCATTTGGAATCATGGTGAAAAGGCTAGATCATGGAGTAGTGAGTCAGGAATAGGTGGTACAGTTGATGGTCAACTCCATGAATTGCTGAGTTTTACATCTGTGATTCCTAACATAGTAATAAAAGGCCTTATGCTTAACTTTGGAAGAGGTGGCAATATTCAGTTTGAGGCTGACTTTGCAAGTTTTGGTCTTATCTCTACATTGCTGCAAACCTTTTTTAGCTCATCTGTAGAATGAGGAGATTTGAGTTTATTACTTAATACATTTGGTCGAATTACATTTGGTCGAAAATGGTATTTAGCCCATGCCCCACTGCAGTGCAGCCCTGGAGTGAGAATATAAAGTTAGGAGGCGTGGCATTTTGACCAAATGTAATTTGACCAAATATAGTAGATCCATTTATATATATCTATATATATATATATATATATATATATATATATATATATATATATACATACACACACACACACACACACACACACACATATGTATATATATATATATATATATATATATATATATATATATAGTATTATTATTTACTAACTAATGTCTTTCGGCTTTTCCCAGTTAGGGGTCACCACAGCGGAACTCCGGTCTGCTAATGATTGGCAGTGGATTTTTACGGTGTCGAGGTGCCAGCCCGACGCCCAACCTTCAAACACCCATTCCACATGCAACTACCTGCATGTCTTTAAACATCACTTGACCATAGGGAGGACATGCAGACTCCACACAGAAGGCGCTCTAGCCGAGAATTGAACCGGAGAACCTGTATATGTTAAAATGGTATGTAATGAACATCTTATATTTGAGGCATTTTCTTGCACTGAGGTTTAGGTTCCTTTAAGATGAGTAGCTGTCAGTCACGTGATTTATTTTGGACTTTTTAAAACTGTCTGTTATTTGATGTTTAATTATCTGATGAAATCTTGGGGTAGGGTTGCCAACCATCCAGAATTCTTCTGGAATGTCCAGAATTAAGGGACACTGTCCAGAAAATGGAAACTGTCTTTTCCGGACAGCATATTGTCCAGAAAAACTAAGTTCAGCTGTTAGTATCCTTGTACCTCACATGTGGAGCAACAACACAGAAGCACATTTTCTGTTAAAATGTAACATTTTTCAAGCCATGATCTCAACCAAAGTAAAAGACCCATTTCCACTTTGTTACCCAAATAAAGACTCACTGCCACTGAATTGTAGCCATGTTTACTGCTTTATGTCAAAGTCATGTTTTGAAATGCTGATGTTCGTCGTGTTTCACTGTTACAGTCATCAGATGTGGGTTATCCCTGCTGTGGTAGCCCTCAGCCGGCCCAAATACCAGAGTCAGTGTTTTACTGTTTCGACTGCTGTCGCTTGCTGCATGACATCAGGTCGTTAGTGCTATAAAGGAAGGTAGCCGATACCATTACATCAGTCTCTTGCCATGGAGCCCATAGCAGAAGCAGTTCACAAGTGTGCCAGTTGGTCGCTTCCAGAGTTTGAATTACAGCTGAAAACATCTAAGGCTATGTACCCCATTGGGGATCCTTTTTTCTTGTACTAACCAATGTTCGAAAAAGTTAACAATTGTCTCGTCTGTGGAAATCAAATACCATACCAAGACTTCTATTCATACTGCGTCACATGTTTAGGCCCAGACCACGACATCCCCCATTGCCAGTTTTGTGCCGTCTTTAACGCAAGAACCATTCGTCATATAGCTCTTTTGTAGCCAGGTATTTTCGTCTTCCATCTTCACATTCAGAAATGGCATCCATCAGCCAACAATCCATAGACATTCCGAAAAAAACATAAGGATAAAGATAGAGACAGACCATACAAGGCTAAGCCTTCCGACGATTCTATTGCTAAGCAGGTTGTCATTTCTCTGGATTCAGTGAGGCACCTTCGCAGCCCTTGATGCCCGATTCGATACATTCGCAGGCCTCTACTCAGACCCTTTTGGAGGCTGGTATGCTGTGGAAGTCTTCTTTGTTTTCCAAGCCTTTGGTTGTGTCTGCATTAGTTGGGTCCGGAGACACAACGCAGGCACCAGCTTCCAATGAGGTTTTTCGCACTACCGAATCTAGACAAAAAACGGCGTCTTCTCCTCCAACTACCATTTCTTTCAGGCCGATGGATTCTCTTAGGCCTAGAGGCAAGGCCACTCCTAGGAAAACTACCTATAGCCACCATTTCACTCCTGCTCCACCACCCCAAGCTCAAATGCTTAAAATGGCAGAGGATCTTATCACCCTTATCAGGGGTAGTCAGGCCACACCCTCTAAAAGGAAAAGAGACCTTTCTCCTGAAATACTGACAGAACAGGATTCTGAAGAGTCTGATTATTCAGATTTTGAAGAGGAACAACAACCTCTGACAGCTAATGAGGATTCAGATGTAGAGGAATCTATTCCTTCTGCCTCCCCACCAGAACAGAAAATCTTTCCTTTGGGGAAACCCTTCACACCCTCAGGGAACATTTCCACTGGGAATCCCAGGACTTCCCTCAGTCTAAGAAAAGACTAAGAGAGTTTCTAGACCTGCCCCAGCACAGACCCTTGGGCATCCCTCCAATCTTAGAGGTGGTTGATGATGTCTTCCCATGAATCCAGATTAATTCCTGACGCCCTCTCACCTGCTCCCAGACAAACCTGACAGATATTACAGAGTACCGGATTCTCACAAATACCAGTACAGAAATCCTGCTGAAGACCCAGAGGTCATTACACAGGGACCAAAAGGAGCTAAGGCTAGTTCTGCAAAGAATCCTATTCCTTCTGACAAGGACTCCAGAGCTCTGCACAAATGGGGTAAAAAAGTATACACCTCTGCAACCTTAGCTATCAGAGCACTCAGCTGTCAGTTCCACATGTTAAAATGTCAATAACACACTTTGGAACTATTAAAACAAAATATTTCAACCTTTCCTGGCTGTGCCAATTCAAAAGAGTTAGCAGATTTACTGCAATCTACTTGTCAAGTGGCTAAACACTCATTACACTGTGGATATGACGCCCTAGAAGCCTCAAGCAGGGCAGCAGTGTCAGGATCTGTCATTAGGAGACATGCATGATTGAAGTAACAACTTCTCTCTGATCATGTCAAATCTAAATTACTTGATGTACCCTTGGATAAGGACCACTTGTTTGGAGTAAAAGCAGAAGAGGTGCTTAAAAAGATGGAAGACACAGCCAAATCTAAACAAACAGTAAAAGGTTTCCTTCAGGTACAACCTCCTAGGTTTAGCAGGAATTTTCCCTCAAAACACTGGTCCTTTCCTGCACCTAGCAGACAGGGGTAAGGTCAGCCTCCCAGGGACAGACCACCCAGACCCCACTCCCAGGGACAGCAGAGACCCAAACAGCGGACCACTTCCACTCCAAAGGCAGGGAGTTTTAAGCCATCCATCTATGGCAAAAACTCTCAATGACTCCTTCTCCCTCCTCTGCCCTCTTTTCACTCACCAAAAACTAGGAGGAAGGCTCTCTCTCTGCAAAGAAAATTGGCTTTCTGTAACAAAGGACCAATGGGTCTTAAAGATCATTTTTCAGGGATACAAATTCTCCTTCAATGAACTCCCAATTCCAAGAGGGTACCCAGGCTTACCTCCAAATCAGTGGGCAGAGGCATTGAAACAAGTCCAAACTCTCATATCCCAAGGGGCAGAAGAACTTGTCCCCTCAGATCATACATGCAAAGGCTTTTATTCTACACTATTCCTTGTTCCCAGAAAAGAGGGCACTTGGCATGCCATCCTGGATCTATCCATTCTGAACACCTTCCTGGTGGTCCCCAAATTCAAAATGCTAACTTTGCAGCAGCTGCTGCCTATGCTGGCAAAAAATGCCTGGTTAGTTACTCTAGATCTAAAAGATGCCTACCTCCACATCCCCATAAGGGAATCCCGCAGGAAATTCCTTCACTTCAGAGCAGGCTCACAACACTTTCAGTTCTCTGCACTACCCTTTGGCTTATCTACTACTCCCACGATGTTCACCAAATGCTTAGCCCCGGTCATAGCCTTTTGCAGACAGAAAAATATACAAATTTACCCTTATCTGGACGACTGCCTCATTCAGGTAGATTGCAAAGAAAAGCTCCTGAAGGACCTCCTCTTAGTCAAAACCATCATAACCTTCTTAGGGTACACCATCAATGAAAAGAAATGAAGACAAACACCTTCCAGGAAGATCATTTTCTTGGGAGCACTGCTGGATACAGCATCCCAAATGACCTCCCTATCCCCAGATAAGTAGAGCTTTCTGCCTCTCTATTTTACCCAGCTGGCTTCCAGAAGTCACCTCACTGCAAGCTTTGGGATACATGGCATCTTGCATCCTTCTAAATCCTCTGACCAGGCTTCACATGAAAAAACTTCAGTGATACCTAAAGAACCTTTGGTGTCAGCACTCTCAACCTCTAGAGACCTCTCTCCCTGTGATCCCCTGTATAATGGCTGATATTCTCTGGTGGGCAGGGGCCTGTGCCCAGAATAAAGATCTTTCCTTCACCCTCTGCCCAATCGGGCAAACCATTACCACTGATGCCTCAGACATAACTTGGGGCGTTCACCTAAAAGGCAAGTACACCCAAGATCTTTGGATGCCCAGCACCTTCCCTTACACATCAACCAGAAGGAAATGATGGCAGTACAAAAGGCTCTGACAGCCTTCAAACCCCATCTCAAGCTAGGGGTTCTCCTTATCAAAACAGACAACACCACAGTAATGTGGTACATCAACAAACAGGGAGGGACCCAATCTTATCCTCTGCGCAGGCTAGCCATGTACCTCTGGCTGACAGCCTCTTCCATGGGACTACACCTGATAGCCCAATACCTACCAGGGATCAACAACACCCTGGCAGACCACTTAAGCAGAAATTTACTGGACCCCCATGAATGGCAGCTCCATAGAAAATTATTTTTACAAATCACTCAGGCATGGGGTACTCCAGAGGAGGATCTCCTTGCTTCGCATCTCAACAATTCTGTACCAGGGAGTATCACCACCTAGTGCGAAAGGTGGATGCCTTGACCTTCCCCTGGAACACCCTCTTTGTGTACGCATTGCCTCCTCTGCCTCTTATTCCCAAAGTACTGATCAAAATAAGGGAGGAGAGACCAAAGGCCATCCACATTGCTCCAGATTTGCCCAGACATCATTGGTACCCCTTGCTGTGCAGCCTGATCTTACAGCCTCCCAGGCAGCTCCCCTGATCTCAGACCTCTTAACTCAACTGGGGGAAGAATGCTGCAGCCAGACTTGCAGACTCTCAAACTATAAGCATGGCTAATACTCTAAAGGCAAACAAGGGGCCCTTGTCAAACAAACAGGTCCTAGTCATTATCACAGAGGCCAGAAGGCCCAGCACCAGAAAATCTTATGCAGGAAAATGGAAAAGATTCTGCTCCTGGAGCCAGTCCAGAGGGGGCAATACCCCACAACCGTCCATCCCTCTTATCCTGGATTACCTAGTGGAGCTACTTAATAGTGGCCTCTCCTTCTCCTCTATTAAATTCCACGCCTCAACCATTTCAGCTCATTTTGATACAGAACAGCCCCTGCTCTCCCATCCTTTGATTTTAAACTTTCAGTCTACTAATGTTGTTGTTGTATCTTTCAGCTTTTCCCGGTTAGGGGTCGCCACAGCGGAACTCCGGTCCACTAATGATTGGCAGCAGATTTTTACGTACCGAGTTGCCAGCCCTGACGCACAACCTTCAATGAAGGTATGCCCATTCATGCATGTCTCCACACAGAAGACGCTTTAGCTGAGAATCGAACAGGACAACGTCTTACTGTGAGGCGACAACGCTACCGCAGCACCACCACCCATATTTAATATATACTGATATTAAAATGTCAATGCACCTCATATGAACTTGTCTATATTCTCTTCCTTTTTTTAGTTTTCCTTTCTTGTCTTATCTTCAGTACATCTTCAAGATTATCTCTTCTAAACATACTGTATGAACAACCATCATATGTTACTACCTGCTATACTTTTAATTGTATGTCTAAATCTCTATGCTTATGTAAATATCTTTTGCAATCATATGTTATTATCTGCTATATTTTAATAAGTGAATGTGTAAACCACAATGCTCATGTAAATGTCTTATGTATAGTATGTTAGCAATTGTTCTGGAGCTTTTCTCCCTGGGCCTCCACTGAAAACGGACAGCTCTGTCCAGTTAAACTCCCTGGTAAACAAATGTAAAATAAAATAAATAAATAAATACTCAGTGGAAACTATGCTCACCTTGTCTGTTGTGCAACTGCTTACTTTTTCAAGCAGCGGTGAATGGTGGGGTCAACTCTAAAAGTTGCCTATGTCTCTTCATGTATTGTCTACCTACCAGGAAAGTTCACATACATTAACTGTGTGGGTATATACACGTGTTTTTGTGAACTCTGAAGGAAAAAAACTTTTAATTAGTCACACTTGGACAGCAATGAATCGGTTTCCCTAATGTGACATCTGCTTTAAGAAACATGTGTCAGGTGCTCACAAGCTATAGCTTTGATAGGTGATGTCATTTTTTTGGCTGTTTTGTTCTTTTGGCTTCCAGATGAGTTTGAACTTTTGTAGAGGGTGAAGTTATGGGTTTCAGTATGGCTGCCTCTAGTATGACCACTGTAAGTGGTTGTGGATGTACTAGCCTGTGTCCTGATGAGTTCAGCATGTATTAATCACTGCTTATTTCTAGATAATCTAGCAAAGAAATGGCTTACAATTTTAGCGAGCTGAAGAAGTTTAGAACTTAGAGGAAGTTATGGCTTTACTTAGCCAAAGCAGAGGAGGTATGGGCAATTCTATGATTATTTTGGAACAGCTGCAGATGGCATCAGACATTTGTGCTGCTTGACTTTCACTATATCAGCAAATATAGTTCTATATTAGCTGTTAGGACTGCAGTTGTAATATGGATAGAGGTGCGTGGGTGGGCAGGATTTCTAGCAAGAAGATTCTTGTGCACATGTTGTACAAGTAATGTAATAACATAAGATCTGTGACCTTTACCTTAGCAGTAGTCGTTACTTTTTATAATGGTAAGATGTACATCAAAACGATATGCATCTTCAACTGTTGTAATATTCGCCTTCATATCGGCACTTTTCATGTACTCCCCCAACAGCAAAACACTGATGTTGTTTATATTATTCAGTATTTATTCATTGTATTATTTGTACACGTACTTAAATATTTTCACAAAAATTAAGAATAAATTGGCTGATGAGATAGGTTGCCCATCTTCTTGCATACTGGATAAGCATAACCTAGGGGTCATAGCCAAAGTTTTTGGAATTGCATATTGACTTTCAGAAAGTAGTCCCTATTAAAAATTCCTGCAGCGACAGAATTGAACAAAAGCAAAATCTATTTAGACTATTATACAGAAATCCATTTCACAAAAATGTATAACCATAAAGCATACTGTACAATACAGTCACATAGATATTGTAAAAATTACTTTATCTTAATAATTGCTTGATTGTTTGTGTCTCTCTCTCTCTCTTTCGGCTTTTCCCAGTTAGGGGTCGCCACAGCGGATCACCTTGGTCGCTCATGCTTGGCAGTGGAGTTTTACAGTGTTGAGTTGCCAGCCCGGCGCCCAACCTTCCACGGAGGGTACACACATGCACACACTCACGCCTAGGGCCAATTTTAGCATGTTCAATCCACTTGCAGCATGTCTTTGGGGATGTGGGAGGAAATCGGAGCACCCGGAGGAAACCCACACGACCACAGGGAGGACATGCAGACTCCGCACAGAAGACACCCCAGCCGAAGATTGAACTGGAGATCCTCTTGCTGTGAGGCGACAACGCTGTTAAATTTAAACATTATTAAGCAAAATTTTGCATGTCAGGTATCATTAAAATTACACTCATTTTGCTTTCAGGTACATGTCCAGAATTTTTGCCATGAAAAGTTGGCAACTCTATTTGAGGGTAACCAGGAAGAAAGTGCTTATGTTTTCCTATTTTTTTACAGCTTTATTGGATTTTAATTGTGTTCTCGTGTTTGGATTTAAACAAATGTTCATATTATTACTTGCTACCAGCTTTCTGATTCACTGCCTACCATCTTGTGTTCTGTTTCCAATTTTTTTAAATGTTTTCAGACTACTTCATTAATGTTATCACATGAACTAGGTATCCTGACCCTCTGTGCATTTGTCTGGCATGTATGAAAATTATATCTCTTTTGCTTCTGCAATAAAATATTTAAAAAAATATGTTATAGTAACAGAATATCTATTTTTTGTGAACTGCATGTTGAATTTATTGTACCCATGCCTCTCAACCTCTTGGAGCAAGAAATCTGGATGAAGCCATAAATTATGGGGGACAAAGGCCCAAATATAGGGATCTTACAAACTTAGAAAGTTGATGCCATAGCAAGTTCTGTATTAGCATGGATTTTCTGAAGAATATGAAGTCTGAAACTCAAATGTCTGTCATTACTTTCTGACTTTAATTTTTAATGACTTGTCAATACTTTCCCATAAAACCACAATTTTATGAGACACAGAACAAATATGAGGCAAACATCTGTGCAGCTGAGAGGTATGACTGTACTTTGCTGATCACTAGGTTTATTCTTTTGTTTGTTTTGTTTGATCCATTCATTGATCATGGTGAATAAAGACACATCTACGAATTAAACACTCCACTAGGTAGCGTAAGGAATACCATCACAGAGATGGTAAAGCAAATCCTTTATTCACAAGTCAGTCTGGTACCTCGGCATTTCGCCTTCAATGGAACAATTCATCACACAAAACCATCTCCTTAAATACATTAGAATAAAAATAAATTAGAATATAAGATGATTCTTAATTATCATACTTTATACCCTGGTGGCATGAATTTGGATATGGGTATACCATTATAAATTCATTTTTCAATATTTTGGGACATGTTATTATATATTGCACTTAGGTGAATTTGGCATTATAGAATTTTACATTGTGACATGTTAATTGATAAATTATTGAATTTTGTAATATTTAATGAATTTATATTGTGAAGTTTAAGTATATATTATATTGGTATGTGGTATAAAGTATAAAAAATAAAAAATAATAATATAATTTATCATGTGTATTTGAAGTATTCATCCATCAATTTAGTTAATGTCACATAATATGTTTTGGACTGGGGACCACGAGTTTTGAATTGTATTTATAAACTTGTGATAAAAAGAATTTTGTATTACAACAATACAACAATTGTATTTGCAGTCCAAAGAATGAATTGGTTTAACTAATTAATTAATCAATTTAGAACTGGATGGTTGGTTGGTGAATGAATTAATTAACATTGTATTTAAGGAGATGGTTTTGTGTGATGAATGGTTCCATTGATACCAGACTGACTTGTGAATAAAGGATTTGCTTTACCGTCTCTGTGGTGGTATTCCTTATGCTACCTAGTAGAGTGTTTAATTCGTAGATGTGATTGTGCTTGTCTTCGTTTTATAATGGATTGAGTTGTAGCTGAAGGAAACGCTAATGGTGGAAATGGCAGAAATGGTGGATACTTCTTGTTTACGGAATTTTTGAAGGAGAGAGAAAGAAAATGCGCTGCTTCTGATTTGTGGTCTATAAAGGGAACTTAGTCTTGTTCGGATGACTTTGCTAGACTAGAAAGGCTTATGTCTAAAGAAGTAACTATCTTTTATGATTCTAAGCTACTTGAGAAATACATTTCACTGAATATCACCCCCAGGGGGTTACGTATTGATAAATTACCAGCAGGTGGCTTTGATGAGGATGAGAGCAACCTGCTTTTGGAATGGAGGCAGGTCGCCCAAGACTGTACTCTTAATTGGCTAAAAATATTGGTTAAGAGAAACAATAGAACTGTTGACAATCTACGTAAGGAGATTGTCAAATTACAACATGAGTTAATGGATAAAACCCCACCCAATGTTTTTCAAACTGTTTTTAAAACCATCAATGAAAAAATTAACAAGGTGGAAAATGATGTTATGGGGAGAAAATGATCTAAACTTAACAGGGACATTGGGGATTATGAAAAGGATGAAATACATAATTGGCCACGTAAGGGTAGGATGAAATATACAATTGGCCACGTAAGGGTAGTCGTCAACGTCGGAACATCAAAACGCGCATGTCCAGAAGTGAAGACAGTTCGTCTTGCTCTTCCGTGGAGAGTGTTGGCAGTCGTAAGAATGTGTCCCTTGAAGACGCCGGATTAGACAGTTCGACTGAAGGAGCTGGAGGGAGCAAAGTTGTTCAAAATGTGAGGAAAACAAATATGCAGACTCGCTCCAGGAAAAATCAAGGAAAGCAAACTTTTTTTCACAAAAATTAACAGCGGGCATCGCCCGGACTTTCAGTTCGGTTTACACTGAAGATGGTGCATCTGTGCGCTTTGTGAACACTGATGAGAACTTTTTAAAACGTGGTGATACTGATATTCATGGTGAGGTTGCTTTTTCTATTTATCATGATAACTTAAGTATTGTTAATCTTTCCAACATTAATTTATCTCAAGAATTATGTAATGTTCTACACAAAGGTAGTAAATTTATTCCTACTAAATTGCCCACATCAGCTGACGTTATTTTGGATGTCAAAAGTTTAGTGCGGAAACTTAATTTGAGGGTTTATTTCACTGAATGTGATAAAAATGTGTGTGTGGATTCTATGAATGAAAATTTGGAGGAAAGAGATGATGAATTACTTAATTTGAGCATTTATGATATTCCTGATGAATCAACCATTGAACATGAGAATATTCTGGTTGGGGAACCATTTGGCATGGGTTATAGTCGTTTGTGTTTGCCTAATTTTCCTAGCAATAGCACCTTTTTGCCTCCTAAGCATTCGTCTGCTATTAATGTTTTTGAACATGTAGTTCGTGCCAGTGTTGAAAAAGCATACATAGAATTTTGTAAAAAGAAGAGAGTATTTAATCTCTCTAAGGAAGAATGGTTCGCTTTAAAGGAACTTAGGACAAACTTAGATAAGGTAACTGTCAGACCTGCTGATAAAGGAGGCAATTGAGTTGTTATGAACAATGAAAAGTATGTTGACATTGTTGAAACTTTGCTTAGAGAAGATGTGTATAGGAAACTGAACAGTAATCCATTAAAACAGTATACAGATGGACTTGTTGAATTGCTTGAGAGAGGGGAGAGGCTTGGATTTTCATCTAGTAGTGATGTTAAAAAATTACTTTTGAAAGAACCTAGGCACCCATACATTTATGCAGTTCCAAAGATTCACAAAGATATGGTCAACCCTCCAGGGAGACCTATCATTTCAGGGGTTGGTTCATATATTGAAAGAACCAATAAATTCCTTGATCTCCATTTTAAAGTTTATTTACCCAGAGTAATTTCACATGCTAAAAATACTCAGGATGTATTGTTAGAGTGTGCTCAACAATATACTAAGGTTGAAAGTAATTTTGAATTTTTTTCAGCCAGGATCAATGGCAAAAAGCTAGCCTGCATACCTACAATCTGCATTCAACCACAGGAGGGAGGGATGGTAAGCCCTGCAGAGAGGGTCACTTCAGTTAAATTGCAGTAACTAACATTTGCGCCTGTTTTCTTGCTTACTGGTAAGATTTTTTTTTCGTCACATTTTTTTTTAGTATGGATGCTATCAGAAGTTTTACCATATAAAATGTAAGAATTAAACAATTGAGTGGTATACAGTATATTAATTAGTACACACAACACAGCATTAGGTAGTTGTTATGTAGGTGATTATTGGTATTGTAAGTGCAAAAACATTTGATATTACATTTGAAACATATTGTATATCATAAAAATGGAAGTATATTGTAGTATATTCAAAGAAATTAGTATTTTTGTAATGCCATAAGTAAACAAGTACTGCATGATGTTGCTAAAAAGATATTGCTAAAAACTAGACTGTGCAGACAGATCTAATTTAATAATACAATTTAATAATATTATCCTTTGTAATAGCAGTTGATTAATGTCTAAACAACAATTTCTTCTTTATAAATTCAAAATCCCTCTGTTATTGACAGTGTCCTTTAAAAATCTTGTACAAGCATGGAAAATTATGTACAATTATGAGTCATGTGGGGCTACACTAATCAAAACAGAGAACATGTACACATGATATTCTACATTGACAGAGAAGATTTTAGAATTTTAAAAAAAGAAACAAAAAATGATAAAAAAATGTTCAAAACTGACATTCAATCTCTCTGTCAAAAGTGCACTCCAACACTGCAGTCAACAGAGGAATATAACACAGGTCATATCCCTTAAACACTTACTAACAGGTAGAATGACCCTTAAAAGTGAAGAAGAAGGAGAAGGAAAAAGAATTAGATGAATTAAATAATACTAAGAGAATAAAATTAAATTAGAGAGAGTAAAAAAACACAAAACCAACACAAAGTTTAAAGAAACCAACAAAACAGGGAACCAGACCCGATACCAGAACAGGGAATTAGTCTAGATTATTACAGAGTTTACCACAGTGGAATGATAAAAATTGATATTTTTAACATTTTATTACATGAATGGGTATTGGGAACAGGTGTTGATATGATATGATCGATATACTTAGAGAGATTTCTTATTTTCATTCCCAAAATTTTCCTTTAACTTCACTTTCATTAAAAGCAAGATGATTTTCAGTTTGAACACTAAAATTGGGGCGTATGACAGCCGTTTTTTTGGCATTTACACAAGGGCAGCCTCTCCTCCCAAATTATTAGATAATATAATTTTAATTACTATAAGATATAAATGGGAAACAAAGTCATCATCCCAGACTGCATTCAAATCATATAGTCAAAGGGTTCCAGGTGATATATTATAAAAGTATCATGAAACACTGAATTCTCACAAAAAACTAATGAGGGGATCTTTTGAGGACGTCGACATGGGATGGGATATACAATACACTAGCACATTGCAAAGATAATGTGGAGTGAGCCATGAAGTGTAAAGTCAAAAAAAAAACAGGGGAAGGCAGAGATGGTGACCAACCACCAGCTGAAAGAGCTGTGTCACACCACAAACCACTTAAAAAAGAAAAAGAGGAGTGTTTTGTTCAAAAAAGAAGCAAACGAATTTACAAGAAAAGTACAGGAAAAAAAAGTAGCCCCGTAGATTTTCAAACAGTCTCACCTGTAAATCCCAAACATTTGATAGAACAGGTTTGAAAAACCTAAATATGATCATTCAGACACAGAAGAAGATGACACAAAAACATAGGGTGTGTCATATATTGCGTTTGATAATAAAGGGAGAGGATAGTGGATTTGGTATCTTTCTGACTACCTTTAAAAGGGGTCGAGATGGACGCACCACTGATTGATATTTGGGTAGAGGGGTGTGGAAAAAAAATCTAATAATAGACACAGGAGCAGCATCTGTCACAAAACAACACAGTTACCAGTAAATCCTATAAAAAAAGGCATTTTCAGCATTTAATGGCACAGGGATGCTATGCAGTGAGTAGCCAAATGTGGACATAATACAGGTTGCTATGCAATCTCTCTGCCTGACAAACCTGAAAAACCTACAGGCTATATAAATACAGACAGTGAGGATGTATGTGATTGTGGGAAACTAGAAAGCCCAGTAGGAATAGGAAGTGATCAGGACTATAGCAGAATGGGAAAAGAGAAGGATTATACAAAAGGCAACAGTCGTTAAGAAAAAGATGGTGCTCGTCTTGTTATTGATGATGAAAAAGGTTAATCAATATACCACTCCTAGAGCACACTTGATTCCAGGAGTCCCAGAGTTGGCTGCACATATTTAATAGATTTAGCGGTTTTTTTGTTTTGCCTGTGCCAAAAAAAAGATGGCCAAGATTTGCCTTTACATTTAAAACCAGGTTAAAAGTGAAAAAATTCAGTTTATGACACAAGAAGTTAAGTTTATACAAAATGTTACATGAACAAAAGAACTCCACCTTTTACAAGCAGCAGCAGGAAAAAACACTGTCTGTGGTACTACTACAGGAATGGCCACATGGTAGTGACAACAAAATGGAAAAACATTACGCCCAGTCACTTTCTTTAGCAGAAAGATGACCTATTAAACAAACTGAATATTTGACCGTATTTTCCAGCATTATAGTACAGGCTTTGATAGACAGTTTTGAAATGAATAAAATTACAGATGGTATTAGTCAGGCAGTCTTTGCAAATGGATGGCACTTTTGAATGAAAACTGTTACTATACAGACAGGGGATAAATACCATTTGTCAAACCATATGGGATATGAAGGAAAACAGCATAACTGTTTAGAAAAGATAATGTCACCTGAGAGCATCTGATTTTGATCACTTTAAGCCATCCATCTTTGTGGATGGAGCGTTCCAGAGAATCCACAATTGGGTTCTCCTGAACTAATCAAGTTACCAGGGCATATGTCAGCTCAAAGAGCTGAACTGATTACAATCCTATTAACATTTTTTCAGATAGTGCTTATGTAGTAAATTCTTTAAGACTACATATGGAAACCTGGGTAAGACAGTATTAAAAGACATATATAAAGTTATAACAATGTCAAAACAACAAGGACAGTATAGCATCTAGAATATGAGTATGCCAATGTAGAAGTTAGTGTCTTAAAAGAGCTAGATAAAGAGTCAATAGAGAAAGACCTTGTAAATATACAAAACAACAGGGTTTAAAGAAGAAACTGATCAGTGCAGATTGGTAGGTATACCACCAAAGGAGTACTATGCACACGACCTCCAAAGGGTTAGTTAAATCACCAAATACTGGGCCATATAGGGACTGATAAGTTATGGGCAGTTGTAAAAGAAAAGTATTGGAACCCAAATTTAAAAAGGTCTGCAAACTGATTATAGAAGAATGTTTAATCTGTCTTCAGGTAAATGCTAAAAGCAAAAGGCCTCAGTTACAGTTCAAATAGATTATGCAGGTCCATTACCAACAACAAAGGGAGGTTACAGATATCTACTAGTAGTAGTGGACGTCTTTTCAAAATGGGTAGAAGCAATTCCTACCAAAACCATGACAGCAAAGGCAACAGCAGAAGCCTTATGGTAAAATATTTTCTGTCATTGGGTTATAGAGTCAGACAATGGCCCACAGTTTGTTAGTGATCTCATTAAACAAATGTGTAATTTGTTAGACCATACCATCCACAATCTAATGGCATTGTAGAACGATGAATCGGACGTTAAAACATCATCTGCCTGGTATTTTAATGGGTATTCAACACCAAACAGTAAAACAGGTATTTCATATGAAATAATGACAGGCCGCAAAATGCCCATACAATTACCATTTGATCCAGATTTACCTAATGGTAGAAATTAGCAAACATCAGGAATGGCTAAAACAACTTACTAGTATATGTGACTATAATGCAAGGGAGCAAGCGTTCCATCTATGGAAAAAGGTGCCAATAATACCAGCTGAAGAAAAAGTATTGGTAAAACATTCCAAATGGAAGGACCATGGAGTGGAACAAATTGGACCATTAGTGTACAAAATCAAAGGAAAAAGAAAAACAGAACAATGTTGGTACATAAAGATCAACTAAGAATGATAAAAAATAGTGAACAATGTAAATCTGATTAAATGTATTCTTTGTAGGTTTCCAACAGAGAAAACCCTAATGAAATTGACATGGTTTAAAGTGCATCCTTTTGGAAATCATGACCAAAGGCAAAATGATTCAACAATGGAATTTCTATTTAAAGGATGTTTTTAAATTGATAATAGCTATTATACTAACTATTATTGTATTGCTTAGCATTAAATTATACTTACAACCTGTTAATCAAACTGTAAAGTTACATAAGAGAGAGTAAAGAAATGTGGAAATGAACAAGACTGGTCACCATCTTTTAACACTTTCTTAGCAAGACAATGTTGGTATGCAAAAGCATGAATGTTTCTAATTGTTGGGTATGTAGTTTAATACCAAAAATAACAGGGTAATGCCTCTAATACCTATTCCACTAAATTCTCTTAGTAGTTGGAGAGTATTAATAAATGAAACAGGAGATCAAGTTATAAATGTACAATTCGTAAAGCAAGAGTACAGTTATCTGCTATAGTACAGGGGATCACATGTTTTCAACAAAATGGAACTGTTCCAGTGGGTAATAGCAATTGTATTCAAACAATTGAAATGATAAATTTTCACAACCACATACCAGTACGTGGAGTATTTTCACATGGTTTTCCTATTTTAATACCAATTAAGGGTCAGTTAATATTAAGTGACACAGCAGTATTTCACTTTTCACAAAATGACAAAATGACTGTAAAACTAATATTACATGTTGGAGAAGTAAAACAGATAAAAACAGTTGTACATGATAAAACTCCTACTATGGGGCAAGTAAATGGCAGTCTGGTAAATAGCAGTGTTGCTTTATCAGATGGGTTATATTACATCTGTGGTAAATATGCTTATAAATGGTTACCAAAGGGATGGGATGGCACCTGTTATATAGGATTAGTGGTACCAGCAATGCATCATGTAAAAGAGTTACCAAAAGGAAACATTAGGAATACAAAAAGAAAAGGGATATATTACCTGTAATTGAAAGTCCAGAAAATCCAGTAGACACCTTAGATACATCACGTATATATCATCAAAATCTTGATTATATTAAATTAAAAGATATGGATTTAGGAGATGATGTAATCTCTGGAGCAGGTATTTTCTTGGTATGGGGCTGCAAAAGCCATCTGGGAACTGAGAAAACTATCTAAACTAGTTGAGGTATTGGCAAATGCCACTTGACATTACTGTGGTTTTGCAAAATCGAATGGCATTAGATTACATATTAGCATCACAAGGGGTACATGTGCTTTAATAGGAGAACAGTGTTGTACATTTATTCCAGACAAAACAGAATCTGTAAAAGCACATTTAGAAGTGATTGCACAAGTGTCTCAACATACTAGAAAAACTGGAATGATGACTGGAGTGAATGGTTTAGTAATCTATTTACAGGATGGACAGGAAAAATCACTGTATTTTTAATTTCTTTTATTGTTATTGTAATGCTTGGTTGCATATTATTTACATGTATTAAAGTCTGCTTAGCAAAAGCTAGTCAAGTTACTGTTGTTAATTGTCATAATGAAAAGTATTACCAAATAATGCTGAATTTATTTCTCTAGTTTAAAATAAAAAGACGGAATTGTTAGAGTGTGCTCAACAATATACTAAGGTTGAAAGTAATTTTGCTGCAATTATGCAACATAAATAATGTATAAGATAAAGCTTGCTTAAATGTAGAAATAGAGTTTAGTAATATGTAATCAGCATCCATACTAAATTACCATGGCTTGGAAAAGGAATCTGCTGAATGGACATTTTTCCCTTACAGACTCAAAGCAGGGTGTAAAAATCTGCTTTTAAAGAATGGACATTTTTCCCTTACAGACTCGAGCAAGATGTATACAAGAACAAAATGCAAACTCTGCTTTTAAAGAACAATGGCATGTTATTCTGCATGGAAAACAGGATAACAGATGTTTTTATACAAAGATCCAAATAAAATACAGGATGTTCACACTGTCAGAAAAGCTGATCTCTGACAATGTGTTTTCTCAAAAATATGTTTTTCTTCATAAAACAGGATATGCTTATCAGCATTGACATAAGAACACATGTTTCTATACACAGATTCAAATAGAATACAGGACAATGTGTTTCCTCAAAATATGTTTTCTACATGGACATCAGGACACTGTTACAGGATATTCACACTGTCAGAAAAGCTGGTCTCTTACAAGACATTGTTAAACAAGGAAGTTTAGTATTGTTTCTACAGGATAAGCAATTCTCCAAAATATGTTTAAAAAGAGTATATAAAGAGCTGTATAAATCCAGTTGTTTAGGGATATGGTAGGAACACATTTGGTGTTCTGAGGTAAATGTTATATCTCTCATATCATCTGTACTATATGAGAAGTAAAGTTGGAACAGTACTTTTAAGCTGCAACGTGGTTTCGTTTGATTTATTATAAAAAGTTATTTGTTACTGCTCTTTAAAGTTGATGCTGCAAAATATATTCTCTCATCAGTGTATATTCTGCAAGTTTCTGTATGCAACAGACTGTGAATGCAAATATAATCAGACTTTGAATTTTAGCAGAATCTAGCCAGCAAGACTGAGTGTCATAAGAGCATTGCAAATCCATCACACCAAGCAGTAAGCAGCTCCATGTAATTTTTTCATGTATGTGATGAATTGCAGGGTATTTCATGGGAAAAGGAATTTTATTGGGCTACTGTGGACATTTCTTCTTTATACACAAACATTGATAAACGGTGGGGCCTGGAAGCAATGAGTAGGGTGATGGGTGAAGGCCCGAGAACTGCATTTTTGCTGTCTTTGTTAGAATATAGTCTCACACACAATTATTTTGTATGGAAGAAGGAATTTTACCTCCAAGTTAAAGGAACAGTTATGGGAGCAGCTTTTGCTCCTACTTATGCAGTTATATATACGGGGGAGTTTGAAAAGGAATTTATGTTTCAAAATAACTTTTTCATTAACACTGTTATTTTTTATAAAAGATACATTGACGACCTCATCTTTGTATGTATGGGAAGGCCATCTCAATTTAATTTTTTCATGCAAGATTTGAATTTGAACTCTCATGGGCTTAACTTTGTGTTTGAACATTCATTTAAAATGATTTTAAGAAATAAATCTCACCCAAAATTATGGGATAAAACACTTGAGGAAGTAGTTTTTAGACTTTCTAATAGAGGCTATTTAGAAGAAACATTGTTAGCCACTAAAAGAAGGATATGTGGAGGTAAGGGGAAAAAGGCATGTCAGGGCTATAACAGACAATATCCAGTTGAAAATGATGAAAGATTGTTTTTCGTCTCCAGATATTCAGATTTTTCATTAGCAGTTGAGACGATCATTAGACAGTTTTGGTATTTAGTTTGTAAAGATGTGACAGTGGGACATTTATTTCCCAAGTATGTCACATTTTCTTATAAAAGATTAAACAATTTGAAAGAGTTATTGAGTCACAAGTTAGAATATTCAATGCAGTTTTCTGGCAAATCACTGAAGACTGAAGTCAGAAAATAATGGCAGGCATTTCATTTTTAGACTTCATATCCTTCAGAAAATTCATACTAATGCAAAACTTGTTATTCTATCAAGTTTCTAAGTTTGTAAGAGCAATATTTAAAAAGTGTCCCTATTTTTCTTCCTTTGTCCCCCCATTATTTCTGGCTTTGTCCAGATTTCTTGATCTAAGAATTTGAGAGGTATGGTTGCAAGAAGAAATTGCAGATGAACTAAGGAGGCAGCATTAGATATGCTGTCATTGTAACTTCATGCATGTATGATTACCAGAACAGCAGAAACTTAAATGCAGTTAGGAGAAAAACATATACTAAGCCCCAAACTGCTGTATCAAGGAAAATTCATTTTTCTTCAAGGAACAGCAATTTTGGAGTTGTTATGTATAAGTAGCTGGGCAGTGATAGGGCAGTTCACTGCCATTTGTAGCAAATGACACACTTTTTTTGGTTCAGTTTCAGGGCTCATACTATTTAGTCCTGAATGACCAGTAAGGTACAACATTAAACGTTCATGTATCTTAGAAAGGATAAGATCAGGCTAGAAATGAGTGAGCTTCAGAGGTGGTATTTACTATAGAAATAAGCTTAGCAAGAGCAGGTAAGACACCTGGCACAGATAATATAGGAAGGACTACAGGAGAATGACAGGTGAGAAATGAAGGGAGAAGTTTTGTTGATCACAGGCTCATTTTTAAGAAATGTCAGGTAGGCAGGTACGTCAAATTGTGTTGTATGAGAGGCTGTAAGACTGGGACTGACAGCTGATAAGACGGGAAGTGAGAAATCTCCTCATGGATGGAAGGAGGTGGATATATGTTGTAGTGCATGTGGGCAATGACAGGTTGGCGAATGAAGTAACAGAAAAGGCAAACTGAAGGACACAGGAATACAAAGTTCAAGTTAAGGGAAAGAAAAACATAACTGCAAAGTAGACAATAATGCTAGATTTGTAAATAAGACAAAATGGGATAAAGTTAATACATGGTTGTTAAGAAGCAATGAAGCAAACTTTTGTAATCCAGTTGATGTTAGATCTGGAACAGCATTTACACAGTTGCTAAAACTGTTTGAAAATTACAGTATGTTCACTATAGTAGCCTATCAATGTAGTATAAAGGTAGTGGGGGTTGCCCAAATGCCAGAAAATACATTTTTTGACACTGAAGGCAAAGTCCATTGTACTGTGCCATTCACCATCATATTTAGTACTGTTTGAATGAAGGTAAATGTCAGCAGGGTTAAGGACAATGCTCCAAAGTTTGTACTTATATGCACAGCTGCTGAGGCAGACAGTGGAGTCAGGTTTGGCATTTGGGAAAAAAGAAGCCAAATAAGAAGAAGTTAAAAGGACACGGCTTTAAGGGAAGCCTCTGAAAGGAAGGAGAGGAGGTTAGTGGGCTCCACAGGTGAAATTCTTGGGGCCATTATTCTTTTGAATTTTTGTAGTAGGCATCATGAGGGGCATGGAGAAGATGACCAAGCTACTAGAGATGACAGAAAGATAAATGGGACAGTGGACAAGCATTCAAAGCAACCTGAGGAGGCTGATAGTTAATGTTTAAAGCTTTAATAATCTCAAACAAGTACAGAAACTGGGAGATGTGACCATATAAAACACAGAACTGGAACAAAGGCCTCAGTGTGGTAGTAACAGCATAAACAAACTGTTAGGTACAACATAAGAAATCTGTAGCCAAGACCAATATGATGCCTGGCTGCACCTTAGGGGAATAAAGTCTAGCTAGAGTTAGTTTATAGTAGTATGCCAGTGAGTTCATTTATCTCTGTTGTGTCCTGTTCTGGGGCCCGTATTGGAGTAAGCCGATCTGATTTGTTGAAAAGGTACAAAAGAAAGGCTGCCAATGTAACAAAGGGGATGGATGGCAAGGGGATGGGTTAAGGTTATATTGGGTAAATAAATGCATTCTTACTTGAGCGTAGAATGGAAAGGGGAAGACGTACTATGGGTGCATTCGGCAGTTACAGGACAGTTTGATGACATATAACTCAAGAAGAAAAGGCAGAAGAGGGAAAGAGCATGATGAATGGATTAATGTTATGAAGTTTATCCTAGACATTAGAAAGTACCTCTTCAAGGAAGGAGTGGTGCATTAATGTAATAGTTTGAAGTGCAGGATTGAAATGGGTGGTGGGCTAAGAGAAAGGGCAAGGAGGTAAGTGACTGAAACATACCTGCTGTTCAGATATGGTAGACTTGATAGTGTGTCTGTTTTGTTATCACAAGTATGTAATGTAATGCAATGCCATGCTCATGCACAAGGCTCAGGAGTTCACTGGACACTGGGCTTGTATTTACATGGAAATGACTAATCAAACCATACCGCAGTCTTTTTTCTTGTAGTAGTGTGGTGTAAAGTGCTGCCTACCGTTACTTTCTCTTCTCATCCATTTCTGCAGAGGCAGTAACTGCTAGCTCCCCTATCTTGTCCCTGATAGGAAGATCTCAGCCTCTTTTTTTTTCCATTGCTCTTCCAGGAGCTCCTGTCATGCTTGTTATCATGTCCTGTTTTCTTGGAAGATAGAAGCCTAATCGCTTTTCATTTTTTTTCCCTCTTCATTTTTTGCATATTCAATCTTTTTTAGATTGATCTTTTCTTTAACATTATTGAGATGCACACACACACACACACACACACACACACACACACACACACACACACACACACACACACACACACACACACACACACACACACACACACATACACACATACACACACATACATATATCTATCTATATATATCTATATATGTTGGGTGGCCACGGTGGTGCAGCGGTTAGCATTGTCGCCTCACAGCAAGAGGTTCTCCGGTTCAATCCTCGGCTGGAGTGCCTTCTGTGTGGAGTCTGCATGTCCTCCCTGTGGTCGCTTGGGTTTCTTCCGTGTGCTCCGGTTTCCTCCCCCATCCCAAAACACATGTTGTAGGTGGATTGGACACTCTAAATTGGCCCTAGGTATGAGTGTGTGCATGTGTGTGCCTTCCATGGAAGGTTGGGCACTGGGCTGGCAATTCAACACCGTAAAACTCTACTGCCAATCATGAGCTGATAGGTGATCCGCTGTGGCGGCCCCTAACTTGGAAAAGCTGAAAGAAGAAGAAGATATATATATATATATATATATGTATGTATGAATATGGATATAGATATTTTATTGGACATTTCCAAAGTGGTCTACTGAAGTTACGGTTACAGTTGTGGTGCTGTATTGTCATCTACAAACTTATATGTCTGCAGCACCAGGACAGTGGCAATTCTTTACAAAGCTACACCTAGGTCAGATGATGCCTCATCTCAAAAGTAAATAAACCAGAATAAAACTAAATAATTTTAAACTGGGGATCAAAAAAAGGTCTACATTTTCAGAGTTGAAGGACAAAAGATTGTACTGTCAAAGCTTTGCTACTAGCAGGCACACTCGTTCTGAAAGCAGACATTAAGATAATTTATACAGCTGTGATCTCCACCACAGCTGCTTAAATGATTACTAAGACTGTTTGCAGCCTTGCAGTTGCAAGAACTTAATGGTACCAATACCTCACAACACAAATTGCACCACTGACTAAAGGAATGGCATTTAAGCAGCCATGATCTCAATTGCAGCTGCTTAAATTATTACAGAGACTGCTTGGAGGGATGCAATGACACCTCTTATACCATGCTGATTGAACCCTTAACAATTTGCACCCAAGATAGCTGCCCCCTTTGCCCTACGTTAGCTACAGATGTGGTTCTTTTTATCTAAGCATTTAAAAATAGCTGGGTCCTGCTTCATATACAGCCACAACAAGGTATTTGCAACAAGTACCAAGATCTCAATGCTGATTGTGCCCCTAACAGTTTTCACCCAGGATACCTGCCTCCTTTACCCCACCCTCCCTACAACATTGGTTCTTTTTAAAATAGCTGAGTGCTGCTTCATATATAGTTATGACAAGGTGCTTCCAACAAGCACCAGGATATCAAATGTAGAAGCCTCACCAAGTATTAGCTGTCTCATGCTACTAACTAATTTCAAGAACAGTGAGGTAAATTTACAAGGGAGCATACTTTGCATAAAGAGTTATATGGATGCAGTTATGCTGTTACTTTAACTATAGATGAGGAGGTCCCAGTAGTTAGTAAGACTTGTTCTTTTCCTGTTTGCTCATATATTCCTATAATGTGTAACACAATCTTTTTTTTTTATTTATTTTATTTGAAAGATCACTGGAGAGCACTTAAGTGGGGAAGACTTTTACTTTCTCATTCTAATGAAGGTGGTCCAGCTCACAGTGAGGAAATCGCTCCTCTGCTTGAGACACAAAATGGATCACAGCCAAGATTTCTGACCATGGGTTAGAACCTCTGAACTTAGTATATAATGTAAACAGAAACACCACTGAGTTGGTCTCAAATTGAAAAACAAGTCTGGGTCAAATTAAAGGTCCCCTAAATACTTGGGTTGAAGGGGTCATTCAGTATATCAACAAATAAAACTGCCTGCTAAACATTTTTCTTCTGTAATGCAGCTATTTCCCACGGGAAATAGAAAGCATTTTTGTTTTTATTTTACATTAAAACTTTTTTTAGGCATTACTATTTTCCCCTTCAGTTCTTTCTCGGTTCATCTAGTAGAACCATGTTTAAACTGAGCAGTAAACTTTGTCTTATAGCTTTTCATATTTGCTACTCCGTATTATAAAGAAGTGAAGCATTTTACGTTACCACTAATAAACAGCATTAATACTACCACAGTAAACTGCATTAATATTACCACAATAAACAGCATTAATATTACCAGGCTTGGCAAGTTTTTTTTCCAACTGACTTGAGATAATAACCTTCTAAGAGACCAGTTGTGAGTAGGAGTACTTCCTCCCTGATGCACAGATGCTGAAATTGGTTGTCAAGGAACAAGACAGAATATTTATTTCGGACATTCTTAACCGCAGTTGACAGTTTCAGCAAAAAAAGTTCAGCTTATATTAAATGATATAAACTTAAATCACTTCCCTGTTATTTATTACTGATGTAATGTGCACTAATGTAATCTCTGATGCCAGTGAGTTCATTTATCTCTGTTGTGTCCCTACTAAAGCTTATTACATAGCAGTCTGTGCTCCCACATGTATTGCTGTGACAACAGACTGTGATGTCATGATAGATGATCATGGGTTCACGTAGGGAGCAGGCATGCTGCCGTAGTGAAAGTCAAAGAATCTTATGGAATAATGCCATGATTGTACAGCTGAAAATGGCAACATACATAATATGTGGATAGGAATGCCTGTAATGTGAAGTGTATACTGAATTGTACCTGATTTTTTTTTTAATTTTCTTCTCTGAGATACTATCTAGTATTCTGATTTTAGACAGTAGACATATTTCAAGATAACATAAGATGTAAAGCAACTACATGCAGCTGCAATCAGAGCAGAAGAGAAATTGTTTAGTTTTTTTACTTATTTTGGTTGACTGTTAGAATAGTCTAATCACACATGGATTCTTTCAACATTATTTCAGGGGAAATTATACAAAACACCACTGTATGACTGAAACAAGTTGAAAACAATTATTGGGTATTGCCTTCAGCACAAAATAAATAACCTTGTGTGGTAGAATTTTGCTATACAGTTCATTAAAGTCTGCAGAGTTTGCACTGAATTTTTGATAATGTGCTAAGATTTTTTACAGAATAGATAAGATTGTATTTTATTTTACATTTGTTTTCTGTTGTAGTGAACAGATCACAACAAACCACTTGTGGATACTGCCTGAGTAGATGACTAGAAAGATCTGCTACAAGTGTTGGCATCCTAAGCACTCAAAACCCACAGTTTTAAAGCCAGGGACTTGAGAGTCATGTAGCTCAGGAAGGCTTGCTGCTCATGGTCTTACTCGAATACGAGTTCGGGAAGGAGACGTTGGGAGGGAGTGCATGTAGCTCAGGAAGGCTTGCTGCTCATGGTCTTATTCGAATATGAGTTTGGGAAGGAGACTTTGGGAGGGAGTGCATGTAGCTCAGGAAGGCTTGCTGCTCATGGTCTTACTCGAATATGAGTTTTGGAAGGAGATGTTGTGAGGGAGTGCATGTAGCTCAGGAAGGCTTGCTGCTCATGGTCTTACTCAAGTATGAGTTCGGGAAGGAGACATTGGGAGAGAGTGCATGTAGCTCAGGATGGCTTGCTGCTCATGGTCTTACTCGAATATGAGTTCGAGAAGGAGGCGTTGGGAGGGAGTGCTGCTCGTACTCAAACTCGAATATGAGTTTGGGCAAGCAGTCACTGGGGGTGAGCTAGAGGAGGGTTTTAGGATTAGGGAAAGGGTCTCAGAGTAGGAAGCAGTAAACTAATTTTAGGGTTAAGGAGCACTCAAGGAATTTACGTTTAGGGGGTGTGTGTTGGAGTTTTAGGATTAGGCACCGATAGGGGATTTTAGGGTTAGGGGGTGGTAGTGGAGGTTTAGGGTTAAGGACTGAGGAGTTGAGTTGGGAACTGGGTGGAAGTTTTAGGTTTAGTATTTAGGTTCCAGGAGGACTATGTAGTGTATTGGATTGGGTGTAGTGGGTAGTCTTTAGGTGTTTTACTCCATAGCATTTCACAAGCATGCCAGCAGGTCTGACATAAAATTGGCACCTCTACCTGTCAGTATTTCCCTAGGAAACCCTACCCTAAAGAAAATGCATAGTAAAGCATTTGCTACCTTCTCTGCTGCAATGGAAGACAGAGCCACTGCTTCTGGGTATCTAGTGGCATAATCTACCACTACCAGGATATATGTCTTACCTGTGGAACTTGGAGTATTCAAAGGTCCCACAATATCCATAGCTACCCTCTAAAATAGTTCTTCAATTACAGGCAAAGCCATCAAAGCAGCCTTGGTATTGTCTGCTGCCTTGTCAAACTTCTGCTGTTGCTCACAGGTTCTGCAGTACCTTGTTACATCCTTTGCAATCCCAGGCCAATAAAAATTCTGCATTAGCTGTCTTTTAGTACATTTTATGCCCATATCCCCTGCTAAAGGAATATGTTAAAGTATTGCTGGGAGTGCCAGTCAGTAGGCCCTGGGTACTGCCAACTGCTGTACTTCCTCTCCCTGTAGCCCTCCTTCAGGGATCCATTCCCTGTATAATAATCATTTTTTTCCAAAAAATGGACTCCCTCAGTCCTTTAGCATCTGGAGCCTTCTTGGATACCTTCCTCAAGTCCTGTAAAGTAGGGTCTGAGAGCTGAGCCTGCCTCAGCTCTTCCTTACTGACCATCACCAGCTCACCATCCACAGGATGTCTGGCACTGTTTGCCAGTGATTCTTTAAGTTCAGACTGACTGCTGTCATTTACCTCTCCAATAGAAGTATCACCTTCCAAGGGAATCGCAGTACCTTTCTCCTGTTGTAGCTCAGATCCCAGGTAAATACTTCCCCGCTAGTTCTCCCTCTGTAGTAGCCACATCACCAGCCCTAAATGGAGGTGTAGGCGCTGGCTGGGTCTCCTCCCTACTGCCTTCCCTACAGGTTTGCCTCCATGCCTGGCTGCATGTAACAGCATGCACACAAGGTTCTGTACTGTCAAAATAATTTCCCATTAGGACATCGCAGGAATGTCCTCAAACACAGTCACCTGCTTACTGCCTTGCCCTCCTACCCAGTCCAGATAGACTCTGGCCAAAGGTACCTGAAAAGGCTACTCACCTAAGGCTGTTACTGGAGTGGACTGCCCAGCCAAGTATTTTTCCTGACTGACCACTGCAGGTTTGACTATGGTTATGTCTGAGGTTGTGTCCCTTTTGGCAATGACCTCCTTTCCTTCTACCAGGATAGTACACAGACTTTTCTGATAGTTTGGTACCATTGTTGCCTCTAAACAACTCACCATTGCAGTACTGCTAGTCTTGCTGGATGCTTCTTGAAATCTTTGTTCTTCCCCCTGCCTTAATGAACAATGAGACCATACATGCCCCATTTGATTGCATTTAAAACATCTAACCCTAAAACCTAGGTGTGCACTTGAACATGTGGCTTCCCCTTTGTCCTGTGTAAGCTGCTGGGATGGCTTTGGCTGCCCCCATGAGCTCGCTTATACCCTTGTGGAGAGCTGGGTTCCCCCTTCTATGCAGCGGCAACCTGCTAGTTAGGTAAAGGTCCCCTTTGCTCCCCATCTCCTCAACAGTATTTCACTCACAGACTGACACCCAAATCCTCATGTCTTCAGGCATAGTGCTAAGAGCTTGTTCCCTGACCAAAAGATCTGCAAGCTTTTCAAAAGTGGTAACATTACATCAACTCACCCATCTGCGAAAATAAGTGCTGATTTCTGCAGTATACTCAGCCATGCTTTCATCTGCCTTTCTCCTGTATTTTCTAACTTTTTTTCTATACAGTTCTGGAGTTAGCTGATAACAAGCAAGCAGATATTCTTTGACTTTGCCATAATTTAAATAGTCAACATCACCAAGTTTAGAAACTGCATGCATTGCTTTACCTGTGAGCAGGGGAGATCAAAGACCTTACCTACTGCCCTTGGTGACTTTGGTGCTTAATATACACCCTCTCAAAGGACATTTAAAAAGAATCTACATTATCTCCCTACTTATAATGAGGAAAAAGCTGACTACTGACCTGGGATTTTTGGGTGAAGCTTTCTCCCTCCCAATGACTCACATGATTCTGGCATAAGAGGATCATCCTCTTTTCATGCTGACATTGTTTTTCACTTTCGTCTGCTTCCAGTTGTCACATTCGCACAGCTGATTCAAGTTCCATGTGCTTCATTTCTAGTGCCAGTCTTTGTAAATCCCACTGGGCTGCAAAGACATCCTGAGATGGGACAGATTGTCCTGTTTTGGTTTCCTGAAGATTCTGTCCCTGCTGCACGCACTCCTGCAGATTCTCTCCACGCTGCACTGTGCACAAAGCTGTGACCATCTCCTCCCTCGATATATTGGCTTGCTGCACTCCCCTGGCTTTACACTCCTTTGCCAGATGAGTCACTGACATTTTAGCATGCTTGTATTTTTAGAGAGTATTTTTAGAGTGTATTTATTAGATGTACACTCAGTATTTCATGTTATTCAAATGATTTTATATATGTTATATTTGTATTTTATAATGGAAGTGCGTAATTAATTACTTAATCAATTAATGAGCTGATGCCATCACAGGAAATTGATGGGATGACTTGTTATAAAATGTTAGCAGTGATTTTAAATTACAACGAAAACGCTTAGTCGAGGATTATATACAGGCCGTTGGGCTTTTTTGCATTATATTTTCTTGTTAATAAAGTCCGTTTTGTACTTTTGCTGGTCCTGTGGTGGATCTTTTCAGTGCTGGTTTCCTTTTTGCAGTTATTTTAGCATACTTGTCAGCAGATCTCATCTTCTGCCTATTCCTAACTAGTCCGACTAGAAAATAAAATAACTGTTTTGCACAACCAGAGCTCTGTATATTTTAGCTTGTGGCTGAGAGGGTTAATGCACACCTTTGGTAACACAACTGCTTTAGGCTGAATACTAAGATTCTAGTTTCACACCACTGGGCACTAAATGTGATGGCCTTGTGGCAACCAATGCCACCAAATGCGAAGATGTTGTTACCAAGTCTGTTTCAATGAATAATCCACAAAACATAACCTTGGCACTAAGAGCATAGAGGGAGTGCGCTACTCTCCTGGGTCTGGGTCTCCAACCTCCACACCCAAATTAGACTGCAGACTGTTCACTTAAACAGCCACACGACTCTCTCCATGAACCAATATCACCCAGTGCCCTCTAGCCACAGTAACTGTCTTTCACTCAAAGTATTATTTTTCACATTCGCACACACATGTACACAATTTACAGGGAAGGCTGTTTAATCCTACAGTTTCACACAATTTTGTTCCTGGGCCTGGTAATACTGCCAACACTCTGAAGACAGTCAGCAACTTCCACTTGATATCTCTTTTACAGGTAGTCGGCTGAGGCAGTCTCAAAGACATGGCCCTTACTGTGTGTTATTCTTCAGTGTAAATGGTTACCCCTCTTCTCAATTAAGCAACAGTGCATACTCTTATAATAATAACCAGCCACAATAGCTTAGATATAGTTAAAACAGTTTTTACTTAAATAATAAAGAAAATAACACAAATACCAAATAAAATATACATAGATTGGCACACAGAAGATTAAAGTAAACTGCATTAATCATAGAATGCATACAGAAAAATCTAACTCAAGCTCCCTAAGTTTCCTAGCTAGCTGCTACAAGGAGTACTGTACCAGATAGGATGTTCTCACAGTAACTTCACACTAGTCTCTCAATATTTCAGTAAGTCACAATTATATAGCCAAAGTCCTTGAGTGACTTCATTGTTGGTACGATACTAGTCATAAACCAGCTAGCCCCACACCCATTACAACAGTAAGAGTTTGTCCTAGTACCTTCGCATATGTTTCTTGTATACTTGCATCCCAAATAGATCTTAAAAAGTTTCACTGACCATTGCATTCCAGTGCTGTTTCATCTAAGATTACCATACGTCCAGGTTCCCCCGGACACGTCCTCTTTTTTGGGCTCCTGTCCGGGTGGTTTTTGAAAATTCTGAGATTGTCTGGGTTTTAAAACTCGGACAAATTGCAAAATTTTCAAAAAACAGACATCCCTATTTTGTAGTCTTTCCTCCGCTTTGTTTTTTTTTTTTTGATTGGCTCATATACCGGTATATGAGCCAATCAAAAAACAGAGCTCTGTTCAATGCGGAACTGCTTGATGTTCTGCATTGAACAGAAGAGGGTCCACTGTGGTTTTGATTGGCTCATATACCGGCATACAGGCCAATCAAAAATCCCCAAATACGGACCTTTTTTTTTTTTTTTTTTTTTTTTTTTTTTGCTTTTCAGCCCTGACAGGACAAAATAATATGCGCTGGTAGCAGCATATATTTTTCATACAAACAAATATGGTAACCATAGTTTCATCATCATTGGTTATCTCAGGAGAAGGCGCCATCCTGTCTGTGAACTAGCCCCTCACTCTGTCCTTTAATATCTGGACAAACAAATGTGTTTCCTAGGTAACATATACATTGCAAATCAACATGTCAGAAACAGAAGAGAAAAACAGCATACGAAAAGAAATACATTTTGCTTGCTTCAGCTTAGCATAAGTACCTTTCACAATTATTCACTTTTAGCCTGGCATCACCTCTGGTTCACAAGGTGCATAGAAGATAAGTGAACCTTTCAGTACTGGATAGCCAGTTTAGACATTTACAGTTGAGTACATGTTTTTGTCAGCAAGTAAAAATTTAAACTTTTTAAAGGGATGGGGTAAGACAAGAGAAGGAATGGCAGCTGGGCCTAGTAATAAAAGTTACCCTTTTATGACTGAATATTTGTGGTCTGTTTCACATAACAGAAAAGGTTTCTAACTCTGGAGTGATAAGCTGATAAACTGAGTGACAGACTAAACAATGAAACATTTGCAGACTCTGACGAGGCACAGATGGCACCCATCTCTGTTCTGCCATAATCTGAAATATTTTTCTTTGATAGATTTGTTTGATATTTTTTGGAAGGTAAAGCAGGGGATTAACTTATTTAAGGTATGAGTAGAAGATTTGGCAGCCATATTCCAAGTGGGTATGAATGAGAGAAAACTTACTTAAAGCAGAATATATGCCTGTCAGTAGAAATGCATTTTTCTGTAGTTCTGTTTTTTACCTATCAGAAAGTTGTTACCCCAGCAAATGTGTATCATGTAAGTACACACATACTTAATGATGGCTGAATGAAGAGGCATTAGATATGACGTGCATTGAAGAACAATTTTTACTAAACTGATCTTTCTGAAAAGTCATGTGGCTTAATTTGCTTTTAAAGTAACAAATAAATATTCACACATCATGCATACACACACACACACACACACACACACACACACACACACACACACACACACACACACTTGCATTTATATACACCTGCTACAGCATTAGGTTTTAGAAAGAGACAGTAGATCATGATACAAGTGCAAACAGAGTTTCCACCATTCAGAAAAAAACACTGCAAGGGGAAAAGTATTAATGGTGTTATTTATTATGAATATCACTTGGTATCCTAAAGAAACCAACAGAAGTCAGGTAGAATAAAGCTGGAAATTAGAAAGAAAAGAATTCAGATAAACTGCAGATGACTGTAAATTAAGAATTTAAGATGATTATCATGACAAGACATGGGATATTCTCAGATAGGATAAGATATGAGGAAAGGAAGACTCCAAGTAGGAGTGGTGAAGATATACAAAGATGGCAGACACTGGGAATAGGGTGATAAGTCGGACAGAAGCCATATGATGACTGTGACTCCTTATGGAGGCAATAGCCAAGGCGATAGAGGGTATACAGAGGTACAGTGTGTATACCTTGGAAACACAGGTAGGTGAAAGGAGGAAGAGAGAATGTGGAAATATAGTGAACTAACAGATCAGAGCTTCTTGGAGCATTAAAGGTGAATCACTATTATAGGAGCATTAAAGGTAAATCACTAGTATAGAAGTCACATGAAGAGCCTGGTGACATGCTTATCAGTATATCATACAGGTGCAACAGAGAGTCCTGAGATGTACTGCAAGCAGAAAGTGTGTATCAATCATTCAGTTAAGGTAAAATATGGCAAGTGTTAAGGCCACTCAAAGGATGGAAGGAAACATCAGGTGACTGAGAAATGAAGAAAAAGAAATAAATCCCTAGAGTTATGCTGCCACAGGACGATGATTTCAGTAGTCATGCTTGAAACAGTTTCATGGAACTCATGTGATTGCCTGTCATGGAATGCCTGTGCTCCATTTCGTGCAAGATCACATAAGCAGCATAAGTTACTTTAATAAGGAAAATACATTCATGAGCTAATGCACACACACAGCTACATTTACACACAGAATGCAGCATAATACTGTTAGGTATATGTATAAAGACATGCATGTTACATCTGGATGTTTAACTAGAGAAGTAAAGCTGATTATAACTTTCATTGTACAGTCTTTTGTTTTATTCTGTCAGGGTCCAGTTGCTTACTGTATGACTTTGCAAATCAGTGAAGAGGCAGCTACATCTATAGGTTTTATCAAAAGTAAATAAAACAAATTTCAGTGGAAGGTGACAAAATTGTCTTCTAGTTTTCTACTAGTGCATACCTATCAAAGTAGAGCTGTCTCCCAGCCTCCTGCATGCTTCTTTCCTCACTGCATACCATGCCTTCTAAAAGACCTCCACTGAGTTGTACCACAATGAACTCCCTGTGAAATAATGCTTTCTTATGCCTAGACTGTACTTTATACTCTCTGTCTGTAGCTGGTGATTCCATTGCCCCTTCCCATCTTTGTTTAGTATTTCCACTCCCCATTCATGATTTTTAGACTCAGATTATGTCCTGAAGGCCCTCAGGGAAGAGTCCCATCCATTTAACATATTATGTTCCAGACCCTCTGCACTGATTGTGATGCCTGTGCCCTGGCCCAGCAATTAAGGAGCCTCAATCCTCACCACTAACACCAGAGAGGGTGTCCCATATATGAGGAAAGGATAACAAATGCACACAGTAAAGTGCAATTTTCCTTAAGAGCACACAGAGATCACAGTCAGTCCAGGGCTGGTCGCTCCCTTGCTCTCCAGGTCCCCAATAAGACTCCCCACTGGCACAGCAATGGGGTCCAGATCTCAGCCTATTGGGCAAGCTAAAACCTCTAGCATCCTCTCTGTCCAACCAGTGCTTCGTGTCCCTGCCCAAGTAGCTGACACACACACACATACACACATATGCACTTTGAGATAAAAGTTTGTACAACCACACAGACACTCCTAGGGAAGGCTGGCCCAGTTTCTCCAGCTGTGCCCCTTTCTCCCAGACTATATGGTAGTTCCACTTGGCACAACCCACTAATACTTATCAGCTACTCAAAGGCCCTTAAAAGGGAGTCCAATTATTACTGTGCAATATTATTATCCAATTGGTAGTATATCCCAGGGCTAAAGCTATTATTGTGGCTTTGTACAATTTTACCAAAGGCATGCAAGTACTCTTAAGATCTTAAATTATCTCTACACAAAACCAGCCACAGTTAAAAGGTTTTAAAATATTTAATAATAAATAATAAAAACACAAGACAATACTTTTTACTACACAGTGCTAGTCAAGAGTTCAGAGATCACACAGAAATGCTCAAAATAAATCAGTAGTACAGTCCTGACATCACAAACAAACACTTAGCCTAATCTTTCTAGTTCCCAGCTATCTCTAAAAGAAAACACAAGTCTAAGATAACTTACATATGAGCAAGACAGTGCTGTGAGTTGGATCTTCAAGACAAAAATGCTTAATGCCTTCTGATTCTCTCTGTTTAAATTGCTATTGCAGTCCTGATTCCCATTACGTCATTTTTTACACTTTCCTGGTGTTCCCTGACTGACAGAAACTGCAGTTTGGTTTTTGGCTGCAGTGCTTTTTATTAGGAGTCTATATGTCTTTCTTTGTCAGTGTGGGATTTTGCTGGAGCTCTGGTCTCTTTGCTTCTTTCAAAAAATGCCAAAGGGGAATTGCTGACCATCCACCTTGCCCAAAGGAATCCATGTGGTGTGAGTATGTGTGTCTTTGCTTCCTCCAATAGCCTGGCATCTTATAGAGAATTATTTTCTCTGCCTTTTATCCAGTAAGTGTTGGGGTAAGTTCAGTTGCCTTCATAAATCACATGTGGGTAAATCATTAAACAGTTAAATGGATATGAATCACTGAATGAATGAAATCTGTTTACCAGGTGAATGGACTTATTTAATAGAGGACTTACCTACAGATGACCTTTTTTCAGGCATATGCTGGTATCCATAAAGAACAGCAGCAAATGTTTTATGCACAGTTTTGATAGCAAAGCACTATAATATAGATGAAAATATTAAATCTGAATAAACTGACATATTATATTAAAAATTATGACTTTGTTGATATGTGGTGAGGATTCTACTTATTTGTCATGGAGAAAACATATTTAGTGTATTTACATGATCCTAGCTGTGAACCATGAAAAACAGTAGAGCAGAGAGGAAATAGGGAATATTTGATGTGTTGATGAGTTTAGAGGAAGTCCAGACAAGCACAATGCATGAAAGTACTGAACAACAGATAAGAATGAGGGTAGCTTGAGCATGTTATTTCAGGATTTGTAAGTAGTGGCAGTTATCTCATTTCCTAAGAACACACAACAGTTGACTTGTGAATTGTTATTAGTCTAAGAGGCTTCTCAGATTATGAGCTAGGGAATTGTAAGAGTGTGGAACTAATATGGAAAGGGAATGGTTGCTACCCTGCAACTTGTATTAGGGTATATAGAAATATAGCATCGATGGACTATGCATGCAGGTTGGTTTATGCATAAGATCATGTTAAGCTGCTAGCTGGGCTTGATAAAGCTTCTAGTTTTGGCAGTTTACATTGGAATTAACCTAGAAATATATTTTTGTGCTGTCAGATGGGTAGTTAGTTTTTTTGTGTATGTATGTATGTATGCATGCATGCATGAATTTATTTATTTATTGTTTGCAAAGCAAGGAGACACAATGAAAAATCAACAGATTTTATTTGCAGTCCTTTGCAATTCTAACCTACTTTCCTGAAATGCATATGCAGTTAGCATCAGTCCTTCTTTGAGCTGCACTATCAGTATGCCTTTGCTAATACTTTTCCTGCCCCGAGGGTAGATGAAGCTTGATATTTTTCCATGCCCAACAAATCTGTGAACTAATGCTTCATCGTATTATTTAAACATGATAGTGCAAGGTCTGGATGATAGTTTTGATATGTCTGACTGTTTAAACGAGGTTGTTTCTTATGGGATATCTGAAGAGGTGAATGGATCACTGCTGGAGATGCATTTCAGGCTCTAGGGAGTCAGTCAAAGAATTAGGGTTAAATAATAATCCTTACTGTGTAAGACAGTTTGTTGCACTATTGAGATCTTACTATAATTGTTTTCCATGGTGGTCTCAGAAGTTGAAGATCTGCAGGTGAGAGTATAATTTGCATTTAGAGGATACTCATTTTTGAGTTGGTTCCATAGAGAAGTTTTATTAATAAAGAGAAGAGGGGTGATGGTACGGACTTGTGAATTTCGCTGAACTAGGGAGTGTAAGTAGAAAAAGAGAATTTTTTTTTTACAGAGAAAGATAAGTGATGGGATAGCAGGAGAAACAGTTCTAAACCAAGAGTTCTTCAGGTGATATAGAAGGAGACTATAGCTTACTAGATGAAATACCTGAATATGCTCTGAGGTGACTGCTCCAGTTAGCAGTCTTTTGTCTTTTTTCATAAAGATTCATTAACAATGAATACAGATGTTAATGTGCTTTGTCCACTCAAAAACAAAAGTTGTCGAGCTATAGGATTATATTATGATGTATTTACAGGATTACTGATAAACCCATTAACCTGTAGTCAGCGGTCGATTTTGATGAGGAGTCACAATTCAAGATCGTCTTTATTATATCATGTTTGTTAATGTAGCTCCCACTGTATTTCTTTGTCAAAGTATTGTGGAAGGATTTTCAAAGATAGCAAGACCCCTCAACCATCTGCTCCAAAATGATGAGAAAACAGATGTAGATGGCCTTTTGAAGAAGCCCAAGGGACCGAGAGGCTCTAAAGAACTCATCGAGAGTCGCTGGACTCCTGAGTGCGAAGAGTTATTTGAACAGCTTAAGTATTGCCTCACACATGCCCCTGTGCTGGCATATGCTGACTCAACAAAGCCTTACTCTTTACATGTGGATACTAGCAGGGATGGCTTAGGGGAGTCCTTTACCAGGAGTATGATAAGAAGCTGAGACCTGTGGCTTTTATCAGTTGGAGTTTATTCCCCACAAAAAGAAAGTACCCTGTGCACAAGTTGGAATTCCTTGCCTTAAGTGGGCAGTAGTGGGCAAGCTGCATGACTACCGCTATGGGGCTGAATCTGAAGCGCAGACTGACAACAATCCTCTGACATATATCCAGACCACTGCAAAGCTAGATGATACTGGCCACAGATGGATGGCAGCTCTATGCAACTATAATTTTAGTTTGAAATATCACCCAGGACATGAAAATGGAGATGCTGAGGGTCTGTCCAGAAGACCTCAGGGAGATTTACACCCCGATGATGAATGGGTGGAAATTCCAGCACCAGGGGTGAGAGCTGTGTGTCAGATTGCAACCTGCTATCAACACACTGAATGTTGGGCCCAAAAGGTGGGTCTCTCTACAGCAAGCATACCCCAAGCTTATTGTAATCTGGTCACTTTACAGGCTTCATCGCTACCAGCTTTGAGTAACAGTGACCTTAGGAGAGATCAAAGCGAAGACCCCTTGGGTCAGCTGGTGGTAGCTGCTTTACAGAAGAAACTAATTGATATGCTTTGCACAGATATTCATCCTCTGGCCAGACTTTTGGCCAAAGAATGGGAAAGACTCCAGGTACAGAATGGACTAGTGTATAAGAGATCTCCAAGTGCACTCGGCAGTGAAAAATGGCAATTGTTGCTTCCTCAGAAGTATAGAGAAGTAGTACTCTGGTCATTGCATGATGAACATGGTCATCTTGGTTATGACAGAACTATGTGTTAGGTTCTACTGGCCATGCATGAAGCAAGATGTTGAGGATTATTGTCGTACATGTCTGCGGTGCATTCAGAGAAAGACTCTGCCAACCGAGCTGCCTCACTGGGTCAAATGGAGAGCAGTGGACCCATGGAATTGGTCTGTATAGATTTTCTATGCATTGAACCGGATGAAGTCAGGATCAGTAATGTGCTGGTGGTAATAGACCACTATATCCGATACGCTCAAGGATTTCCTACTCATGATCAGAAAGCTATTACAGTGGCAAAACTACTAGTTGAGAAGTTCTTTGTACACTATGGCCTGCCAAAAAGGATACACTCTGACCAAGGAAGTGATTTTGAGAGCAAGCTTGTCCATGAAGTACTCACTCTTTTGGGAGTTCAAAAAAGTTGCATCACTCCTTATCATCCTCAAGGAGATCCGCAGCCAGAGTGTTTCAACAGAACTTTACTAGATATGTTGGGAACACTATCTGCTGAGAAAAAGAGCCAATGGAGTAGACATGTAGCCACAGTGCTGCATGCCTACAACACTACTAAAAATGATGCTACAGGGTTCTCACCTTACTTCCTAATGTTTGGAAGAGAAGCTCGTCTTTCTGCTGATGTCACCTTTGGAGTCACAGCTGATGATACATCAGTGCGATCTCATGACAGTTATGTGGAGAGACTCAAGAAGAACCTCAGACAGGCTTATGAGCTTGCTGAAAAATCAGCAGGACAAAGACATCAGCAAAACAAGGCTCACTATGACAAGAAAGTGAAGATGCATGATTTGCAACCAGGGGAGAGAGTCCTTTTGAGGAATTTGGGTCTACAAGGAAAGCATAAACTAGCTGACCGATAGGGATCTGAAATTTACATAATTTGTTCTCAGCTACCTAATATCCCTGTCTACCAAGTTTGCCCTGAGGGGAAAGAAGGACCCATCAAAACATGGCACCACAACAACTTAATGCCTTTGGCAAAATCAGTGAGACTCATGAATCTGGAACCCAAAATGGCTCAGCTGAAGCCTAACTCAAGGCGATCCAGAAGACTAATTTGGAGAGGAAATATCCTCTCCAATGTTCAGGAGCCCATGCCTCCTCCTCCTGAAGGAGAGGAGGACAGTGACAATGACTGGGGTTTCAGTGGGCTTTCTTATGAGGGTTTTTGAGACCCCATGGGCTGTAATCTCAATGTAAATGCACCAGAATTCATTCCTTATCATTTTGAGCAGCCCAGAGCTAACAATAGACTAAGTGGTGTTTCTGTACCTCTTGCAGAACCTGATACTGACGGAGGCCCTGCTATGCAAACTTCAGAAAATAGTGCTAAAGACAGTAATACCATTATGGAAAAAGAAGGTGAAGTTATACAAGAGGAGATCTTAGAAGTAGACAAAATGCCTACTGAAGAACTGGACATTGAGTGTGCTGTGAGTGACAAACCTTCTGAGCAAAATTTCTTAGTTATCTCTTCCGATCCAAAACTGCAGAGACTGATTCGACCCCCTCAGAGACTTACATATGACAGTTTGGGATATAGTACACAGGAACCTGTGACCATGTCTCATCGGAGAGTTTGCGCCCATGAGCCCTATGCCTCCTACTTCAGTGGTGACACCCCATCCCAAGTTAAGCATAAGAGTGATTACCCTTGGTGGAATGTATCTTTTGACTGTAAAAATATTATTCAGCTGATGGTGCAATAGTGCTTGTAAATTTTTGCTCCTAATCTACCTTTGACTTGGGGAAGACCCAAGATTTTAAAGTGGGGGAGAGTGTAGCTCCCACTGTATTTCATTATAGAAGTAATAGACTGCAGTTTTGCTGTATAGCACAAGGTGGAGCTCCTTTTCAGGAATATAAAAGACAATTTTAAAAGTGAAAGAGAAGAGACTGGAACACTAGCTGAAGGACGGAAGACTGAAAGACTAGCTGAAGGGAAAAGGGCCTTGCAGCATGGCTGGATTTTATTTCTTTTAGTGTTTTGAGACAAAGAAGTGAAGTAGAAGTTTGTGTCTGTCTCTTATTGAAATCTTGGTTGATGGTATTCTGTGGATTCAGGAGAGAAGTCTGAAACAAGTAATTCCATGTCTGCATGTGATTCAGCAAGAAAAGGAGTTCCCTTGGGCCTAGTGCAGAGATGCCATCGAGGACTATCAGAGTTCTGGCGGGTGATTTTCCATTTTTCTCGTCGGAGGAACTGTGGTGCCTGGGATATTCTCGATAGAGTGGTGAGAGACTTTTGGCCATCATTGTTATACTTTTATAAGATTGTAGATCTCCTCTAAATGCTTTGTGGATTACAAATACCTGGGATCCATATGAGCTCCAACCTTCAGCCCCATCATGCTGACAGTAGGACTGTAAGTAGTCACTGGCCAGTGAACAGAGTACAATAAGAGTGTCTCATAGTTAGTCTGGTTAGATTGATCCAGGGGATAGAGGGTGTTAGTACTGCTGCCTTAAAGACTCTTTATTGTTCAGTGACATTGCATTTTCTTTATTGTTCAGTGACATTGCATTTTGCTTGTGTTACTACTGTTGCCTTAAAGACTTTATTGCTAAATGACATTGCATTTTCTCATATTTGTATTGTTGCATTATAAATCTTTACTGCTCAATGACATTGCATCTTTTTCATATCTGTACTGTTGTATTATAACCCTTTTTTTCCCTCAGTGATATTGCATTTTCCCCATGTTTGTATTGCTGTATTATAAAAGCTTTACTGCTCATTGATATTGCCTTTGTTGTGCATGTCTGAATGTCAAGCTCTTTTCTGTTGAGTTCTGGGGAAGGGGGAGAATGTATGGTTTCACTACATGCATATCTCACTCTGCCTTACTGCTAACTGGTGCATTGTTGAAATAATTTGTTTGTTGTTGTGCTATTGACCTTTAAAACTAAAGTTTCACCTAAAATAAAATCTGTTCACTTGCCACCTTGGGGTGTTGGGCTAAAAAAGGGGTGTCACCAGAGTCAGGTAGGAGGGAACCCATATCTACTTCAGCTACACCTGTGGGTGCGCTACATTAATATCTGTGAAAACATCTTATTTGACAGGGAGTTTAAGGATAAGGTGAAAGAGGTTTATAATGCGGTCTTTGCAATGTTGAATGAACATATTGAGCATAAACTATGTGCAGCTAAGATAGTATACTGTTTTAGCTGGTTAATCTGTTTGAGAGTTTTGGTTTTGAAGATTGGTTTGAAATAGAAATGAAGAACAACTGTATCTGTTTTGGGGGTTAGTTATAATGAATTGTTGAACTAGGGTAGTGGGATTGTGGTCATTTTTTGAAAATTCTTCATGGACATTTGGGAAAGCTAGGCCCTTAATAGTAAAGATTACATTTTTGAAGTATTCCTTTTGGCTGCCTTGACTCTCAGTACATTCTTTTTTCCTTGATGCAAATAGGTTTCCTGAGTAGCTATATCTGTTTATTGTGGTAGTATATATCCTTATGATGTCTAATCATGCTTCTGCAAGGTTCATGACAGCAGAAAAATATTTCTTTAAGTAACTGTGGGCTATACTTTTTCAGTTCAGCCCAAGAGTCATGTCTTTTCCTTTTTGTCATCCATGGATTCATGCTGGTTTTCTTTAAGAAGTGGAAAGTGGATAAAAGATGCTTTGAAGAGTAATGAGGATTTGCTTGAATTTGACATTGGGAAGATTTATATGTTACTATTATCTTTTGTAGACCTGTTTATACTTTAGAGGTAGTGTAATTAGTTTGACTTTTTGTGTAATATTGCCTTTAAAGAAAAGGGAAGTGTAGAAACTTTAGAATCCTTTATAGAGTAAAAATACAATAAGGGATTGGTTGTTAAGTACATATACTATCAGTGAAGTATATAGGAGGTGAAATGTACATTATCCCAGAATTAGTACTAACCTGAGATGTCACTTTTTCCTTTACCTGAAAGGTAAATGCTAGAGATCTAGGTAACCAATAGATACTGAGCATTCACATTAGTTGTACATTGACAATGAACACTGATTGCACCATCTTTGTGAATCTCTCACACTATAGTCTTCTTATCTTCTTTCATCTGTTTCTGATAGGGGGTCGCCACAGCGGATCATCTGTTTCCATTTCTTCCTGTCCTCTGCATCTTGCTCTGTCACACCAACCACCTGCCTGTCCTCTCTCACCACATCCATAAACCTTATCTTAGGCCTTCCTCTTTTCCTCTTACCTGGCAGCTTCATCCTTAACATCCTTTTCCCAATATATCCAGCATCCCTCCTCAGCACATGTCCAAACTAATGCAATCTCGCCTCTTTGGCTTAGTCTCCAAACCATCCAACATTAGCTGACCCTCTGAAGGAAAGGAAAAGGATGTAAGGGTTAGATCTCCTTTCTTTTGTCATTATAGTCTACAGAGAAGTTAAGTAAAAATATATAAAGTTAGCTGTCTTTTCATTTTATTACCTTTTGGAAAAATGAAAGCAAACCTTTGAACCTAATTGGGGCAATTATTTGCAACGTAAAAGTTTGTTTATTCCCCCAAACCATCCAGAAATTACATGTTTTGAAAAGATGTGCAAACAGGAATTTGGGATAATTGTTAAAGAGAAAAGGGCCAAATGCAACAATTTGATGCACAAAGAAATAAGAGAACTAGCTGGCAACAAAAATTATAGGATTATTAAACCAGACAAGAGAGGGAGGATAGTAATAATGGCACAGATAGATTATGTGTCTATAATGTATGATATCTTGAACAATCTCTCAACCTATAGTAGGGTTTCAAAAAATGAGGTAAATAGAGCCTATGCCAACACGGATTGCTTTTTACTAGATGTTTTATTTCAAGATAGCATTGACCCTAGTGAACTAGATTTTTTAACAGTTGAGACACCTATCACTCCAGTGATACTTGGTATCCCTAAAATTCGCAAAGATCTGCATAATCCTCCTTTTAGACACATTGTAGCTGCTAAGGGGTCTAAGACAAAACTCATAGCTGCATACATAGATAAATGGGCCAGTATGGCTGTGAGTGATGCTGCACATATTTTAAAAGATTCCTGGAACTGTCTCGAATTACTGAGGCAAGTTCAGAGGGAAAGGGGAATTCTCCTTTTTGACTGTAGATCTGATAAATCTATTTTCAGTAATACCACATAAGGGGGGGGTTGGACCTCTTTAATGAAAGCTTGTTGGGATGTAGCAGGACTGACAAAAATAAAAGAAACCTTTTGGAGGAATTTATGGCGGTGGTAGTAACAAATAACTTTGTAATGTTTGTAGGTGAATGTTTCCATCAAGTTGCAGGGGTAGCAATGCGAGCAGAGTGTGCCCCAGTATTTGCGAACTTAGTGCTTCTAGAATGGGAAAAAAGTTACATCTTTTCCTCTGCCTTTATGGCCAATATTTTGGTTTATGCTAGATTTTTGGATGATATTGTTATTTTCTGGCAAGGGGAGGAAAGTGAAGCACTTAAGTTTTTTGAATACCTCAGTGGTATGGCTACCTTCCTAAAATTTATACATAAATGACACACCACTGAAACTGACTTTTTAGACCTCCATTTGACAAAAGATGGAGGCAAAGGCATGTTGTCAAGCAATATTTACAGGAAGGAAACATAATCAAATATGCTGCTTCATTATGATAGCTGCCATCCAGCACATCAAACAAGAAGTATTATTAGGAGACAAATGGTCAGACTATCGTGTCTTATTAGTGATTATGATTCTTTTCAAAAAGCAATACACACTGATAGGCATGTTCAAGGATAGGGGGTATCTGTCAAAACTGTTACTCAACATTAAGAAGGAAGTGTTCAAGAAGAGAAATACTTTATTTTACCCTACCCTGAAAATGCCTGAAAATGTAATCAAGGTAGCCACTAAACAATCAGTTGACAATCATGCACTAATTTTACAATATAACCAAGAAATGCCCCTTTTGGTGTCTAACCTTAATAGGTTATGGGAACTGAGTTTCCATAATGATATGAAGGATAAACTGGACATGAAGCCCCGAGTAGTTTATAGTAGGGGTAGAAATATAAAGGACATTTTGGCGGGGCAATTAAAGCCCAACAAACCATATAAATCTTTGATGTACAAATGTGGTTTATGTAGGCTTTGAAAATGCATCAATGATCGGCCCTGTGCCTCAGTTAGCAGTTACGACTGCATATTTAATTGCCCGGGCCACTGTAATTGTCATACTAGCATGGTTGTATATTTAGCAACCTGCACAGCATGCCCGGGATACTATGTAGGAAAAACTACACAGAAACTATGTGACCAGATTGCAGAACATCTAAGAGACATTAAAAATAAAAAAATTACATAATGCTTTATATATGCACACTATCAAGTGTGTCAATTACAAAAGATATATATAGTTTTATCATTGATAGAGTCTACCCCATTGAGAGAGGGTGCAATGATAAATTATAAGTAGAAGTTAGACAAACTAAATGGCAGCTCAGATTGAATGCTACCCATAAACTTTTGGTTGGACGGTACTGTTTCAATGGCACCTATTCTTAAACAGAGAGTTAGTGTGGTTTAATGTTTTAAATTCACTTCACTTTATTTTTGTTTTCATTTTTTAACTGAATAATAGTATTGTTATATAATAAGAACTTGTTTTATAAAAAAATCTTTGACTGATTGTGGTAATTGTTTTGGAATTGAATAAGATTTGATGACATCATTTAGTTAAGGACAAGTGTTTTGATTGGTTGTTGTGTATGTACTTGACTATTTAAACTGAATTTGTAATTATGTATTTTATGACTCTGAAAAAGCCAATATGATGTATTGCAAAAGCGCTTAGTCATTTTTACTATTTTGACCACATGTATTATTAAAATCGGACTCCAAAGAATCCGCTGTTTGTGATATATATATATAATATGATTTATAATCTTATTTTATTTTGACATTTGTTTCCCGGGAAAGTCCGACATGGAACAAGCCAGTTTTCAACAGAGGCCTGGGGAAAAACACTCCAGATGCATGTCTTTATGACGTAGGAGGAAATGGGAGCCACAGAGGAAACCCAGACAAATGCAGGGAGGACATGCAGACACTACAGCGGAGATCTGAACCAGAGAATCTCTTGCTGTGAGGTGAAAACGCTAACTGCTGTACCACTGAGCCGTCCATAATCCTTAGATAACAGAACGATTTTAGTTCAACATCTCTATTTCATTTTTCCCCCCATTTTGATGTCAGATGTTTTTCATTTTTCAGATGATTTTATAGTTTTATTGCTGATGTTCTAATTTTAAGCAGGTCTGCTAGCTGTTGTTTCTCTGCATATTGCCTCTTTTTATAAAGAACTGCCTTGTTACACACCTGTTCTTACACTTTTTGAATAATTGTTTCTGCTACTACTTTGCTATAGTATGTTTTGTTGCTTTGACATCATTGTCCGTAAGACCATTCTTAAATGGGAAATGCTTATCAATAGATACCTTTGTATTGGAATCCATTGGTGTGTCTGTGTGTATTTTTTAACGGTGTTTATTAAAGCATTTCTAATGGGAACTGGTCGCCATTACTCTTTGTTGTACTGCTTTTCTACCATTGTAGCTTTCCTATCCATGTTAATTACGAGGTTTTGCTGCATTTATCCAGTGTTACCCAGTGCAGTCACTTGTGGGATGTCTATGAAGATTGCTATGTCTGAGTATTAACTAACGGACTGCTATCATTGACCGTGCTATTTTCAATGTTTATATTGCACTTCAGGTCTTTGCATGAGTGGTAGGATATGTGGCTACAGGCTTTGCTTTTAAAGCAATTATTATTATTATTTTTTTCCTAATGTTATGCCTATCTACTGCTATTACTGAGAAGCAAATGTCATCTTAATAAATGCATAAATAAGTGGTAATAACTGTTTCATTGTATAGCCACTGCAATTATTATCTGAGGCTTTTCTACTTTACACCATCTTATCACAGAGGAAATCATGCTAAGTTTAAATCAGACTAGCTGAAGACATGGAAAACGAATCATACAGCACAAAGTCTGATGGATAATACTTGTAATAAATGATGATCCCCACATATTATACAATGTATAATGGAAGAAACATTTCCTTTTTTGAGTTTTTTCCTATGAAAGTGTTAGAATAATTTCTGATAATGAACGATGACATTACTGTACCATCGTAAAGAGCAACTCCATTTTAGAGGGAATGGGCTTGTTTTAAAAGCATAAACAAAATAAATGCTGGATATGCTGCCACTTTCTTTAGCAAGGAAAATATAGCATTTTTCGTTTTTTTTTTATATTCTGCCATAAATGGTACTGATTTATTTTTAGAGAGGTGGCTGCTGGTTTTCTGTGAGTTCTGGTATGATATAGTAACACATAAAAGTCTTTTAAACAGTGAAGTGCTTTTAGTCAGTAGACATTGAATAAAGTCCGTTGGTTTTAACAGGTGCATTTGAAATGCTTGCATAACAGTTATCCTGGGACAATATATCATTATGAAATGTAAGACTGCATACTGCCCAGCTTGAGTGCGCTCATGTATCTTACTGACTGGGTAAAATAGTAAGAGAGCAGTTATTTTACCCAGCAAACAAAAGTCTAGTTGAGTTGTTAATGGAAATGGTACACTACTCTAGGTGTCAGACTGTCTGACTGACAACACAACCAAACTTGTTTAATGACTTGAGGTGCAAAATATAGCAATAAATGCTTTCTTACCACAAGAAGTATAAATTAGTGAAAACAGGAGTCAAAGCAAACCAAAAGTGCAAGAGATTTCAAAAGACATGGGCTGTAAAAGTTGAAAAAAACATACGCTGCAGGATGATGTGTACCTCATATGGCGGTAGGGTTCAGTGGCTGAATAGCGATGCATTTCCAGTTAGTTACAGGGCAATGTAGAACAAAAATCAGAAGCCTCTATTGCCAATTGCAGATAAGTCTGCTGTTAATTAAGGATCAACCTCTTAGTGAAAGAAATCTGGACAAAGCCTGATAAAATGGGGGTGGGGGTGGGCAAAGGGCCAAAAGTAGGGACAGATTTTAAATATTGCTCTTATAAACTTAGGAAGTTGCTAGAGTAACAGGGTTTGTGTTAATGTATATTTTCTGAAGGATTTGAATTCTGCAACTCAAATGTATGTCATTATTTATTAACTTCAGTCCTCAGATCATTCCAGTGATTTGCCAGAAAACCACAAATTTTATGAGGAATAGAGGAAAAATATGAGGCAAAAATCTGGACATTCTGCAAAAATTTGGACAGGTGAGAAGTATGTTAAAGATACATGCTGAGAGCCCAGCACATTAAATTGGCGCAGATCTAACACTGCACAGGCAGACAGCACGGTACTAAATAGACATGACTAAAAAAATCAATTGCACAAGTAGGCAGACAAGTGCACTACAGGGAAGTAGACAAGGTAAAGATGAAAATTCATAAATGATGCACTATCATGTAGTTAAGAGCCTGAGAAGAAAGGCATAGTTGTGAACTTGCATCATATTGTGCAAAACTCATGAGAGCATGAGTGCAAATTACAGCATGAAGTGTGAACTGTGACCCATATTGGCAAGAAGATGGTGCGTACAGTGAAGGAAATACGCTGTATAGGAGGTGGTAAGGAGCACTGAGGACTTTATTGGTTTATTAAAAGGGTGTGGAAAGGACAGCACAAGAAGCAGCAGAACACACAGGAGGAATATGACGTAAGGTAAAGCAGATTAGAGGAAGTTCTTTTTTGGTTTGAAAACAGTCCATTTTATACATGGTGAGAGATAAGGGAAGAGGACAAAAGTAAAATGAAAAAAGGGGGCTGGATGGAGAGTGAGCAAAGGGGAGAGCACAACAATACCAGTTACAAATAGTACAGATGTAAACATGCAATTGCTGGGAGACATGAAAGAAGCATACGCAGATAAGCCCAAGACAACCACATAGTGGGTTCCAGTAATGCCTCCCCTAGAGAAGTCAAAAACTGAGCAAAGGAGGTGATGCAAGATAGCCTGCCAGCATTTGACTAACATAGGGAAGACATTACTGGGACCCAGTAGGTGGTGGTCTTGTGTCTTAGTAGTTAGTGCCATCGTGGCCATCCCCACCATGGTGGCCTAATGGCATTAGGCAGACAGTTCTACAATTCTGCAATTTCCTGCAGGATGGACTTTTGGATAGAAACCCAGCAGGTGATCACTTGGTCAAATACAGGTTCTGCTACTCACTTCAACTCTGGTACTGGTGGATTGAGGAGAGCTGCCTGTTTGGGATGAGCCAATACCCTTCTCAGACAAGGCACTCCCACTCTGCTCACAAGCCTCAGCTACACCTCTGGCAGGAGTGGCAGCAGGCTGTGGCTGATGTGTCTACTGCTCTGGTGGACTATGAAGATCTACTGAAGAGAGAGAAAATTGGAAAACCTGACATTAATGATTATCCAGAGGGGATACAAGAGATGTAAGTCAGACAAAAATATAATGTTACTAACCCCGCTTTGCCTGAAGTCTCTGCTGCATCCTGTGACAGCTAGCAACATTCTCTGGATGCTCTGCATGTGCTGAAATACAGAATGGATAGAAGGCAATCACACAATTTAGATGTGTGTGGGGATAAGCAAGTGACAATGTAATATGAAGCTCCATGTGTGTGCAAGCAAGCAGAAGCCTGAAATGATTCCCACATAACTACAGCAGGATGTGCTTATGTAAAGAGATGACATGTTGTCAGGTTCCCACTTTGCAGGACAGTGCCAGTGTTACTGCAGTTACTAACAAAGGAGCAGAGACAGCAACATTAATGCATTTAATTGCAATGAAGCAGTCTTAACTACAAAAACACACCTATGTGTAATGATGGAGAAGCATGAAATGGTATCCCCTATACCTCAGGGTCACAGCTCTGTGCCTGTTCCAACAAAGTAAAACAGTGTCACAATACAGCAGTTGCTACCAACAGCATACATAACAGATATACATTCACCCACAGTAGTCAACCTGGAGTATCTTGAGATCTGTCAGATTAAATAAAAACTGAGAATCAGGGCTTCACCTGTTACAAACAGCTAAAAATACTTATTAAATGCAGGACTGTACACAACCTACATGCACTACTTAATATACCATCTGACATGTCCTTGCCAAATGTCTGCTTTCCATGAATGGAAATTATAAGTCATCATGCATGTAATCCATAGCTCACTGGTATGTAGGATGTTGACTGCCCTCGACAGCAGACCTGTAAAAGGCATCTACATTTTCTGAAAGATCGTGCACAGGGCTCTACCAACTGTGCAGGAGGCAGACCATAATTTTGCTCAACTTTTATGCTCCCTCAGTGAGGCAATAACATCAGCGTTCAACTCCTTGAAAGAATAGCAAAACAAAATGGTGGCATGAGAATTATACCTTGTATGGGACTCCGAATCAGGGTATTGCACACCAGTGTTGCATAGATCCACAACACCCATACACGGACAATTCCATGAAAGAGACAATGTCCACAACATGCCAGTGATGTACAGATGAAATACCTGATCCTTATGTCTCTACTCTAGTTCTGTAATACATAGTGATTCATAGTTAAAGATGCAATCTAGCCTCATTAGCATTAGTGATGTGTGCTGCAGTCCATACTGGTGATATTTATGGGTGTTACACTTATTACTCTTTGTAATCAAAATTATGTATACTATTAACCATAACCTTTGTCTGCAATACTCATCTATATTCTAAACAATGCAATTCTAATGGTTTTTACTACTGACTTATTTGCAATCCTCAGTGAGTTACAAGAAAATGAAGAACAGGGCAAAAAAAAAAAAAAAATAGAATGCAAAATCAGAGACATTCTGTAAAGTCAGAGATAGAGAGTTGAGAATTGTTCCCTGCATACTTCTCAACTTCTTTACTCATGAATTCTGGACATAGCCAAAACAATCGGAGACGTAGCTTTAAAGAGAATCAGAGAGAATTTTTTTTTAAATAGTGTAATGAGAGGTAGTGTTCCATATTTTTGAAATAAAACATTAAGAGTTATGTGAAGCAATCAGTGGAATAAAGCAAATGGAAGGCTGAAGCTGAACAATAAAAAAATATTAAATATGAAATTATAATGTCTGGCATCATTGACAATCTAAAATCTTTAGTGATATACCAGAAAATCAAGCAGTGGTCAAAATATGAGGGAAAATCAAAGGTGCAATTGAGAGGTATGGTTCCCTGCCTGTATAAATGGTGCAATGTAATTAGTATAAACCAAGGACCACGCAGACAAAATGCTGCTGAGGATCCAAAATGGTAAAATCAAGGATTTTAATAACAAGATTTCCCATTCATCGAAAACTTCTTTGATCAGACCATTGACTACATTTGTGGGGGTTATCTCTTACCAAAACATTTCTTTCAGTTTGACTAGTTCATCCCATAATTCAGCCAGGTCCTTGCCTGTCCTGCCTGTCCTAGGCTTCTCTCAGCCTCCACCTAACCCATAAACCCAAGAGGCCACTATTTTGCCTGTTTGTCTAGCTGTTTAATTCTGTACCTCTTCAAAACATAATTTTCACTCTTGCTTCCTTTATTTGGGCCTGTAAGCGTCAGTGTATTTACCTGTATTTACTTGTCCTAACAACAACATTGTATTTGTATTTACTTGATTTATTTGTTGTAACTTATTCATTGTATTGGTTTAACTTACCATGATCCTGGAGCTTTTCTCCCCGGGCCTCCACTGAAAATGGACATGTATCCAGTTGGACTAGCCCGGTCAACAAATGTAAAATAAAATAAAATAAAAATAAATAATTCCTCATGTTTTGAGGTCATTCTTGCTGTTCTTATTGCCTGACCTTTAACTAAGCTTTTCTTTTGAGTGTCGGGGTGGTTGCTTGTAAAATGTAAATATGCATTACAGACTGTCTCTTTCCTGTAAATGTTGGATTCAAATCCAGTGGCTGAATGAGAAATAAGAGTATCTAAGTAAATAATACTCATCCTGTTCTAACTATAGGTGAATTTAAAAAATGTTGTGGTGCTGTTCAGATTTAGAGATGTAAGGCCGCATTTAACAGAGTGGTCTAAAGGCTGTAATACATTTCAAAAGCAGTCAAGAGAGACAGACGTTTCTTTTAATGACATTTCTAACAACCTTTTTTGGATACAGTGAGGGGAGTACTCATTAGTTCCAAGCTTTTTTCTACTAATACAGTACAATTAATTATGGAAGCTACTGACATTATTTTAAGGTACAACTTTTTTGAATTTAATAATAAGATGTACCGTTGGAAAGATGGAGGGACCATGGGTGCAGCCATGGCATCAAGTTAATCTAGCATCTTTATCTATGGATGTGAGAAAGCTAACATCTTTCAGACTTACTTCTCTAAGGTGCAGACCAAAACCAGTGGGCTATGGCTGACCAAGTTTGCAGATGACTGCAAGCTGGGCATGGTATTCAATTCCCCAAGTGATGTGGATGTCCTCCAAAAGGGTCTCACCCAAGCAAATGACTGGTGCCAGAAACATGGCCCCAAGCTGAATGCCAAAAATTGCATACATATTATCACATTAATAACAATGTCCTAAGCACACAATCAGTTGTGAGGGATTTGGGCACCCAGGTTGATAGCAACCTGAGTTTTGATCACCATTGTATGGAAAGATTTCTACATAGCCCACCTCATAAGTAAGGCTATCTCATAGGTTCATAGGTTCATAGGTTGGTACTAGGCTATCAGCCCTAGGGCCTATACAAGCCTAGCCATAACAATTCCCTGGCTATTTCTTCCCACAATATTTACTTTCCTAGACCCCTGTCTAGCAGGGTGACTGACGTGATCCCTGGGGTGAATTTCCTTTCTCCCATCCAATCGTCAAGGTTCCTCTTGAAGAGGTCCAAAGAGGCACTCTGCTTGACATGTATGGGCAATCTATTCCAGAGTCTGGGGAGTCTCTGGGTTAGGAACCTATCCCTCCAGCATGTTTTGTTTATTGTGATGACAAGGTTTAGATCCCTGGAGCTTGTAGCTCTGAGGGATTGGGATTTCTTTAAGTGTAGCATGTCCAAAAGCTCTGGGTTTGACATGGCCTTGTATGTTAAGCAGAGATCGCCTCTGAGTAGACGATATGCGACAGAGTATAGCTGGAGTTTTTTAAGAAGGTCAGCATAGGGCATCTGCTTTAGGCCTGTGATTCTTTTAGTGAGGTATTTCTGAGGCCTTTCCAGTTGTTGCAGATGTCTTGAGAGGTACATACCAAACGGGACATTGTATTCTATAATGGGTCTAATGAGGGATGAGTACAGTGGGACAATGACCTCCTTTTTTTCTGGATGAAAAGCCCTTTGTGATGAGGTGTGCCACATAGAAGGATTTCCTGACTGTTGTGGCGATGTGGTTATCGAAGGTGAGACCACTGTCCACCTGTGTCCTTAAGTCTCTTATCACACTTTCTGTGTTTAGTGTACTGCCACCTATATGGTAATTCATGGATACATGTTTTTTCCCAAAGGGGATAACAATACATTTCTTGGCATTGAGCTTGAGCCCATGGCTCTGGCACCAAGCATCTGTTTCTGTAAGGCCCTTTTGTAGAGTATCCACATCATTTGGGGATTCAATAATGGCTCCCAGTTTGCAGTCATCTGCAAACTTTGTTAGCCAGAGTCCCTTAGTGTTGACCTGTACTTCAGAGAAGTAGATGCCAAACAAGAGCGGCCCCAGGACTGAACCCTGAGGTACTCCACTTGTCACTTGTCTGGAGCTGGATTTGGAGTTGGCTACTTTTACAGTGTGGGTTCTATCAGTAAACCATTTAGCAACCCATTGGGTGACATAGGGATTAATGCCCAGCTTAGTAAGTTTATCTATGATTCCAGAGTGGGGGATGGTGTCAAAGGCCTTGGCAAGGTCTAGATAGGCTGTGTGGACCACCTTACCCTTGTCCATGGCTCAGGATATTGATTCAAAGAAGTCAATCAGGTTCAGGAGACAAGATCGGCCCTTCACAAACCCAAACTGGGTGGGGTCCAGATTTTGAAGGTTGCCAATGTCTTTGTTTATAAGTTCCATGATAATACACTCCATGGCCTTGCAGATAAGGCTTGTCAGACTGATGGGACGGTAGTTTCCGGGATCCAAGGTGGATCCCCCCTTGTGGATTGGGATAACTGTAGCTCTGTGCCACTCAGTGGGCACGAAACCTGAGGTGAGGCTATGATTAAACATGACACTTAGGTGAGGTGCCAGTTCATATTGTAGTTCATGTAGTACACAGCCTGGGATGTCATCTGGTCCCATTGATGCTGTATTCTTGGCTTTAGAGGGTGCATTTTGTACCTGTGTGGCCATTATTACTGGAATTTGGCAATCTTCCGGTATTGAGATGGGCCATTTAGGGGGTGAGAGGGGGTGAAGTTGGCACTGAATCGATCTGCCAGGATATTGGCAATATCCTTCAGATCAGTATATTTAATGCCATTCTGTTTTAGCTCATCAGGGACAAGGTGGTCATAACTTCCCTGTATTCTTCCCTTATAAGGCCAATTGTTAAGTGCAATGCCCCCATCAGCTTGTACCTCACAAAGCACATGGAGCAGCTGGATAGACCACAGAGGTTCCTCACCAAGAGAATCCAGGGCCTCAAACATCTACTCTACACAGATAGGCTAAAAGCCCTGTCCCTCTACTCAGTTTCATACAAACTCCTCAGAGGTGACCTCTGTCTGGCATACAAAGCAATCTCAGACCCTGCCTTGATGGGACTGCTGCATATCCGCAAGTCAAGCTCCACTCGAGTAACCCACACACGTGACCTCAACCTGGTCTGTGGCATCAGTAGGACTTTGTGTACCATCTGTGGAATAGACTACCTCTCCACATCAAGCAGGGTACCTCATTATCCAAGTTTAACCAGGATAATTGGATGGGAAACAGAAAATACACCCCTGGGATTCCACCTGTGTCCCTGCTGGACAGGGGCAGTAGGTGCTGACTTGTCTAAATAGGGGCTAAACTCTTGGCTAGGCTTATAAGGGCCTCAGGGTCAATAGCCTAGTAACTTCCTATGTTCCAGAGTACTTTCATCCAGAATATCCTCATATGTAAATGCTTTATAGATGATGTATTTTTGGTTTAGAGGGGAACCATTGAAGCATTAAATGAGTTTTATAAATATAGTAATAGTCTATGTTCATACGTAGAGTATACTATTAAATATAGTAAAGTAAAGGTAGTATTAATCTTCTTGATGTGATGGTATCCAAAGAAAATGGAAAACTGATCAGCAAAATTTACAAGAAAGAAATTCAGAACAATGCTTATTTAGAGTATTCTAGCATGGACCCCAAGAAAACCAAATCCTACGTAGTAAAAGGGCAGCTAATGAGAACCAACAGGCTCACAACAAAATATTTTTTTACAAGAAGGTGTCAGTGTGTACAACAGATTTGTAAGCAGAGGATATCCAGCAAGAACGGTAGAAGAAAAACTGAAGGAAGTACGTGATCACAGAATATTAGGAAATAACAAAAAAGAAAACATTAATTCATTGGGTTATAACTTGTCAATGCAAGTAGCTAACAGTGCTGATGCATATGAAATTAAAAATATAATCAGAAAAAATTGGAAGATTATCAGTAGCAATGCAGAATTAGCAACTGCCATTGGTGAGACCTCTGTATTCAAACAAAAGAGAGGTAAAAGTTTTAAAAATGATATTCATTGTAATTTAAGTATACCTGAAATAAGGAATAATCGAAGAGGCATGTTTAAATGTTTAAACTGCAATTATTGTGAGTGTTTGTATACTGGAGTTGAAGCAGTAATACTAAATAACTTTATGGTCAGAATTAAGGACAAATTTACTTGTAGATCCAAGTTTATTGCTTATTTAGCTATATCTATGCCTTGTACGTTATTCTATGTAGGACAAATGTCATAGAGTTATGTAAGATGATCTACAAACATACTTATGGAATGCAAGCAGGAAATGAGAAAAATGCTTTGAGCAAACATTCATCGTCATTATCATCATCAGCGGGTCTATATTAGAACACCGAACATTTGAAATGTCGAGTGTTCTAATATCGACCCGAAAACATTGAAGTAACAGGAAACCAAATTCTTTCCTAGGGAAAGAATTCGGTTGTCCGCTTCTGTTGCTTCAGTATTTTCAGCGCTCTGGTGGAAAGTTACGTGCCGGGTTCAGGTAAGTGTACTATTGTGTGGACATGTGGGTTAGGGCGGGTTAGGTGAGTTAGGGTTAGGGCATGGGTGAGGTGACTGTGCGATAGTGACGGACCTTAGGGTTTGGGTTAAGGTAAATGGATAGTTAGTGGTGTATGTATAGCTTAGTGTAGGGTTAGGTGTAAGAGTTTAGGTGTATGTGTGTGGATTGCTGTTTGTTTGGTGTGCTTGTGTTATGTGTATGTGTTTTGGAACAGAATTTTCAATGTTTTTTTTTTTATTTATTGCTAGGGTTCGATATTAGAACACTCGACATTTAGAATGTTTGCTGTTCTAATATAGACCCTCATCAGCCCCCTTTTCCCATTTTTTTCTACATGGGGTTGGGGTATCATGTTAACTGTTGCCACCTCTCTCGATTCAGTGCCACACTCCTGCCTTCTTCAACACTCATGCCTAACTGTAGCAGATCTTCTTTCACACAGTCCATCCACCTCTTCGCTGGACGTCCTCGCTTCTTCTTACTTTCTTCCTGTCTGTCAAATCTTCCTCACCAGATTGTCTTCTGCTTTTCTGCACGTGTCCAAACCACCATAATCTGTTCTCTTTGATCTTTTCTGCAATTGGAGTTACTTTGGCTTTGCTCTCATGTCCTCATTTCTTCATCTTTCCCATAGTGTGCATCCTACCACTCTTCTCAGGCACTTCATTTCCATCACCTCTAGCTTCTTCAACTGTTCTGCCTTTGCTGCTCAGGTTTCTGTACCATACAGTAGTACTGGTCGCACCACTGTCTTGTACACCTTATTTTTCAGCTTCTTTGGCATTCTTCTGTCATACACTACACCTGACATTCTATGCCAGTTGGCTGCAGCCCCTCTGATACTAGCTTTGACCTCTTCATTCAGTCTTCCCTTCTCCTCAACCACCCCTCTCAGACTTTAAACTGTTTACCTGTTCCACTATCTTCCCTTCTATCTCTTTCTCAGCTTCTTCTGATTTCCCCAGTTTGCTGCCATTACCACCATCTTATCTGTGCTTAGTTTCATCCCATGTGCCTTCAGTTTTACATTCCATTCTCCTATCCTTTGCTGAAGTTCTGGCTTACAGTCTGCCTAAAATTCTACATTATCTGCATACAGCAACTTTGTTGGTCTGTCCATCCGACTTGTTTGCTAATGTACTCCATTACCAGTATGAACAGCAGTGGGTTCAGAGCTGAACCCTGGTGTATACCCACTCCCACTGGGAAACCATCTTTGAGGCTGAACACTGTTCTTACTTGAGTCATGGGTCCTTGTAGATAGCCTGCACTAATTCTGCCAATGTTTCTGGAACTTCAAACCACTGCATTACTGCCCAGATCAACTTTCTTGGGACCTTGTCATATGCTTTCTCCAAATCTAGGAATGCCCAGTTGGATCCTCTCCTCATCTCTACCTTCCTCTGTAGTATCTGTATTACTGCAAACATCGGGTCAATTGTGCTGCATCCTGATCTGAATCCAAACTGCTCATCTCCCATCTTGCATTCTGCTACTCTGTGTATCCTTTTATCAGTCACCCTCCCCAGAACTTTCATGCAATGTGATAGGAGTTTGATGCCTCTGTACTGCCCACAGTTGTGGATGTCCCCTTTGTTCTTGTTCACAGGCACAAGTATGCTTATTCTCCAGTGATCTGGGATGCACCTTTCTCTCGACACTGCTATTAGTTCCCACAGGAGACCATTTCTCCACTATCTACCTAGCAAACATTATAATGCAAAAATGTGCACAGTTGATTTTAAATTCATTGTATTAGATCATGTTGCAAGGTATGACAAGGAGTTCAATGCTGAAGAAGAACTGTGGTGGAAAGGGTATCAATGGAAGTGAGGCTAAATGCTTATTATCTACCTTGGCTTAACAACAGAGAAGATTTTATAGCTTATTTGAAAAATGAGAGGTTAAAGCGCTGAATTATTAGCTAATTAGTCATGTGATCTTGCAGTATATAAAGGTTCCTTATTGTCAGTTGTATTCAGTCTGAAGAAGTCTCAGGTTGAGACAAAAGCATTTACTGGATATTTGATTTCTCGTATGGTTTTAACTTACTGTTATTAAAAGTATTTTGGTTCTCGAAACAGCTGTTTTATTTTATTATACTTTGAATTAGGAATGGGGTCCATTCCTGTTATGCTATTAGAAACCCAAAAGACTAAGAGAAATTAAAAAAGAGACCATATTAAGATTGAAAATATTTTTTTTTTCACTCAGTATTATAGATTTTAAGGTAATAATCACACTTGCGCTTGTTATGATTAAGTCTTTAGTTGATTTTGGTCACTATTTTGTTGACTTGTTTTATGCAGGCTATCCACACCTCTTTCAGTTGTGATGAAACAATGTGAAAATTCAATATCTAAAGAACAGCAATGTTAGTGGTTTACCAGTAAGAGGTGCATTTGTAGGATGCAAACAGCAGTAATTAACCCTTCTGCTTTAAGAAGTTCATGTGTTTCAGATTCTGAAACTCTTTAAAATCTGAAAGTAGGGTGTGTATTAAGAGACCGAAACTCCTTAACCTTTCTTGAGAATTAAAAAAGCATGAATACAGGTTATGGTATTAAAAGTGGCACAGAATATTTCTAACGCTTCGTTTTGTATGAGAGATGTAATACTGAAGGCCCGTTCAATGAGCTTGTGTGTGAAATAAAAACTTCACAAGTAAACATTGAGCTCTCTCTGGTAAAGACTTTACATTAATAACATTTAGGACACTTTTTCACCAGATGTAGGGAGTAGCAACTTGGAAACATGTCAGTTGACAAAATGCATTTGTACAGTAGTCCATATAGAAAACCTTTCAGTGAGAAAACATTGCTTTTCACTATTATTTCTCATGGATGCAGTAATGACTTTTTGAAATTATGAAACTCAAAATAAGGTTGTTTTGGTTAAGCAATATGTGGTTGAAACTTATTTTTTCAACTCCCCATTTTCTGAAAATTAAATGGCGAAAGCAGTGAAATAAAAAACATAAACACACACACACACTGAAACTTTTCTTGTAGGGAGCGCAAACACTCTTGTACTCCTTTTTTTGTGGTCTCTACCCCTATATTCCCCACAAAAAATTACATATATGTATATATATATATATATATATATATATATATATATATATATATATATATATATATATATATATACACACACACACACACACACACACACACACACACACACTCTATGATCACACCTCAGTGGAGAAAATGACAAAACTCCTCAAAAAGTGATCCACCAGCTTGCACAATACAAGATATTGTGGTGAACCTTGCCAGAACCTTTAATTGTTGAACAAAAGTCCTCTGACCACCAGTGGTTAAGTAATCTATAAGTAAGCCATTTCTTTTTTATGTAAAACTGAATGAAATTATAGTCCCAAAATAGGGAATTTCTTTGTTAATATGGCTATTTATACCATTTAATGCTGTTGGGAAAGCAGGACAATCAAACAAAGGACATTTCGTTGAATGGGCTGTTAATGACATGTCAAAAGCACATTTTAGCTTTTTGGCAATCATTGAAAGGGATGTCTTCTTTTCTCCCATATACAACAACCCCAAAGTTGATTACAGCAGTAATATTGGGAGTAAAGGAGCAAACCCCCTATACAGGACTGTAAAGGCATAGATTTTCACTAAAACATTATTGTTAAATATATTTGCCCATATCAACTTGATATAAGAATTTTTTTATTCCCTCATCCTTGGCCAGTAGCCACCCTATCACCCACTTGAACTATTTTATCCATTCACTGGGGTTAGTGCCAGCCCATTCACTCCCCCTTTTAGGGTTAGTTCCCTAGATCCAGTTTGTCACTGACTGGAGAAAGAGATTATTAGATCATTTGTTCTCCAACAAAATTAAGGGTCAGGTGCTGACAATCTGTCATTCTTGTTAGGAGTTCACTCTTTCCTCTCCTAACTCTATCCATCTCACCATCTCTGTGGAAGCCAAGTAACACTGGAAGTACCACTGTTCTGTGGAATTGTCCTAATGATGGGCTTTTTGCTCATCTACAGATCCACCAGGTTTTGTCGTGTGTGTGCACCCTGACATGGGTAAGCCAGCATTGGCCACTAACACCCTCCCTCCTTGACCGACCTTTCCAGTGCCACCTGAGGAATAGTCAAAGCTTTATTGGTGTGTGCCAGATGGCCGAGCAGAGATCAGGATATTTGACCAAAACTGCATTCAAGCAAATGCACTTGAAAAATATGTTCTAATTCTGTATCATGGAGCAGGATTTTAGATTTTAGATTTTATTGGCTATACATGCAATAAAATTAATTGTTTTATACTTACAGTTTAAAGAGATTAAAATATGATCTGTTCCATCATTTGGGGAAGACTGTTGCAACAGTTTTGTTCCTGGTATTTTTTTGATATTAGGGATTTAACTCCTCCTCCTTTTGTCGCTAATATAGCTTCCCCTGAAGCAGCTTTATCCCAGAACAAAAGCTCACAAGTTGGACAATGCAAGTAAGAATGCCTGTCTTGGTAGGCAATATTGCACAATACCAGACTAGCCGGGGTGTTCTGAGGCCTAAAACCAAAAACTGAAGTGTATATCACCCCAGGAAGTCTGATACTATCTAGTACTGCCCCCCGAAAGGTAATACAATGTTTAGAAAATGGGCGTCTGTAATTCTTTTTTATTAAAATATGTATTTTATAGGGAGCTACTTTTAAATTGCGAAACCCACAACACCAAATGTTATTTTCCCGAAATGAAAATAATAAATACTGAAAATCCCAAAGGGACAATTTTTCCCAGGACAAGTAAACACTTGCCCAAAATTTAATGTAATCACACTGGACTAAGTAAAAGCCACCTAGGTGGGGGGCTGCCCCCCACACCACCCAACTATATATATATATATATAAATATATATATATATATATATATATATATATATATATATATATATATATATATATATATACCAACTCCAGTATCACACTACAGTGGAGAAAATGGCATATTTCTCCAAGTTGGGCAAGTGTTTACTTGCCCTGGGAAAAATTAACCCTTTGGGATTTTCAGTATTCGTTATTTTCGTCTCGGGGAGAATAAAGTTCGGTCCTGTGGGTTTTGCAATTTAAAAGTAGATCTGTTTGCTAGGGAGCGAGAATAATACCTTGGGTTATAAAGCAAAAACTAAACAATGTATTAAAAAGAAGGCAAAACCAGACCCTGAAATAAGAGAATACATGCCGACTCTAGTTTTCATAACTGTTAGCTAAAGTCATAAACTAAAACAGAAAAAAAACATTTCAGGGAAAAGGAACTACTTTAGTTCGAATGACTATGAAATGGATCTCCCTTTAAATCACCTGGTTTTGCCTTCTTTTTAAGGATACCCAAAGTATTTATCCTCACACCCCAGTAAGCTGTATTGTTCTACTGCAGAGAGGTCAGGTTGTGTTTCCTTTCATCTGTTGGCTTACATGTTTTATTTTTGTGTTTCCTTTTATATGTTGGCTTACATGTTTTATTTATGTATTGCACGATTACTTAAGTCTAAGCCGTTTACAAGATAGTGTTTATGTTGCAGTACACCATACTGCCAATATTCAAGTTTTAATGTATGATCATGGTTCCTTTTGAAGCAATGACAGAACTGAAAGAGAACTGCAACTGGTAAGTAAGTAAACAAAACAAACACCGTATATGCAAGAAGGAAAAAGTGTTGCTTGTTTTCTCAAATAAAAACCTAGTCAAGTACTTCTTCATTGAATTTCAACAGTTTGTTTTTAAGTTGACATTTTAGAATGCTGGTTACTTTTCTGAAGAGGCTCTGTTTTAAGTTTAGAGGGATGCATAAGAACTGAAAAACTGTAATAGTTAATTTGCACAAAATAAAACATGGGATCAGATAGTGATTATTTGCCCATTGTGTGCTTTGTTTAGCATACCTGTTATGAAAAAGTGTGGCAATAGTGATATTCTCAGTCTTTGTTTTCCTCTTGGGATATGAATGTTAAGTTATGGCTACATTTTTTTTTCTTTCTTTTGGGCTCACATTAAATTAGTACACCCTTTTTGAATATTGCATGCTCTGTGGGGCTTCAGATATTTTAAGACCCATTTTCTAATGTGAATTAGTTAAGTTCCAGACAACAGTAGGATATCTGGGTAATTAGCATCAACCAATTTATACATCTTGTTTCTTCTACTTCTGATAGTGCTATGAGCCATTTTGAAAACTTTGAGAACATTGTGTTTGCAATGGGATTAGTAGAAAGTCTGTACCTGTAGTGGAAGGTTTAGTAAGACCACAATGCTGATGCATGTGTCCACTGCAAAATAGAAGCAACATTATGAAATGCTGTAAGGTGTGTGCATGCTTGGTAGTAGTGTAGTAATGTTTATTCTTAGTAACAAATACCATGAGATTTTTTTTATGGAGCAGAGGTAAGATAAGACAGGATTTAGTTGGAAATGTTCTGGTGTGCCATGATGACATTTTATGATTATTATGGTCAGTGTGTGCAGGGTGGTGCATAGATGTAAGGATTACAGGGGAAGACAGAATAATTAGTCTAATGACTGAGTCATATTATTTAAGCTGAACTGTTAGCGTGTTTTCTTGTAACTACAAAACTAAAAAGGGGTCATACATAGACCTTTTCCCCTTGAGTATCACTTCTAGCCTACTCTTGATGGCCAAATACATAGATAAATCAATTTGTTTATTATTACTCTAGAAATATTCCATTTTTATCTCCACATCTATCAGAGAACTAGCATCATGTCCTATGCATCTGTTCTACTCCTGGAAATCATAACACTACTGTCATACAGCAAGAAGCCAAACACTTCACTGTCTTGTCACCTGAGGCCAGCTCTCGCAAGTTACAAATCAAAAGTTTATTACACCTGCAGTACAATGAAGTCAAATAAAGGGAAATATGATGCCATGACAACATCACTTATGGCAGCACCATGACAATGTGTAGTGTAGTGTGTGTGTGTGTGTGTGTGTGTGTGTGTGTGTGTGTGTGTGTGTGTGTGTGTGTGTGTGTGTGTGTTGGAGGTGACTGCTGTAGTGAAACTGTAGATGTCATGAACACAAAAACTAATTTTTATCATGGGAAAGCTATTTTTTTTTTATTTCATAGTCACACAGGCAATATTGACTTCCTGCCCCTTCCTCTGTAGTGTAACAACACTATAGATGAAATAATGCACCGAGCCAGACAGCTTAAACAATTTATGCCAATTGCCACTTCAAGTAGCTCATGGTAAATAATCCTAATATGTTAACAGCATTATAAAAGAATTGCTCTCAAAAAAACGTAGGTGATATGTTTTTTCTTTTGGAAGTATTTGTCCACAGTCATTACTCTGAATAACAACTTGCAAAAACAATTATAAGTGGGTGACCAGCACAATACATGGAGATTTTTTTTAATCTAGAAAGTATCAACATATACTCCTTTTTCATAATGGAAACTAACAAGCACAAATATTTTATCCTACATATTCCACTGACAATTGCCCCATTTCTTAAGAAAAAGGTTTTCCATACTTCACAGTTCTAGAAGAAACGTAGCCAGTTGTCCTTATCCTGTGTCGTTCCTAATAGGTTAAGTGAGTTCTGACTCATGCAGTAGTTGCAACGTTGCATTTTGAAGGTGTATACTTTTTGCGAAGTATACTTCTTTGTTCTGTTAACAGTCTCCTGGTCAGTGTACAGTATAGGAGGCCTTGGTTTTTGAACACTACCAAAAGACAGTACTACTAAATGGGCTTGAGGCTTTACAAAGAAACAGTGCAGCAGCAGCAGTTTTGAAAGGTCCCTATTACATGTATGAAATGGTATTGCCTAATCATTGCTGTTCACAGTTTGTAGTATAATTCATATTGACCAATGTGGGTCCACATAGTCCAGGACTGGAAAGGAAAGCATGATTCTTCATTTCTGTTGTGAAAGTTCTCAATATCACTAAAATACCACTCAAATGAGGCATCTAAAATTGTATTTTTATTAAAAGTAGTTCATGTTAAGCACTTTTGTCCCCAAAGCTCTGGACTTCATCAGAACATTCCAATAACCGAATAGCTAAACAATTCAAATAATTAAATGCTCAATCAAATAAATAATTAATTTAAAGATATAGCACCATGGTTTGTGCTGGTCATATAATACACTGTAAATGAAACCAAACAATTCAAACCTATCTGTCACTACAGCAAATAAAATCAAAAATGTATTCTAAAAAAACTTCATAAAATCATTGTAGAAGATACTTGCCAGTAACTTATTTTTAAAAATAATGTGCTAATCCCTTTAATACCTCTTTACAATTTTGCTTCTCTCATTTTAAGGGCAGGCTGAATGGATAAGCAACCATTCAAACCAGGTTTAACTGTGGCATCCAGTTTAATTTGCCAGAGCATTTCCCTGTATTCCAATCTATTTTCCCAATATCCCCCTCTGGTATTTGGGTAAACTATCTCCAATATCCCAAACTCAGTATTGCTAAAACAAGTACATGTTAGGGAAGGGTCTATATTAGAACATCGAAGTTTCAGAACTTCAAATGTTCTAATATCGACACCTAGTAACCAAAAACCGATAAGACCGAAAATTTAGAACATAAAATTTTTTCCTAGGGAAAAAGATTTGCTGTTCCAAAACACATACAAACAACACAAACACACCAAACAAACAGAAATCCACACATATACACCCAAAATCTTACATCTAAACCTACACTAAACTGTACATACACCACTATCTACCCACTTACCTTAACCCAAACCCTAACCCTAAGGTTCGTCACTATCGCACACACACCTCATCTGTGCCCTACCTCACCTATCCCACCCTAACCCTCACGTCCACACATTCGCACACTTACCTGACCTGATTCCTAACCCTAACTCACCTATCCCACCCTAACCCTCACGTCCATACAATCGCACACTTACCTGAACCCAACCGTAACTTTCCACCGCAGAGCTGAAAATAGCAAAGCGGCAGGAACGGACAACCAAATTCTTTCCCTAGGAAAGAATTCGGTTATTTAAAACTTTGCTATTTTCAGCTTTCGCTTATTAGGTGTCGATATTAGAACATTCGAAGTTCGGACACTTCAGTGTTCTAATATAGACTCTTAGGGAATGTTTAAACAGAGCACTTTTTGTATTACCTCTTTTCAAGTCCTACAAATGTTCGTATATTGTCTTGGAAAATTTCATTTCCATGTTCCCCACATAGTAAGCTTACCAATGGGTGTAAGTTGCAAGGTAAACCAGTCCCAGCAATTCACAATTCCCTTTCTGTAAAATAATTTTTAGCTTGCTATAACTGTCCAAAATAAAAACTCTGTTCTTGTTTATATAATATCAAAATCTACCCCAGCCACATTTTGTAGTACCTGGTGATTCTTTTTCCATGCCCTTAATATTTGTATCTACCTTATATATAAATAGTGGTGTTGAACCCACAGAACCAAACACTTCTTCATCTGTTTTGAGTATAGCCCAGTTGTTTGCAATAATATATTTTACCCGTCTACTCATTTAATTGAATTTAATGGTCACGACATTATAAAATGTTTTCTTATGTGACCCGTCCATTAGAGTCAATGTATTCTGTCTGACCCCTACTGTATTTTTACCCAATATTGGTGGATACTTATTATCCCTGTTCATAATAACTTCACTTCCAAGCTTTTCCAACAGGTCAAAAGGATAACCCTTTTCTAGAAACATGTTTCTCATAATTTCCAGTTTGTGTAAAAACATGTTTTCATCTGAAACTATTCTGGATATCCTAATATTGTGACCTTTCACAAGATTCTTCTTGCAATACCAGGGATGAATATTACTGTAGTACAAGTATGAATTAGAAAAAGTCTCCTTCCTGTGTATGGAGACAAAATTGTTGTGCGCTGTGTTTAAATGTACATCAAGATAATGAGTTGTTAAAACAGTCTTTGTGTGTGTAAATCCTAAGGAAATGGTAGTACCTGTAATATATGTTATAAAATTATCCAGATCCTTAGGACTTCCTTTCCAAAGTACAAAAAAACTGTCCAAAAACCTAAAAATGGCCATAGGTCATTGTAGGGTTGCTTTAAAATAAACCATTTTTCCCAGGTCAACATACCAGGTTTGCAGAGATGGAGGCACATAGTGCCCTCATCTCTACTCCACTCACATGTCTGTAAAATTCACCCTCAGAATATAAAAAATATTGTGAAGCATTAATTCCATCAAATTTACTAATAGTCTCACTTCTGTAACATCAAAATATTTGTATTCAGCCGGGGCCTCTTCAAAAAATTCCAGCCCAATATTGTATGGGATACAAGAAAAGAGGTTGATAACATCAATAGTGAGGAAACTGTGTTGTTCTTTCCTTAATCCAGAATGCAGTTTACTCAAAAAAAATCCCATGAATTTCTTAATATGTGACTGTGGAAATTTAAAACAGGTTTTACTTTTATATCAATTTAGACTTCCAAATGGTATGTCTTGGATTCCTGCGCAGCTACTATCAATCTGTGGGGGGGCCACTAAAGTTTTGTGTGTCTTAGGTATCCCAAACATCACGGGATATGGATGTTTGTTCAACAAGTAAGTGTGGATTTCAACACTGATAACACCTTGTGTCAGAGCATCATCCATTGTCCAATATTGAATTGTTTAGCAGAGCTATTTAAATGAAGTTCGATCAATTATTGGAATGTTCTGATGAAGTCCCGAACTTTGGGGATGAAGGTACTTAACATGAGCTACTTTTAATAAAAATGCAATTTTATATAGATCGTTTGACTGGTATTTCAGTGATATTGGGAACTTGCACAATATAAATGGAGAACCATGCTTTCCTTTTCAGTCCTGGACTACATGGACTCAGACTGGTTAATAGCTTTGGATTTGGTTGCACAGCAACACACTTATTCCTGGTTCATAATTCATATTGACTTACTGAATGTTTAATTCCATTTTAGATGGCCTTTATCTACATAACTAAGTGAAAGCAAGCTTATTTTGTTCCTAAGTACTCGAGTTTTGATTTTGAGAACTACTTACTCAGAGCACCAGCAGGTAATGGTCCACGTGGATACAGAGAGCACACAGACACAAAGACATTTGTACTTTTGCTCCTAGTGGGGTATGAGGGAAGACAAGCATTTCATATTTAATTGCATTGTTTAAAATGGAGATTATATCAGTCTGACTGCTTTGCTGTCATTGATGAGTATTAACTACAGTTATATAGTTCAAGCTATGGCTCACTGTTGACTTCTATCAAAAATAATTTTATTTGTATTGCATTCATTTTTATTAATTAGCCACTAATTACCCTTCAGAATCTTCAAAATGTATTTTTATTGAATTACAAACATTTCTCTCCTGCATTCTACAGGCAGTATATTTTAATGCTCTCTGTCTCTTTAGTTGACAACCTTCGTAACTAGTTTTGTTTTTTTCTACATCTTTCCTTCCCCCATCTTGTTAATCATCAAGCCACAACCCCATCAGACTAGAGCCTATTCTTTCCCTAGGAGTAGAGGATCCCCTCAGATCCCACAGGATGACAGCTAAATAGAGAGAGACCATCATTCAGTCAGGCATTACAGTGTGTTATGCTCTCACTGGCATCGCAGAAATGAAACTATTTTAATGAGTGGCTTGACCCCTTTGTTTGAGTGGTATTGTGGACTCCTTCATTACAGTAGGGACTGCTTTATGCCCCTCTGTCAGTTCATGTGTGCTCCTTTGCATGGCTGGCAAGGGCAACCATTATTGGCTTTGGTGTTCAGCTAATGTCATCTCTGCACTGACGTCTGTCCTTTTGGCAAGTATCCCACCCTCCAGAAGTGACCATGTTGGGATTAGCCAATTGGAACCCACTTCATCCCTGCCAAGATGCACATAGTCATCAACCCAGCCAATATCATCAAATTTCTGTCACCTGTGTTATTGTTGAAGCTTTATCCCTATATGCCACTGATGGAAACAACGTACATAATACATTTTTTCTGAACAATTTACTTGGTTGAGGTTGCAAAAACAATGTCTGTCTTGTTTGTTGTATACTTGTAACATAGCCTTTTTGCCTAAATATGGTAATATATATAACAAATGCTTGCAAGTAAAGAAATTGTCAGAAGTATAATGTCTCATTAATCCAACTGCCCATCCATTACCACTTTTTGCAATTCAGGATCAGTTGGAACTAAATTTATTCCAACAAGTCACAGGTACAAGTCAGGAACCAATCCTGAGATGGATGCTAGCCAGTCACTGGACAGAAACATGCTGACATACATACTGTGCTACCTGGAACAATTTGAACACTGCCAATTTATCTACCTATATAGGGATGTAGGAGGAAAAATGAGTAACCAGCAAAAGGCCATAAGGACTAAGGGAACCTATTCAAACTCCATACAGAAAATACCCCTCCTTGTGAGCTAAACCACTTAATACTGTGTCACCCACCAGGCTATTTCAGAGTCAACTTCAGTCAGCCTACCTACAATATACAAACTAGTAAGATCTGCAATGTTGTCTTTACATTTGTACGATCCTGTTATTACCCGTTATATAATAAAAAACGTGTTTACTTAATCCTTTGTAAAACTAAAATAAGTAGTAATTCTTACTACTAACTCCAACCTTGTCAAGTCAACCCACTGTGTACATATGAATTCTTATTTTCTTTGCATACTATTATAAATCTGTGTTCATCTTCAATGTCTATTTTATTATTAGATTCTGAAACCACATACAGTGGATGCAGAATCCGATACATATTTTTCTTCTATTCAGAGTTTCACAGAATGTCTGCATTTTCTGTCTTATAAGTTTGGCCTGCTCCTAATAAAATTTGTGGTTTTCAGGGAACTCATTGAGGAGTGAAGTCACTAAATAATGACAGATACGCGAGTTTCAGACTTCATATCCTTCAGTAAATGCACTCTAATGCAGAACCAGTCATTCTATCAACTTTCTAAGTTTATCAAAGTAATATTTAAAATCTTCCCCTAATTTTGGGGCCTTTGTACCCCATTATTTCAAGATTTGCATAGAATTCTTGCTGTAGAGGCTAACCAGTATGATCAGATGTCTGAAAGGAATGATTTACCTTCTCACAGCACTTATCTAAATGATGTGAGGCACTTAAAGAAGAAACACAACCTGTGATTAGAAGCCCTTTTGAAATATTTTACTGAGAAGTATCTTCTACAATGATTTTATGAAGCTTTATTTGCTCTAATAAACAACTAGTTACCAAAAAGAGTATAGGATCAAAATGTTTCTTAAAGCTTTGAAGGCTGTAAAACACAGCTGTCACACAGGAACTGGCCAAAAGCAAAGCATCAATAGGTTTAAAAACCATTAGACACTTCACTCTACTGTAGCTTTAACAGCTTTTAAAGCTACTCTAGCTTCTCATTGCTGTTCAGATGGTGACTGACATTGGCTGATGTTTTGCTCAGGCAAGAAACTAGAGCTGAACAGTGCTGTGAGGAATTTAACAAAAGTCATTGTTTCTCAAATTCAGAGCATAATAGCTGCATTCCATGTACTGCAAAGTCTGACAAACATACTGACTGATTAGGACTAACCTCTGATGAGAAACTATTACAATAGCTGTTTTAATTCAAACCTGCTTATCCAATAACAACTAACCACTACAAATTCAGAATTAAAATTGTTATAAATATAGACCTGATTGGAATATCCCTTTCTCTATGAGTTCAAACTATTTTTTTTCTTTCTTTGAAATATATGCTGTTAACATGGTTTATATATGTTTTATTTGTTACTGATGAACCTAATGCTCAATTCATTCTTAATTACTTGTATGACGGTTTCTGATGATTAATATGTTTTAACTTTCCGAGTTTGCCAAGGCAAGCGAACCACAGAAACTTACAAGTTAAGGTTCCTTTAGATTTCATGCTGAAACACACTTCAGCAGAAATTTTTACCCAACCCATTAGGGCTAACAACACTGACAACATTCCTGGTACAGTTAAAACTAATGAGGGCAAACATTAATTCATTGTTTCCATTTTCACCAGTACTATAATATGATTACAAGGGTATCATCTTTCTCAGTAAGCACCACATAAACTCCCACGAGAAACTGTTCAGCTGCTGATTTGGACTCAGTTTATTATAATTTCTTTGAACGGGAGTAGCCACTTGATTTCTAGGGGATTTCTGTTTACCAGGCCTGAGAGGTCATTTATAATAAATGGTTTGGAGAAACACAAAAAAAAATGCTTCTCAGAAAAATAATCTTTTTTTCCCAGCTAATCATATATACTGACTTGGCAAACTACAAGGAAAACATGCAATAATGAAAAAAAAATCATGGGTATCATTTATTTAAACATTTGTCTAATTCTTTAAGCATGTGTAAAGTAAATTTAACAAGAATTTCTCTAGGATTATCTTCAAAACTGTACATAGATCAGAATATAACTTATATATTCTGTCAAGATAAATTTGTAGTCCTCTTCAGATATGCCCCCAACAATAAGCTCATTGTTTCACCCAACAATGGCTGCGGTGGTGTGGGTGGCAATGTGGTACAGCAGTTAGCATTGTCGCCTCACAGCAAGAGGTTCTCCGGTTCTATTCTCACCTGGAGTGCCTTCTGTGCATAGTCTGCATGTCCTCCCTGCGGTCATGTGGGTTTTGTGTGGGTGTTCAGGTTTCCTCCCACATTCCAAAGACATCCAGTAGGTGGATTGGACACTCTAAATTGGCTGTGAGAGTGTGTGTGCGCGAGTGAGTGGTAAGAATAAAACACCATGGCAAAGCTAGCCGGTGGTGTAAACCTTGGCTCGAGATGATTGTCACTGCTGAAGTGACACCCCAACCCCATGTGCAAACTGGGAAAAGGGTTGAGGATGGATGGAATAATCTTATTGTTTCACTTTCTACAAAGTTTATTATCAAAAATTCAACAACTACACATTTTGTAATTACAGTTTATAGCATCTTTAGCTATACTATACTTTTATGAATAGCTCACCATGGCAGTAGCCTAATGAATGCATTAATTAATTAATCAATTGATCCATCAGTCAATCAAGTTGTTAACTTCATAATTGAACTGGTTCTTCTCTGAACCTTTTCAATTATGATTCAGGCCAGAAGCGCAATAGCTAATATATCATATTTGTTGACAGCTTGGTACAGCTGATGAAACAGAATGTTTTTGGTAGCCAAGAAGAACCTGAAGTATCTAGACAAAACCCCTGGAAACACTGGGAGAACATCAGAACTTCACACAGACAGTGACTGATGGTCAGGTTTGAATCCCAGACCCAGATGCTATGAGGCAGAGATTTTATTACTAAATCACTATACTGATATTTCTGCCTTGGTAGTCTTTATGTCTGGATGTCAGCTTCACTGCCTGAGTTGCCATTCATGAGTCGTGTGCCTGGAAGCTGTGACTGATAAGCAGGTTTACCTTTGAATTGTCCAGATTTTAGACAGGCATTCCTAATTAGTTCTTAAAGTTGCATTTCAGCTCTTAAAAATGTCAGTGGCACAAAAGTTAGCACACTTGCCTTTGATGCTGGAAGACCAGTAAGCTCCAGGTTCTATTCTCACACTACATGATTGGATTGCTGAGATTGAAGTGCAGCATTAGGGGATTTCTACACTCTTAAATGTGTCATCCTTCAGAAGAGATGATAAATAGAGGTCCTATATGCTTGAAATGGTAGTAGCTCAGGTGGATGTAAAAGATCTCTTTTCATCTTCTCAAAAGAGTAGAGAAAGTTCCCTGATGTCCTGGCCAAATTTCCCCTAGTAGTATAAATACCACCTCATGTTTCCCTGAAAATATGCCACTAGCCTAGTGGGACTAACCTTGTCAACAAAGGAAGGTTAGATAGATAGACAGACAGGCAGACAGACAACATTGGAAGTTATTTTGTAAAGTTCTAAAGTTTAAAGCTAACAGTACCAGCATTTAACAAGTGTCCTTAATCTGGGGGCTTTTACCTATTTATTTTTACTTTGCCTGTAACTCTGGATGTAAAAGTTGAGAGGTATTCCAACAGGGTGTGAGTGCAAATGCAACAGTTTTAAAGAAGTGCCCTAAAACTCACATACACTTCCACTACTCTTTCTCAAATGCGGTATGTAAATAAAGGCTTTTTCATTAACACTACCAGCCAAATAGAATATCCCTATCTTTCACACATTATGTTTAACATATCATAAAATACACCAGGATGCCAAAATGACTGTGTAAAATGAAATAACAACCATACACTGCTGTGGCAGCCACCAAATTCAGACAGTACCACGAATATATGACATTCTAATTTGTAATGCTTTGGTGAAATGTATGTTTGGAAGAGAGGCTTGCTGTTTCACAAATATCAACAGACTCGGCTCTGGAGAAAGCAAATAAATCCACTGATTCTCCTCATCAACTGTTATATGACAGAACCCTTAAAAGACTTGTCAACACTTACAACGAAATCAAGGAAACTGATAAGCTGATTAAAAATCATTTGCTTAACCACAGGGGCTGTTCATTTCTTCAGCCTCACTAATTATAATGCTGTTTCAACACAGTTCAATGGAATTAGTTGAGTGATACCTCTAAGCATCTACTATTCTATGTTCCTAGTAACATTAGTAATTGCAAAACCACATTTCATAAGAGATGCTGAAAACTAGCAGCATAAAGTTTATATAATGGACAACATAATTAATTGACTAATGATCAAAACCACTCTTACAACTATCTACCTCCTCCTATTTCTGTTAAACAGTGCATCCATCCTAACCAACCTTCAGGTTATAGTTAAAAATAAGCTGCAGGCAGTTATAATAAGATGGCAGAATTTGTCATCAGTGGTCAATACTACAGCCACCACTGTATTGCCCTTAAGGATTTAAACTGGCTTAAATTGCTTCACCACGTAGATTACATACAGCTTATCTCCACACAGCATCATTCACAAAACCAATGCCTGTCCTGCGTTTACTCCTATTCTCCATTCCCATCATCCTAATAGACTACGTCCATCTAATACACAACATCTTCTTAGCATATATAAGCCTCACAAATCCTATGGCCAAAGTCTCTACTTGTAGTCTGTTGGTAAAAAATGGAATTCTCTCCCTCTGCAAATTAAATCTACCCCTAACCTCTCCGACTTCAAAATACTAAAGAACTATCTAAATAAAACCTGGCTCTGCTCCTCCACTACCCCAGGTTGAACTAGTCCCTCCCTCCTCCCACCACCAGCATACTTTCATTATGTTCAGAGAGAAGGAAATAATAAAATGTATTTCTTAGACAAAGGACCAATATATTTTTGTCTGAGCTATATTATCTACTCATCTGTGTTCCAAAGAGTGGGCTCAGTGTGTTTAATGTCATCTCTATAAACTGCAGTTTATGAATACTTTACATTAGACAGTGTTCTTTTTCAACTTCTTATATCTGCCCAGATATTTGCACTATGTATGTATAAGTTCACACTGTATGAATGTCAGTCTTCTGAATTAGGCTTTGTAATAACTTTATTCGACTGTAACCATATTAAGTCAATGTGGAGCTTTTCTACCCATGCCTCCACTGAAAATGTGATATCATCCCATCCCAGTTGGACTTTTCTGGTAAAAGATGTAAAATAAATAAGTAAATACAATTTGCTATGATTATTGAGACATACAAAGTGTGCTTTAAGACTTGAAATTGCACCACTTTAAGGACAAGACCGTGCTGATAAAATTTACTTTTTAGGCTTATTTAGTAAAACTTACAGTTGTAGAGATATGAGTTTACAATTTGATATTGTCTAAAAGCTCTTGATGTAACCATCTGAAGTTAGAGTGTAAGTGTCCAGATTTCCTGTAGAGGCAAAGAACTAGTCAAACAAAATACAAAGTTGATCAGGTTTTGCAATGTCTTTGAGCCTACAAAGATAAGCCCACATTTACCTTCTAGAATCTATCAGGTATAACAAACTGTTCCCTGGGATTTGGGGCTAAGGGTAGAAAAACACTCATTGGACTGTTAAACAATGCCATTCTTTCCTTACAATAACCAGTATAAAGAGGAGAACACCAAAAGTCCATGTAAGTGAGACCACTCTCTAGCTAAAGTGACTGCCACCAAGAAAACAGGCTTTGAATCTGATTGTGATATTTATTTGCACTTCCTTATCTGGAAGATGAACTTAACCAATTGTTTTAACAACAAAGGTCAAGTATCACAAAGGAGGGCTAACCATCCTGGGAAGTTTCATATACAAGATAGCATTAAGAAAGGGCTTCACTGTAGGTCTTAATGCCAGTTAAGGCTCTCATGAGAGTTTAACTGACAAGATGGAAAAGTGAGTCCAAATTAATGACAGAAGGTCTAAACTCAATAAGTAAGCAAAACAGTAAACTGCAGAAGGTGGATCCATTTGGCAAGGGAACAAAACTTTTTTATTGCTCTGCCACCAGATAGAAAACAAATTGGTGAAGAAGAAAAAAGGACTCAATTAATAGAGAAACAAGTAAGTAAAAGACCAATCCTCATGTAAGGGAGGATTTTTTGAGCTCCTGCAATGAGCCAGAAAAAAAAAAACCTTACATTATGACAATGAGGATGTAATGGCCAACTTCCCTGATTCCTAGGTATTGTGTATAACATCTGAAAAAAAATAATTCACTGTTCTTGAATGTCAGCATTCATGCTGTTAAATAAAAATCACAGTTTCAAGGTCCAGGTACCTATCTCATTAGTGTGTAGAACTACCTGAGAGGTAAGCGCAGAGACCAGTTCACATTCTAATACAAGGGTTAATTATGGTTACCTTGGTCAACACGAATACTGGTGTCAGCTTGTTTTCCTTCTTGTTGCTTTTAATAAAACTCATTTTCTAAGAAGAAAAGAAAGGAATGCATAAAGCAAGCTCATTCCACAAGATCTTCAGAGAGAAGTATGCTTTCTTGTCTAAAATTTTGGGAACTGGGCACTGCAATGGAAAGTGAGTAGGTTTATCCTGATTAAACCACAAGTCAGTATGAGAGAAGGAAATACCCCTGGATTTAATCACCATTCCGAATTCAGACAGTTCAGCCTTACATGATCTGACAAGGCATTTTGCTCCCCTGTTAGATGCACAGTCATCAGCTTAGGATGGAAGGAATGGACCTGATTTTACAGTCAGATGGTCATTGTAGACTATAATATCAATAAGTGTCAACCTGTTTTCTTGTTTAGCACCTGAACCTGATGTTATTGTCTTAAACCTCTTGAAGAACATTTTGTTTTATTTAGTTATTAATAGTCCTTAAAGCAGTAGTGAAAACCACCACCACTCATGTTAAAGTGGGGTGGTATCTGTAATGAAGATCAGACTCCTTGGAATTATCAGAGACTCAAAGTGTGTGCCCCATTATGATTTCAACATATCTGTTCTCATGAAATGTGTCAGAGAAAGCCGTGTCAAAGACTTGTCCACATTCATCCAGGATGTTGAAATCTGTCATTGAAATTACTTGAGGAAGAAAAGTATCAAGGGAACCCTCATCTTCATCTTCAAATAGTCATCCAAACCGTGACAACGTCTTAAAAATGCTAAACCACATCATGTGTAGCATAACATACAGAACCATTACGATGCTTGCAGTTATGTGATGTACAATACCAAGGAAGACTCCAGCCATCAGTAATAGTTGCAGTTCAACCACAATATCAGTTCATCTTGTACCTTGCATGAGGAGAGCTTCTAATTTATTAGGGTTCCCAGAAATACATTCTGTTGGGAAGGACAGGGATCTAAATTGTGTTGACTGTCAAACCCAGCAGATCTGGAGGGGAATGACAAACTGCAGGTGACAGAACAGCTGATCTTTGACAACGCAATGATTGAGACAGTTGTCCATATAAGCATAAAGTGGAAGTCCTTCTACAATAGAACCACTGCAACTGGTGTCCAACACTTAATAAAGACCCTAACAACACTTGCCAGATCAAAAGGAAGAGCCACAAACTGAAATATTGTTCCCCAACTTGAAACCCACCGACCCTCCAATGAGATTTGAAATTGGAATTGACAATAATCATTTTTAAGATCTTGGAAGACTACTTACATCCTCTAAGGGAAGTGGGAACCAAAGGACTTTACTGTTTTTATTCTGAACTTTTAACTGTGATACATTTGCTGACACTGCAGAGAATCCAGAATGGATTTCCACTGAACTCCTTTCTTCACAATAAGAAGGAATCTGGATTATACAATAAAGGGAAATTAGTACCTCATAACGAGCATGCTGATAGAACAAGATGATCAGCCTGCCCATTGTAAATCAAGCAGATACCAGCATACCTGTCATCTGTCTAGAGACTTGCATAATGTCCCTCATTTTACTCTTATTTATGTCATGCTTAAAAAAAGAGACATCATGCCAAACCAGAAGGACAGATCCCCACTTCAGCACTAAACTGATGTATTGTGCAAGTATGTTGACATAGGTGCCATTACACATGCACAGTATGTCAGTTTTGGCTGCAAAAGGCAGAAGAACACTGCAATCTCTTTACAGAATCACATTATTTAAGAAAGATAAGCAATTTCTTTCTTTCTTAAATAATGTTATTGTGTAATAGCAATAATCCACCCTTACTTGTTGGTATACCAGGATTTACCTACACACAGTCAGTGACTATTGCTAAAATAATTGCTTGCTCTTAAACTGATTGGGACCTCATCTGTTATCATTAACATCTTCTGCGGAAGCAGCACTGTCTTGCAAAGGTGGGATTGTATAATCTGAGAAAGAAGAGGTCAAGAAACATAGCAGAGACATAGTTGCCATTATTTCTATGGTTGTTCACTGTATGAATGAATGACATAAGGGATGCTGTGGTAGGGCATGAAGTCATACTGAGTGTCTGTGAGAAGGTTATGGGTGTTGAGGTAATCCATAATAATTTGTGTGTGCACGTACCTCTCCAATATTTTGGACAGAGGTGAGAGTATTGCCATAGGCCGATAGTTGGTTAACTCTTTTAAGTTACCCACTTTGTGGAGTGGAATAATGTGAGAAATTTTTCAGATCTCAGGCACTAGATATTTGGATATCGAACGGTTGATAAGAATGGATACAGGGTATGCAACGGTGTCAGCAGTTATTTTCAAAAATTCATCTGACAGTTTGTCAATGGCTAAGGTGATAGGTTTTAGTTTCTTAAAGTGTTTCTTAATTATATCAGTACAATAGGATGGTATTTTTTTTGGTCAGGTGTTTGCCTTTTCTCCAATGTAGAGCAATCTCGCAGTTGGTATATATAACAGACAGGGGGTGGGGGGAGCAGGGGGGCTTGCCCTCCAGCAGAAACACTGTTGCTTGTGATGACGGCTTCTAAAGAAGAAGACAGGTTGACATTCCAAGAGTCAATATCAGTTTCGATAATCTGGCTGTTTGAGCTTGCATCATAGATCCATATATATATATATATATATATATATATATATATATATATATATATATATATATATATATATATATATATATATATATATATATATAGACATATATATATCTATATATGGGTCTACTTCAGTAGTTTCATAATGCTGAGATGAAAAAGCCAACAATCCCGTATCACCAACTTTCCAATCCAGGTAAGTAACCGCTTGGCCAATCTGAAAAATAAATTAAAACCGAAGCGAAGTAAACCCACCCATGTGGGAGCTTCACCTCCCCTACCCCCCCAACTAAATATACCAACTCCGAGTTCGCACTACCACAGGGGTAAGGGGCAAATTCAACATGGTTGCTAGCAGGTCATTTACCTGGAGTGGAAGGTCGGTGTTCTGGGACATCAGTGATATGGGGTTGTCGGCTTTTTCATCGTGGCATTATGAAAGTCGGGTAAGTGAACGTTCGGTCTACTGAAGTAGACCCATATCTATATATATATATATATATATATATATATATATATATATATATACACACACACACACACACTCACACACACACACACACACACACACACACACACACACACACACACACACACACACACACACCACCCACATGACTAGAATGACTCTGGAGACATTCTTCTTTTCAAAATATCAATGAAGACGTCTGATACGTGTTGCTGCCTACCTCTTGTAAATTACCTGTTTTGACATCTGTTGTCTTTAGATGAGCAAACCAGGAGTCTGGCACACCTTTCCTCATGTAATCATTTTAGGTTCACTGTCATAGAATGTTGTACTTTATCTTAGACCTAGTACATGCATACTCCTTTCAGGTCTCTTGGTGCACAGTTATACAATAGATACATCCCTGGTGAGTTGTATTCATTTTTTCATTGAAAGAGAGGTACATTACTTGACATAAGGGATGCAAGGTAGGTAGGTACTCCCAATCACTGGTAGTTCGGTGGTCATGACTGGCTGCAATTACGATCACAACACTGCAATACTTATGGATTATAATCTGACTGCTTGGTACCTGTGTCAGTAATTGTGGCAAGTAACATCAACTTTATCCAAATAGAGATAAGATGAAGTTCTAGCAGATGTACATAGTCAGTGACAAGAGTTATATAAAGAGTTTGTATTGATTAGGCCACATATGATTGGAATACAGGCACATAAGTAAGCTATAACCTATAAGCTACCAATAGGATCAGATACGTAGCACAGGTGTGAAAGATGAACCATAGACCTATATGTATGTATACGTATATATATATATATATATATATATATATATATATATATATATATTGTTTGTGTGTGTGTGTATAAATATACATATTTAGGCATTGTTTAATAATGTTCTGAAGTGGGTGCATTGTACAAGAAAGTAGTGGTGGTAGTAGCATTACCAGAAGAAGCAAGGACCCTATAGATCTTACATTATGTATACCAATATCAGTTCTACAAGAATGACTATGAAATTGCAAACGTTACCAAAACTGATATAGGTCAATGTAGTTTTTTGGTAGTGAAACAATTAATAGTAATAGAACAAAGACAATTCAGAGAAATCAAAATAAGAAAAAATCTTCATTAGTTTGGATGCAGAAAAAAACATTTCATAATGTTTGCAGGGAATTAATGAACAAGACAATGTTAGTATTTACATTCCCAGACATTATAGTATTAATAATTAGAAAGATGAATGTTGAAGAAAAAATAAAATATGATGTGATCCCAGTTGTTCTCACTAGAGGGTAATATATAATCAACCATGGGATGGGTAAGGCAAATCTAACATCAAATGGGATAGGTTAATTTGAACATTAAAAGAGAAATTGTCCAGTCTTAAAATGGCCCAGAAGTGCAGTTAGCCTAGTACTTATCTATCAACCTATATGGGTGTAGGGCACCTGGTTGATGACCAGCTACACTGACACCAAGAAAATCAATGTTAAAATGTTACCAAACAAATACATACACTTTCTGCACATTTTCCGGGATTATTATGCAGTAGAGCAAACCAAATGCAAGTGTTTTTTCAGGGGGACATGCCCTCAGAACCCCTGCTAATTATATATACTAAAACCGAGATCACACAATCCTGTGGGAGTAGGGAATATTCCTCAACCTGAGGATTGTCAGTCTCACACACCTGCCTGTGTTGACCTAGCAGATGTTAATGTAGCTAGAAACACCTCAGTAGTTCAGCACACCAGAATATTGACAGCAGGAAAATCAACCACAAAAGGTCGACAGTTGTGTGAGACTGATGACCCCCAGTTGAGGAAATATTCCCTTGCTCTAGGGATTATGTGATACTGGAGTTAGAATATATAATTAATGGAGGGGGGGCAGGGGGAATTAACATCCCTACACACACACACAAAAAAAATTATGATTTTTTTTTGTTGTTGGTTGCATGCGATGAGGACTATATACATAAAGGTGTAATTTAGTGCCGACATTTCTGATGTTGTTCTTTTGCAGTTGACTTTCTTGCTGTTGATAATGTAGGGTGTCAACCTAGTGACACAGATCTATATATATATATATATATATATATATATATATATATATATATATATATATATATATATATATCTATATATATATATCTATCTATCTATATATATATATATATATATATATATATATATATATATATATATAGAGAGAGAGAGAGAGAAAGATAAACAGCATCAAACAGCACGTAGTTCACAGCCAGGGCAGAATCTCTAGGTACTGATATGGGTGGCTATAAATCAAAACCACGGTCAGTCAACCAAGTCTTAGGTCATCCCTTACAACCACTTCATTCAAAAACACATTGCGTTTATAAACTCAATCTCTACGAGCATCACCTTAGAGCAATCAACAACATTAAAGCTGGTCATCTACTTCCAAATAACACTTTAACAGCTTCTTTTAAAACTTCAGTTTATTGTAAAACACCAACTGTTATGGTATGATGGCTATGAAGGAATTCCTCATGAACAAAGGCACATATGGTGAGAGACAAATAGCGATCATCTGTGAACTGATGGAAATGATATTAAAGAACAATGTCTTCATCTTTGATGGCAAACTCTATATTCAGCTCTGTGGAGTAGCCATGGGTACGCCTTGCACCAAGAGCTATGCGAATTTAGTGTTGGCGCAATGGGAAGATCAAGATATCCATCATGAGAACCCATGGAATGATAACATAAAGCTATATCAGAGGTTTGTTGATGACATATATATTTTGTGGGAAGGCAATGTTGTGGAACTGGAGGAATCTCATCAGTATTTAGAAAATAGCACTAAGTTCTTGAAGTTTACTTTGACATACAGTGATACATAAATAGATTTCTTGGATGTAAGAATATGGCAAAATGAAGAAGGGGATATAGAAACAAGCCTGTATAGAAAAGAATGCTGGAAGAATGATATACTTCCAAGAGACAGCATGCATCCGCGGCAGACCCATAGGAATGTGATGAGGAGTCAGTTTCTAAGGACATCGAGAATACATTCGAATGACGTCAATATTATGAATATGATGGAAGATATGTCTGACCATCTGAGAGACAGAGGATACAAAGAGAAAGAGATCGTGGAAAGCGAACAACAAGTAATGATGGTAAGGGAAGCGAAAGCAAAGCCGTATCTGAAGAGGAAAAAAGGAAATGGAATAAATGAGACGAACAGGAAAGATCCAGCAGAGAATAAGATGATTCTCACCCGTACTACTGATACCAAAGAGATCTGTGGCATAATAAAAAGGAACTGGAAAATATTAACAGCAAATGAAGAATGTAAGGAAATAGTGGGACAAGCGCCGAAATTTGGATATAGGAATGCAAGCAATTTAAAAGACATTCTGTGCAAGGATAATTATTTGGTACCATCAACTCTATCTGACAGAAAGGGGACGTTTCCTTGTAGGAGATGCACAATGTGTAAATACATCTGCACAGAGAATGTTTTTGAACATCCGGTTACTAAGAAAAGATATACATGCAATCTTTATGTGGATTGCACAACCAGAAACATTGTGTATTTAGTCACATGTTCAAAATGTGAACAATTCTATGTGGGAAAGACTATAAGACAACTAAAAGAAAGGCTTTCCAAACATGTCAGTGATATTAGACTCAAGGACTTTAAAAATCCCCTGGCAAAACATATTAGGGATCATGTAGATCATAGTTTTGTGTTTAGGGTTCTAAAAGTTATTTATACGTCCGGGGGGGGGGGGCAATATTAATAATAGATTAGAACAAGGGGAAATGTTTTGGATAGGTAAACTACAAGCACATTTAAAGCCGGGACTTAATACTGCATTTCCCATTCAACTTGCACTCAGGAAACGAAGACTACAAGGCGTGTTTAACACATCATAAAAGGAATGGGCGTGTTAATTGTAGTGCTGTTTTATTGGAGCAAAGCACTTTTTAAACAAAGAGAAGCATTTTTTTGTATTTAGATCTGATGAAGGGTGAATACTGGAACCCGAAAGTGCTTATCCTGTCTGCATTTATTTTATTATTTTAACATCTTCTAGTGGTGTTTTACAATAAATCGAAGTTTTAAAAGAAGCTGTTAAAGTGTTATTTGGAAGTAGATGACCAGCTTTAACGTTGTTGATTGCTCTAAGGTGCTGCTCGTAGAGACTGCGTTTATAAACGCAATGTGTTTTTGAATGAAGTGGATGTAAGGGACGACCTAAGACTTGGTTAACTGGAATTGGTTTTGATTTATAGCCACACACATCAGTACCTAGAGATTCTGCCCTGGCTGTGAACTACGTGCTGTTTGCTGCTGTTTTGATAAATTATTGTTGTTACAGTACATTCCTATCCGGTTCCATTTGTTTTTGCTGTTGGATGTATAGATATATATAGATATAGATATAGATATATATATATATATATATATATATATATATATATATATATATATAATATATATATATATATAGAGAGAGAGAGATGCACAAACACATACAGACACACATATACGTATATATGGAGAGAGAAAAAGAGAGTGTGGTTCTGTGGCCTTAATCATAGCTATCTGATGTAAAATTGACCTACGTTTTGTCAAAACACTTTGGTCAACATAATAGAAGGTTGACAGGTGTGTCAGATTGCACAATCTCTGTGGTTGGGGAATATGCCCCTTCTCTGGGGATTATACAGTCTTTGAGTTAATATATATCATTAACAGAGGATGTTGAAGGTGTAGAGGTGCTTGACCCCATGCAAACAAAAGTGTTTTCAATTTTTTTTTACTTTTATTTTTCAATGAGCCAAGGGTGTTACTCAGCGCACTTGTGGTAGCACGTTGACATTTACAATGTTGATGTTTTGTGGTCAACATTGTGAACATCAACAGTTGGGTATTCAACCAAAGTCAGTAATAATATGTTGGGCTTTGGAGTAAGAATTAAAGAATTGGTAATAATATTATAATATTAAAGTAGTAAAGGTACAATTCATCAAATCCATTTCCCTAATCTTATAGTACCAGATATCTCAAGTATTACATGAACTAGACACCCAAGTTTATTGGCCATTTGGGCAGTTTTTCCATCTCTTTCAACTTCCTGGTCCAAAAGCCTGCGTTTGGACTTTTCCCATCTTTCCTGTAACTAGTCTAGTCCAGATAAGATTTGCTATATCCAGGACTGTATGTAAGCGTCTGAGCCCCCCAAGCCTGTCTGTGTTGGAGGGAAGCCTTCTAGCTTATCAGTGGGAGTGGTACGCAGTAGGTAGCCTATCTACCACAGGAGGAGTGGTTACAAGCCCAGAAAGTGAAGTTTATTGGCCGTTTGGGCAGTTTTTTTTCCATCTCTTTCAACTTCTGGTTTAAAAACCCACATTTGTGCTTGTTTCCCAGCTTTCCTGTAACTAGTCTAGTCCAGATAAGATTTGCTGTATCCAGGACTGTATGTAAGCTTCTGAGCCTCCACAAGTCTTTCTGTGTCGGAGGGTAGCCTTCTAGCTTGTCAGTTGGAGTGGTAAGCACTAGGGGGCCTATCTACCACAAGAGGAGTGGTTTCTGGCCCAGAAATGATAGTTTATTGTCTGTCTGGGCAGTTTTTCCATCTCTTTCAACTTTCTGGTTTAAACGCCTGCGTTTGCACTTCTTTCCTGCCTTTCCTGTAGCAAGTCTAGTCCAGATACAGATTTGCTGTATCCAGGACAGTTTGTAGCTTCTGAGTGGTGCCAATGTCTGCTCTTTAAATTTTCCCCTTAGACCTGCTAGTTTTCTCCGCTCCTGCACTTTTACTGGCTTATCAATCTAGGACTTTACCAGACTTCTTGTAGCAATTATTGTAACACACAAAAGTGCTATCTGCACTAAATGTTCTACAAGGAAACAGCTCCAGTACTTATTATTAATACCCACCCATCCAAGCATGTCTAAAGATCAGTTCCCTGTGCTTTCTCCTATTAACTTGGTGAACTTGGGCTTCCTGAGGCAATGCAGCAACTGCCTCATGTACACCGACAACCCTCTCCTCTTACCTCCCAACACTCAGATTTGGGAGAGATGCACTTGTATATCCAAATTGGAAGCCACGCACTCTGCAGCCAAGACCGGAATAGCTGGTCAAGCGGATAAGGTCAACACTTGCACTGCACCACATGGAACACATAGCCCTCCAGAACACACACCAGCACTGCCTTCACATAAAACACAAACCACACACCCACCTTTGTGGAGGCTCTCAATAAAAATCTACCCAAACAGCAGAGACCTCCAAGGCAGAAATGCACTCGAACACCACAACACAAATCATGAGATACATAACTCTCCTAAACAGTGTGCCACTCAACCAAAGCCCCTAAGGCAGAACAGCATGCCCAACACACTAGTCATAGGTGACTCTATAGTGAGGCACACTGATGTCCCACTCACTAGGTTGAATAAGGAGAACGCAACAGTCAGCTGTCTGTTAGGTGCCAGGATCAATCACATAACGCATGCACTAATGTCCCTCAACAACAGGTACAAATATGACGCTGTCATTGTATATGTGGGTGTGAATGAACTGAGACATACCTCCCTGTACTACATGAAAAGAGACATGGAGGAGAACTCAGTCAGGGGGGGTATGACACTAGCCCTGAGCAGCATCCTACCATCACCCAGAATGATACCACAGTACAAGCAAAAAATGATTGATTTCGACAATTAGCTAAGTTTCTGGTGTCATTCTAAGGGGATCTAATATCTGTCTGCCTGGGATGACATGATTAACAGACCTTGATGCTTTGCCAGAGATGGCCTACATCTGTCACCCCTGGGCTTCTGGATACTGGCCAAGGCTCTTGTCACCCCTGTAGTGCCTTTTTTAGACAGTGTTCCAAAGACCAAATTACTACCATAACAGCTACAAACAAATGCAGTCTGAGGGTCATGCTGCTCAATGCTAGAAGTCTAAATCTGAAAATGCACTCACTTGAAGCACTCCACAAAATAGAGAACATTGACATTTGTGCTGTAACAGAGACCTGGTTCAAGGCAGCAGAAAGCACCCCTGCACTACCAGGCTATAACTCATTCCACATCTTTCATAAAGGATTGCACACCTCCAGACTGGTAGCCCAACATTACGCATCACAGATACTTCAGATGCAGTTAACATTAGGTAAGACAACGATTCAGGTCATAGCCTGCTATAGGTCACCAACAATATCCCAAGACTCACACTCCACATTCCTAAGCACATTGGAGAAGATTAAGGTCTAAGCTAACACTCTCATACTGGGTGACTTCAACTACCCCTCCATTAACTGGGAAAGCTACTCATGTACCCAACGTTTCCTGGAATTCATTAATTCAAATGCCCTGGACCACCTTGTTCTTACCCCCACTAGAGGTAGTAACATCCTTGACCTGGTCATTACTAACATGGGTGACCATTGCTCTACACCAGTAGTTAACTTCTCCCTGGTTAGATCCAACCACAAACTAACCCCCCCCCCCCCCCACAAAGGTAACCACCATGAAAAACTTCTCCAAGACTAACTTTGGGGTCCTAAAAAGAGAGGTGGCTAACTTCATGGCACCCATGCAAATGGAGAATAGTTGCATGACTGCCAAATCATACACCAGTGCACTGTACAAACACGTACACAAATGCATGGATCTCGCCAATAGAACTAAGACGGTCTCCTCGAAAAAAGGACACCGATCTGGTGGTCCCCTGCCATAAACAAACTCTACAACAGAAGGAGGAAACTGATGCAGAATAAGGTGAAGTCCCAAGACTGGAAAAACTCCCTTATCAGCCTCAACAAAAAGTTGAGATCCCTCATCAAATCCTCTAAAGCTAGCTATGAAAACAGAATTGCAGCAGATAGTAAAGACAACCACAAGGCCTTCTATATTTATGTAAAGAATCTCCATGGCAATACCCAGATTTGCTCTGAGCTACTGCACAATGGTATCTCCTATACCAAGCCAAAAGATATTGCCAGTATACTGGCCAACAGATTCAGTGCCAACTTAGGACCAATCACAATACCAGTAGATTGCCAAGCACCCAGTATTACTGCTGCACAGGTTAAAACAGCACTGTTAAAGGCCAAGAATACAGCTTTCATGGGACCTGACAATATCCCTGGCTGTGTTCTACATGAACTACAGAGAGAACTGGCACCTCACCTGTGTGCCCTGTTCAATCACAGCCTCACCTCAGGTTTTGTCCCTACCAAATGGTACACTGCTACAGTCATCCCTCTCTACAAAGGAGGAGCGACTACAGACCCTGGGAACTTTTGACCCATTAGCCTAATGAGTCTGATATACAAAGCTATGGAATGCATCATCATGGACCTAATAAACAAGGATATAGGAAATCTCCAAACTCTGGATCCCACACAGTTTGGTTTTGTGAAGGGTAGATCATGCCTGCTCAACTTGGTCAACTTTTTTGCGTCAGTCACCAGAGCTGTGGATGAAGGCAAGGAGGTTCATACAGCCTACCTTGATCTGGCCAAGGCGTTTGATACCATTCCCCATTCAGGAATCATAGAAAAACTCACTAAGCTAGGCATCAACCCCTGTATCACTAGGTGGGTTGCAAACGGGCTCACAGAACCCACAGTGTGAAAGTAGCGGACTCCAAGTCAGACTGCCAACCAGTCACAAGTGGTGTCCCACAGGGTTCGGTCCTGGACCCTCTCCTGTTTGGTATCTACTTCTCTGAAGTCCAGGCCAACATAAAGGGTCTCTGGCTGACAACGTTCACAGACGATTACAAGTTGGGCGCTATTATTAACTCCCCAAGTGATGTTGACATCCTACAGAAAGGCTTCACTGAGACCAACGACTGGTGTCAGAACCATGGCCTTAAGCTCAATGCCAAAAAATGTGTTGTCATCCCCTTTGGGAGAAACCAGGTTCCCATGAATTACTACATCAATGGTAGCCCACTGAACACAGAAGGTGTTATAAGAGATCTGGGAACACAGGTTGACAGCAGCCTCTCTTCTGACCACCACATTTCCACTTTGGTCAGAAAGTCCTTCTATGTGGCACATCTCATTACTAAGGGTTTTGCATCCTGGAAGAAAGAGGTCATTGTCTCCCTCTACTCTTCCCTCATTAGGCCAATCATTGAGTACAGTGCCCCATTTGGCATGTACCTCACTAGACACCTGCAACAACTGGAAAAGCCATAAAAGTACCTCACAGAGAGGATCCAGGGCCTTAAACACGTGTCCTATATGGACAGACTCAAAAAACTCCAACTATTCTCTGTCTCATATCATCTACTTAGAGCTGATCTCTGCTTGACATACAAAGCCATGTCTGATCCAGCTCTGTTAGAAATGCTACATCTAAAGAAATCCCAATCCCTCTGCACCTCATGCTCCAGTGACCTCAACCTCACTACCACAATCAACAGAACATGCTGGAGGAACAGGTTCATAACCCAAAGACTGCCCATGCTATGGAGTAGACTTCCCATACATGTCAAACAGACCACCTCACTGGCCCACTTCAAGAGAAACTTTGATGAGTGGATGGAAAATAGAAAATTCACCCTGGGGATCACTCCTGTGGCTCTACTCGACAGAGGCACTGAGAACTAAGGTCGGGTGGCACAATGTCAGGGTAATCCTATGGGCTAGGTTTGTAAAGGCTCCAGGGCCATTAGCCTAGTGCACAACTATGAACCTATATATTCCATTTAACTGTTTTTATTTAACTTGAGTTACTGTTCCCCATTCAGTTCAGTAAATGTAATATTTGTCTTATTTGTGTAAGCTGTATAATGATTAGACAAACATAACTGCTCCTTCTGTACAGCCCAGACAAGGCAGCAAACAAATGTTCAAAAGCTTGCTAATAGCCAAAAGGCAATTCCAGGGAGAGATGTATGCAAGTAAAAACACCTTTAATTATAATAAATTAATTATAATAAAATTCAAATAGTGACTTGATACCAATAATACTCAAGTAAATACAGAAGTAGATAATTAATTACAAATAGCTTTTGGATTGTCTACTTATTTCATAAAATGTTGAGACAAATTAGAAAAATCAGCAGCTTAAATACATAGTTCATTGTATTACCATAACTTGATTAATGTATCAATTACCTTGCATGAGACAATTGAAATGACATCATTCAATTTAAAAATATAACGAGAGAGGCCAGAGTATAAATAGAAACAGTTCTATCTTTTTAAAATATTTGACTACTTATATATGGCTTAATGGAAAACAAGTTTTTCTTTTAACATTTACTGATATATAAATATATTTCCCCTTCAAAACAACGAATACTTACATTATCGAATCCCACTTCATCGAGCCTGACTTCATCAAATCTTCATTATATCGAATTCCCGGAACAATGAAACTGAACAGCAAGATGGTAGGCACTACCTTTTTGATATGGGCCGCTGTGGCCTGCTGCCATGCTTTTGGAAAAAGACTCAAGATGTGTGGGAATTAAAGGATTAGAATATATAATACGGAGGAAGCTTCCTGGGTTTGTCAGGGGCCATGGAACTAGTGTTGCAGAATTTATTCAGGGCTATTTTAGGTTAATAAGGACACGGTTGGGACAGGTCACCTTCTAAGTCTAGTGTATAACTCTCCTTTTTCATGGCTTTATAGCTGGAGCTATGTTTTTTTTTTTTTTTCACTAAGATACTGCCAGAGTTTGTTGTTTGGAGTGTATTGTATTACTGATTTCTAGGTTAAAAAAAGTCCCAAAAAACCCGAGCACTGAATTCACAATAAATCCAAGAAAAAACATAAAGTCAGTTAAATCACAAGGGTTCCAAAATTCTATGTTTATTTCAAAAACTGTTGTACAACTTGTCAAAAACAAATATAGGTTCACTGAAACATGCAGTGTAAGGCTGAATGTTTTGTTTGTTTTTTGATAAATTTTACAATGATTTTTTTGAAATAAACATGGAATTTGGAGCCCTTGTGTTGGAACTGACTTATGGATTCTGTTTTTTTTTTCTTTGAGTCCTAGGTAATACAATCCTGACTATTGTTGACACATTAGTTTAGAGGCCAGATGTACAACTGCCCACATGCAAACAAGTTTCTTTAGTGGCTGAGCATCAGAGATCCGGCCAAGAGAGGGATGGATGAGTGGACAATGCCTGCCTACTTTACTGGATGATGCCTGCCTGCTTTAGTGGACAATGCCTGCCTGCTTTCCTTTCACAGGGTGAAGATTTACAGGTAACTCTTAGCAGTGGCTGGGTGTCACTGTTGGCTCCTAGGGCTCATACTGTTGGAGTAGCACAGGCAGCTTATAAGGGTGGCATACGTGGAATTGCACTTGCCTTGAACTTGCACTTTGAAAATGGAGGAAGAGTAGAAACTATAACCCAGACTGTTAGCTCTAAGTTGCCTTGTACAGTTTGATATTTTAATCAGATTTGCTTGCTAACCTAGCTTCTAAGAAGGCCTTGTATAAGTGTATTTGTCTGATGATCTAAGGTGGACATGACCTTATCTGAGTTTAATTTCTAAATCTGGATAAAATGTTTAGGCTGAAAGAACCTTTTCATCCAATTTTTAATTTGTTAATCATTTAGTTCAACCATAACACTTTGTTCTGAAATTGCCTGCTGTGTGTTTTGTAAATTGGACATAATTTGAGATGCAGCTTCCTAGGTTTTATCAGGGGCCATGGAGCCAGTGTAGAATATATATTGAAACTATTAACAGATTGCTAATATATTATAACCATTTAATGTTTGATCCCAGTTAGTGTTGGTAAGGAAATAATAAATTTTGAGTAGTCACTACTGCAGCAATCAGCAGAGCCATAGCAAGTCATTGAGGTAATGTTTGTGTTCTTTGGGACCATAGTGACTTGCAACAAATGTTTACTTGGATATCAGAATTACTGCTTGCAAGTATTCCTTGTAGCTTAGTCTTATGCCCCTTATATGTCTTGTGCTATATAACCTTATACCATACCTCTTAACTGTCCCTGATTTTGACTAAAATTTTAGCTCTATCCCTCTTAATCCCTCCTAAATTTGGAGAAAAAGTGGTGATTTACATTTAATAAATGATTACAATAATTAGTGTTGTAGACTTCTTTTACTTCAGAAAATGGATATTAATTCACATGCTCTAATTCTGTCAATGTCTCTAGTTAATAGTACTAATATTTTACAAGTGTCCCTGATTATTTCTTGAGTTGTTCCTAATTCTGTTGATATTTATCCCTGATTAGTTAAGAGCTTTGCCTTATACTAAAAAACTGTAAGGGATGTAGATGGACATACCCCCAGCAGACCCGCAGTGTCTGCACAAGTGCGAGGCGTTATACCATGGAATATTGGGTTGGTTAGAGGAATCCTTGAATGAGGTTTCAATGCTACTTCTTAGATACAATAAGCTCTACATCTCTTATCAGTATATCTATTAACAATATATCCCTCCATCAGCCACTTAGACCATTCGAGGACTCAGAATTACCCACTTTAACTCATTACAGCTTAGTGACACTTCCAGTTGCTTCGCAGTTGCATTCAACTGATGTCTCTAGGCATCTAATAAGCCTGTTCATACCTGAAATAATTTCAAAACCATGCTACATGCAACCTATTGAAACATTTCATCTTAAAGCTTTCACAGTGTTCAACAGAACTGCAGTGACATTTGATACCTGTCAAGTGCTACTTAAGAGATATTATTCTCATACTATTTATGTTGTCATAATTTTCATAATTTTCTAAATATCTCAACAAACGAGCAACACTGGCTTTACTGCATAGCTTCATACGAAAGTTCACAGATGGAAGAACAAAATTCTGCTGACAGTATGTGTTTAGCGTAAGATATTGCAAGTTGTTTACAAAATATTACACTAATATTTACTGTGTTTATTGCGACTTGTAAAATCCAGTTTAAGATGTAAAATCTAATGAACACTACCACAATAAAGATTTGTTTGTGCAGAACATGTTGCTATTTACATTTCTTCATTAACTTTTATGGTTCTAGAGATACGAACATTTGTTTGAAATGTGACACTATGACTTGATTTTGTAAAAAAGATCGGGATGCAATCTTTAGGAGTTAAGAACACAAACTTCCAGATCTCCATTGGAGTGAATGAATTAATACCAGCAATATCAAGAGCTAATGTGGGCGGCCACGGTGGTGCAGTGGTTAGCGTTGCCACCTCACAGCAAGAGATTCTCTGGTTCGATTCTTGGCTGGGATGCCTTCTGTGTGGAGTCTGCATATCCTCCCTGTGGTTGCGTAGGTTTCCTCCAGGTGCTCCGGTTTCCTCCCACATCCCAAAGACATGCTGTAGGTGGATTGGGCACAATAAATTGGCCCTAGGTGTGCATGTGTGTGCCTTTTGTGGAAGGTTGGGCACCGGGCTGGCAACTCGACACTATAAAACTTCACTGCCAATCATGAGCGGACAGTGATCCGCTGTGGCGACCCCTAACCGGGAAAAGCCGAAAGAAGAATATCAAGAGCTAATGTGACCTCCTAGGAGCAGAGTTTTTCAAAATTAATTTTTGTTATCTTTGCCATCTCTGAATCTTGGCTAAAGCCTTAATTACAACGTTTCAGAAATTAAAGACTAGGGCAGATATTTCTTACTAAAAAGCACCATAAGTGCACTCTCCTAGCTGAAGTATCTGCTAAAACACCTATCTGTCTGGATGTGGAATGTCTAATAAGCTTGTACTGCATGATGCTTCTTATTTAAATTAATTCACATCCATGTCTTCCTTTACTAATGCTATTACAAATGTTGATGTAACTTAGTTGCTGAAAGAATCCGTGCTTCCTAACCTGGTGTCTCTTAGTGTATGTGCATCAGACTTGCATCTGACCATCAGGACTGAAAGCATAACATAACATTTCATGTTCATTTAGAATAAGTAATCAGCCATCATTACAATAGTCACTAATGGACGGCATTTTATTTTATTTACAGTAAACAAGCATGTATGGGCTGGTTTTAAAATAATACCATTTTGGTTCCATTTGGGTTCCAGGCTTCACATATCCAGAGACTAGTGGGGAGTAACCAAATATTGCTGAAAATAGGATAAAATTATTTTCACAATCTCTGCTCCAATATAGTGTGGCTCTACATCTGCTTTTTTTTTTGGGGGTGGGGGGGGCATAAAGTCACATGCACACTCTATAGTCAGAGAACAGTAGAAATGTCACCGGAAAGTGGTATTAGTCCATATGGCTACCAGACAGGTGGTCAGCTTGCAGTCGCACTATCAACATGAATGGAATGAGTAAGGAGAGAGCTGTTGCTCCATCTGCATAACTCCGTATAACTTTTACACCAATTGCCTCAAAGACTATAGGCTTGAATAAAAATGAATAAATACAAATAAGGCACTCACTCCAAAGATAAAATCATTTCCCTGCCTTACTAAAAAGGATTACTGTAACAATCCAGAATGACTTATTTATTTGTTTTATTTTACTTTATTTTATTTGTTTATTTATTGGGATTTGTTTGCCGGGAAAGTCCACTGGGCCAAGCAGAGCCCATTTTCAGTGGAGACCCGGGGAGAATAGCTCTACAAGAAACAGAAATAGAATATATAGTACATCACAAGGCACACTTTTGAGTACAATCAGAACAGAGGGTGGAAACAATTTCTTAACAGTAGTACAATTAGAATATATATACACGCACATGATACACATTTAATAAACTAATTACAATGTAGTGCAATTATAGCTGACATGGAAGTATGGGTGAATATAAAATGCTTCTCACAGAGTATTTGCTGATGTTCAATCCTGTATTACAGTTGGTGAATAATTCTGAACAACCATGTCACATGCAGTGTGCGCATCACTGGATATGAGTAAGGGCTGAGAAAGGGAAAAAAAGTCAAATTCAGTGCTGGAGGCCATTACAGTCTCATTTAATGCTGAAATAAACAGTGCAACAGGACCTTTTCGGCATTGGAATTTGTAAACTATGTATCAGTGCAGCAGTATTTAGCACAAAATTAATGGTGTGTGTTTTAATGTTCTCTATCATCTATAATATAGGATTTTTCCTGTCTCCGACTCAGATAAACAAGGGTATGACACAGTTCCTTTAATTCACACATGAATTCTACAGCAAATAAAACACAGAGATTATGTGTGGAAACTCTTTCAAAATTACTAGGAAAATATTTTGTGTGTGAATTATAAATAGTTAACATTATTCTGGTTACTTCCTTCTTAATGTTAATGGCTTTAACTGCTCTGACTCTGTAATGGATACATTATTTCCTATAGTACTATTCTCCACCCACAACCCCACTTTTGCTTGACATAGCTTCCAGTTGCATTTACTCAATTTTCTAACATTTTTCCTTTAGTTTTTTCAAAGATTTCCCCTCATACACTACGGCATTGTTATTCTGCTCACACCCACGCTTTTCAAAATCTTGAAACCTGTCATATTAAAAAAAATAAATAATTGAACATATTAATAAATAAGAAGTATAAGGTAGTGAGGACAGTGCAGTGGTGTAGCGGTAAGCGCTGTTGCCTCACAGCAAGAAGTTCTTCGGTTTGATTCTCGGCTGGGGTGCCTTTTGTATGGATTCAGCATGTCCTCCTTGTATTTGTGTGGGTTTCCTCTGGGTGCTCTGGTTTCCTTCCACATTCCGAAGACATGAAGTAGGTGGATTAAACACCCTCAGTTGGCTCTAGGTGTGACTGTGTGCATGCCAGTGTGTGGTGCACCCTCTGAGGAAGGTTGGGCCTTGGGCTAGCAACCGATCCTGTAAAACCCGTACCTGCTATGGAAACAATGAGTGCTGAAGGGTACTCATTGCCCGATGTACTGAACAACACGGGAGCGAATCGTGGATAAGGGAATGAACAATGTAGCCTTTAGTCCATACAGAATGTACCACTAATGTTCTTTTCTCTCTCACCATCCAAATATATAGAAATATGGACGTATACATGCTAATGGTTATTGCAGTTACAGAATTTTCTATAACTTTTGACTCTGTTTCCTGCAGAATGTCTACCTTCTACCTTGGTCTAAGCCATGAACATTTCTTTACTTTGTTGTTTCTTTCATTTAAATTTGCATATCTTAAAAATCTTTTAAATTGTTTCAGAGGGTCCATACTTTATGTGCAAATTATAGCACCTTTAATTTTGTTTCTGGCATGATTTAAAGAATCTAGTACATACATCAATCTGAAGAGGAGGAAATCATAGAAAAAATGGCAACTGTAGAGATAGATAGAGCAAAAGAATGTTACTTTTTTGTGACTAGTAATTGATATAACACATAAAGAAAGAAGAACAGACATACATCTTTGTGCTTGTTTGACTAAAACCTGCAGTTCATTGAAGACCCTCCTAAAGCCTGCTAACGCAAGTGAAAAAACATTCACGCAACTGGTAAGCTTATTACAAAAATCAGTGTAATTCTAGATTTGGTCTCTTAGTTCACGGATTTGCCTTTCAGGTTCATAATAAAAGGGACCACTGACTATGAAGCTTAAATGAAAAAAGGGAGTATAAACATGTTTGTGTAGCGATAAATGATAACAAAAGTGCAGAGACAAAGCTGTATGTGGAATACATTTTGACTACATACTAAGAAAGTTATTAACAGAAAGGACCTTGATATTTGATAATGCCTTATATATTATTTTGCAGTAAAAGCAGCATATTAAAATATACAATATATGCAAGTTAAATGCTTGACAGTAGCAGGCAACCAAGTTAAAAAAAAGTCCCATACCATTCAACTGTCCTGATTTTGAAGGGATGCCCCTAATTTTGTTTCTCAAATTTTTGTACTATCTGTCCTAAACCAGGAAATAATTAATGTTCTGAATTAGTACCAACATTTAGAAAGTTTACCTGCATTGGGTTATTATTTTTCTTAATTATTTTTTGCTTTGTCCTGACTCTGGAGAAAAATGTTTAAAGCTATGAATGGTCCTAAGACGATGGATTTCAGCATCTCATCCTAAGTGTCAGGCAGAAAATGTTGTACCACTGCCCGCTGCCACGACTAGTCAAATAGCAACAGAATATGTAAATAAGCAAGAAATACTGAAAGCTTTATATAAAGATGATACACAAAGAGATGAAAGGAGTATAGGCCTGATTATTAATTCTTCAATTAACATGGAAAGTACATAGTGTCCAAAGAAAAAAATGTTTAACACATCATACAAAGTTTAAACCAACAAAACATTAACTCATTTCTTCTTCTTCTGCTGAACAAAGAAGACAAAACTGTAAATTCCTAATTAGAAAGAGGAAGTATTGTTATATAATTACTCCTTATATAATGTTTATCTCTAGAAGAAATGCTTATATGAAGAAAGATAAAATCCACATTTACTTGCTTTTTCTAGATTTGAAAGCAAAGAACAGGGTGTCAAGATACATGATAAACATTTAAAGTTTTGAAGTTTTGTAGATGGAGGCAGATTTATAGGTTCATAGGTTCATAGGTTCATACTAGGCTATCTGCCCTGGGGCAATTATAAGCCTAGCCCGATTCTGTATGGCTTACACCACCCCTTGATTTGAGTATACTGTGCCCTTTTTAAGGTTTAGTTTACTGTGCCTCTGTCTGATAGCAACACGGGAGTAATCCCTGGGACAAACCTACGATCCCCCATCCACCTATCGAGATTCTTCTTGAAGAGATTCAGTGAGGTGCTCTGCCTCACATGAACTGGAATTCTATTCCAGAGCGAAGGGAGCCTCTGGGTTATGAACCTGTCCCTCCAGCAAGTTCTATTTATTTCTGTGCTGAGGTTCAAGTCCCTCGAGCATGTGGCTCTAAGGGATTTAGATTTACTGAGGTGGAGCATGTCCATTAATTCTGGATTTGACATAGCTTTGTATGTCAGGCATAGATCGCCTCTAAGTAGGCGGTATGCAACTGAGTAGAGCTGGAGTTTTTTTAACCGAGCAGCATATAGCATCTGTTTGAGACCCTTGATCCTCTTGGTGAGATACTTTTGGGGTCTTTCTAATGGCTGCAGGTGTCGGGTAAGGTACATCCCAAAGGGGGCTTGTATTCTATGAAGGGCCTGATGAGGGATGAATAAAGGAACACGATTACCTCTCTTGATCTAGATGTGAAACCCTTCGTGATGAGGTGAGCTATGTAGAAGGTCTTTCTAACCACTTTGGCAATGTGGTTTTCAAAGGAGAGATTGCTATCAACTTGGGTCCCCAGGTCCCTAATAACTTTCTCTGTACTTAATGGGTTTCCGCCTATGTGATAATTTGTGGGCACATTGTTTTTGCCAAAGGGTATGACTATACATTTTTTGGCATTTAGCTTTAAACCATGGCGCTGGCACCAGTTATCTGTCTCTGTGAGACCTTTTTGAAGGATGTTTGTGTCAGCTGGAGAGTTAATTATGGCGCCCAGTTTGCAGTCATCTGCAAACTTGGTGAGCCATAGTCCTCCTACGTTTGCCTGTACCTCGGAAAAGTATATACCGAACAAGAGTGGTCCCAGGATAGAACCCTGTGGGACGCCACTTGTGACCGGTTTCAAGTCTGACATGGCTCCAGCAACTCTCACTCTGTGGGTTCTGTCTTTGAGCCAGTTTGCAACCCATCTTGTGACATAGGGGTTTATATTTAAGCTGGATAGCTTATCTATGATGCCCGAGTGGGGTATTGTGTCAAATGCCTTTGCAAGGTCCAGATAGGCTGTGTGGACTACCTTCCCTTCATCTATGGCTTTGGTGACTGTTTCGAAGAAGTCAACCAGGTTCAAAAGGCAGGATCTGCCCTTGACAAAGCCGAACTGGGTAGGATCTAGTGTCTGTAGGTCCCCAATGTTTTTGTTTATGAGCTCCATGATGATCCTCTCCATAGCCTTGCAGACTAAGCTAGTCAGGCTTATGGGGCGATAGTTTCCAGGGTCCGTAGAGGCTCCACCTTTGTGGAGTGGGACCACTGTTGCTGTACGCCATTCTGTAGGCACATATCCTGTAGTGAGGCTAAGATTGTATAGCTGTTTTATTTGAGGGATTAGTTCCTCTTGGAGTTCATGTAGGACGCAACCTGGGATGCCATCTGGTCCCATGGAAGCAGTATTTTTTGCTTTGGAGAGGGCAGCCTTCACCTGAGCATAGAAATGTTTGGGAGGCAGCCCTCTGCCGGGATAGATACTTGCGCTTTTAGGGGGGAGGGGGTGGAGAAGTTTGCACTGAACCTGTCTGCCAGGATATTGGCGGTGTCTGTGGGTTCAGTGTATTTTTTGTTGTTTAGAATCAACTCAGAACAAGTCTGGGAGTTGCATCCCAGGTTTCTAACATAACTGAAAAAAGCCTTATGATTGTCTTTGGTGTCCTGTGCAACTTTTCTCTCGAAGCTGGCCTTGGAGGATTTTATGAGGGATTGTAATTTTTTGCTAGTACTGATCAGAGATGCCTTCCCTATTAGGGATTTTGCTCTATCATGCAGTAGCTTCCTCCTTCTGTTGTACAGTTTATTTATGGCAGGGGTCCACCAGACTGGACGCCTGCCTTTGGATGATTGGGTCTTGGTTTTGTTTGGGATAGCATGATCCATGCATTCCTGGAGATGTCCGTAGAATGCATTTATATAGGATTCTGCAGTTTGGGCCATAGTTTCCACTGGCCCTGGGGCCTTGAAGGATTCCACTTTGGTTTTGAGAAGTGAGAAGTTCGCTTTTGAGAAGTTTTTCACTGTGGTTTTCTGGGCTGGGGGTGGGGTCGGGATGTGGACATCCAGTGAAATTAATTTATGGTCTGATCTTACCAATGAGGGATATACTTCTGGTGTGGAGCATAGAATCCCCATGTTGGTAATGATCAGGTCTAGTATGTTGTCCCCTCTTGTGGGAGTGGTGACTAGTTGTTTCATAGCATTTGAGTTTATAATTTCCAGGAACCTTTGGGCTAAGGTGCTGGGGCTTGAGTAGTGCTCCCAGTCAATGTTTGGGTAGTTGAAGTCACCCAATATAATGGTGTTCGGAGAGATCTTCATGTTCTCCAATGTTTTCAGGAAAGCCGAGTGGGATTCCTGACTTTGAGAGGGTGGTCTGTAGGATGCTATAAACTGAAAAGCAGTCTTGCCCACTGTTAGTTGCACATGGATGGTCTCCGATACTTTGTGCAATGCCACTAACCTGGAGGTGTGGATATCCTTGATAAATATGGAAACTCCCCCTCCTTTTGTGGTTCGGTCCGGGTTTTGGGGCCGAAAAGCATGATATGAGGTATAGCCTGGTAGTGCTGGGGTGCTCTCTGGAGCCTTGAACCATGTTTCTGTCACTGCACAGATATCGATGTTCTCCATACTGAGAAGACCTTCGAGTGCGTGTATCTTGAGGTTAAGACTTCTGGCGTTTAGCAGCATTACCCTTAGTTTCTTGTTCCTTGTGCTGTCTATAGGGGTGGGTTTGACTTTTGAGCCTTGCCTAAAAAAGGCACTATGGGGTGGCAAGAGCCTTTGCCAATATCTGAAAGCCCAGTGGTGACAGGTGCAAGCCGTCCCTAGCGAAGCAACGTGGCTTGTCGAGCATGTCATCTCAGGCTGACAGACACTGGAACCCCTTTGAATGACACCAAAATTTTAGCCAATTGTTAAAATCGATCATTTTGTCTTTGTACTGTGGCATCATTCTAGGTGAAGGTAAGATGCTGCTCAAGGTCAGGATCATACCAGCCTAGGCTACATGATCAGAGAACTCCTCTATGTCTCTTTTCATGTAGTCCAGGGAGGTACGTCTCAGGTCATTCACACCAGCATGTACAATGACTGAGTCATATTTGTATTTGCTTTGGAGTGACCTGAGTGCTTGCGTTATGTGGCAGATGCTAGCTCACCGTGACCTTCTCCTTATTCAGCCTGGTGAGCGGGACATCAGTGTGTCTGACAATAGAGTCACCTATTACAAGAGTATCAGGTGTGTTATTCAGCCTTAAGGGCTGTGGCTGCTTGGCACACTGACTTTGTGGGTTATGTGTTGTGTGTGTTTTGTTTTGAGGTAGCGTTTGCTTGGATGTCTGCTTTGGAGGTCTCTGTTGCTTAGGTAGATTTTTATTTAGAGCCTCCGAGTATGTTTTTGTGTATTTATGTGTTTGGTTCGCTGATGTGGTGGGAATATGTGATACTGGAATTGTGTTGTGTGAGGTTACCTTCTCCTCCTGACTGGTTACACCAGTTTTGAGATGAGAGAGCTCAGCCTCCAGTTTGGCTAAATAGTTGCATCTCTCACATATATTTGAACCTGTTTGGAGGAGGAGAGGGTTGTCCGTGTACATGAGACAGTTGTAACATTGCCTCAAAATTCCCAGATTCACCAGCTGGACTGGAGAGGAAACCAATGACTGACCTTTGGACATGCTAGAGTAATATAGGGAAACTGAATTTAAGACAGACCAATAGAGGACAGGGTAATCGTAGAGAGTATAAGAGTAAGTAGTGCTTATGGTTTAATAGTGCTAACTTGTAGGATTACTTAATTGGACCAGTGAAGGGCCTTAGAATGAGAATATGGTGTTTAAATTGAGAGATAGAGCAGTTCTATGGGAAAAAGTGAAGAGCAGACTTTGTGGAGCCAGGAATAGTTTAAACCCAATTAGGCGGTGCTGCCCGCTGTTGCACTATGCACAAAAACGTGCAAAACCACGCAAAAGAGGGTTTTAAGAGAGGAAGATGAAGGAGTTTTGGAATTGACCCAAAATGGCCAATAAAACTACAGTTTCAAGTCAGTAACCACTCCCACAGGGGCAGACAGGCTGCTCAATGTTTTTCACTGCCACTGATCAACAGAGAGACTTCCCTTTAGCCCAAGCAAAATATTGCCTCACAGAAACTTACAAACAGTTCAAGAACAGCAAGCCTGTAACTGAACTTTTTTAATCTCAGAAAAGTGGGAAAAAAGCAAGATTTCTTTTTTTGTTTTGTTTTTTTCAGAGATAGCAGAGGTTCACAAGTATCAACAAGTTATAACAGTGCAGTAAATGACCCCACACAAGAGTGCTAGGCCAAAGACAGATAAAATGCAAGTTCTGAGAAAAAAACGATTTTAAAAATAAGTGCAAACAGGAAATTCAGTAAACAGCTCTAGGTTGTGCTCTAAATACAGTTACTAATGCAGAAATCAAGTTTAACAAGCCACAAAATGCTCAAAATAGGTGGCTATGCAGAAAACCTTAGCAAATAATCAGAGGAAAAATACTTAAAGTCTCAAAAGTGGCTCCTTTCTTCTCTCAGCATTTTCTCCTCTTGGTGGCTGCTTCACCAACAGCCAACAAGCCTGAAAAGACACCAAAACCATGAGGCAACCAGGTTTTAAGAGAGGAAGATGAAGGAGTTTTGGAATTGACCCAAAATGGCCAATAAAACTACAGTTTCAAGTCAGTAACCACTCAAACAGGGGCAGGCAGGCTGCTCAATGTTTTTCACTACCACTGATCAACAGAGAGACTTTCCTTTAGCCCAAGCAAAAAATGGCCTCACAGAAACTTACAAACAGTTCAAGAACAGCAAGCCTGTAACTGAACTTTTTTAAATCTCAGAAAAGTGGGAAAAAAGCAAGATTTTTTTTGTTTTTTTGTTTTTTCAGAGATAGCAGAGGTTAACAAGTATCAACAAGTTATAACAGTGCAGTAAATGACCCCACACAAGAGTGCTAGGCCAAAGACAGATAAAATGCAAGTTCTGAGAAAAAAAGATTTTAAAAATAAGTGCAAACAGGAAATTCAGTAAACAGCTCTAGGTTGTGCTTTAAATACAGTTACTAATGCAGAAATCAAGTTTAACAAGCCACAAAATGCTCAAAATAGGCGGCTATGCAGAAAAACTTAACAAATAAACAGAGGAAAAATACTTAAAATCTCAAAAGTGGCTCCTTTCTTCTCTCAGCATTTTCTCCTCTTGGTGGGTGCTTCACCAATAGCCAATAAGCCTGAAAAGACGCCAAAACCACGAGGCAACCAGATTTTAAGAGAGGAAGATGAAGGAGTTTTGGAATTGACCCAAAATGGCCAATAAAACTACAGTTTCAAGTCAGTAACCACTCCCACAGGGGCAGGCAGGCTGCTCAATGTTTTTCACTGTCACTGATCAACAGAGAGACTTCCCTTTAGCCCAAGCAAAAAATGGCCTCACAGAAACATACAAACAGTTCAAGAACAGCAAGCCTGTAACTGAACTTTTTTAAATCTCTATGTGACACTATAAATATAATGATAAAAAAATCTCTGAAGTAACAGAGCTGTATGAGTACTATTGTCATTGGTTGTGATTTATCTGTGTGGACACATGTTGGTCAAATCAGGATATGATTCATGGAGATGCTTTTTGCTACAAGATGACTTCATTTGTGATAATGCTTTATAGAATGACACAAATATTCATATGCTGATGGACAGAATCTAAAATAAAGAACAAAATAAGTGTGTTATCACCTTGGTATTTAAAGGTTAAACACAGTTTAACAAGACTTCATCAGGTTCATATAATTAAGTTTTTAATGGTCAGAGGCTGTATTATTTATAACATTAACAATGTTCTATAAGTTAAGAAGGGTGTATGGTGGACTATTACAGTGTAGTAGTGGGTTTTACTAAAAAAGGGTAACCCTAAGGACCTGCAAGAGTAGGAAGGACTAGACATTTATGCGTTCCAAGCATGTAATTTGCTCCATGTGGCCAACGCCATCTAATTTAACTCTAGATAATAAAAGAAACTCCTCACACTCCACTTCTTCAGCCACTATTAACCCAGAAAGTAAAACCACTGCATGAGGTTTGAAACGACCATAGCTTTATTAAATACAATTAAAACAGACTTAGCACTTTCGCCCAGTATGCTAAGACATCATCAAAGTAAAATTCAAACACTAAAATGACTTCCTATATACTGACTAATTATATACATCATTTCCTATCTGTTCTGCTTTGAAAACAATTTTTCTTTAAAAAACAATGTTAAAACATTCCACATAACATAATATAAAACTTTTCTTAAAAACATAAAACATTTGGGAACTTATCAGCCAGGATACAGTTATAGCAATTGTGATGGTAACAATATATAGTTAGAATATTATTTGCTCTACGTTTTAAAATACATGCTATTGAGATGTTGTCAATAATCCTCGGTTTATTCTTGGCATTCAAATGTAATTGCCATTCTGTTTCTTTTATTTGTAAATCTAAATTCGGGTCACCACCCCTTCCTTCAATGAGTACTCTTTCCAACACAAAAAATATAAACTTTTTGAAGTTAATACATTCATTACCGTGCATATACAGGGTACTACTCAGCTTCTGTTTCTTAATGTCCCTGTTATGCTCTGCTATCCTCTCTCTCAAATGGCTTGTGGTCTTGCCCACATAAAAGGCTGGGCATGAGACACACGTAGCCACATAAACCACAAATTTTGTGTTACAGTTACATACACCAGGGCACTGTAAATTTCTGTCAAGTGTTACAATTTCCACATAGGGACCATCAGTGATAAACCCACATGAACTGCATGACCACATTTGTGCATTTTTGATGTGTATGCCACACTTGCTCTTTCTTTATTTTTCTCCAACATTTCTTTTATATTTGTTCCTCTACTGTATACTGTTTTTGGTTCCTTATCTAGTTTTTCTTTTTAAGTCATTGTCAATAATTTCTTCACATAATGAACACATTTTTGTCCTTAATAGTGTTGCATTTTGGTTGTATTGTGTTACCATAACCTCATGACCAAGTTTTCCTTCTTGTGTGGAACTGCCTCCACTATTGCCTACTCTTAAAATCAGAACAAACCTAGTGGCCCTATTCTTTTGTCACCTCCTTTCGTGTTGACAATAACAAACGAATAAGGTACCCCCTCTCCTTAAACATGCCAATTAGGGTTGCCATTACTTCATTACAATTCCTGTCATCACTCACCAGCTTCAAAAGTCTAACCATTTGTCCTTTTGCTATGCTTTTCTGCTGGTGGTAAGGGTGACAACTATCAAAGTGGACAAGTGTATTTACATATGTCGTCTTTCTAAAAATGTTTGAGGACAGCTCACCAATATTGACATCTTTACTCAATAATATGTCGAAAAAATCCATTTCATGCCTATGCACCCTGTAAGTGAATCTCAAAACTCCTGTGGCTGCATTTATATATTCAGTAAATTCAATCACCTCTTCCTCATTTCCCTTCCATAGGATAAGTATGTTGTCCAAAAACCTATGGTATGTTAAGATCTTGGAAATAAAGTGGGATGAGAACACATATGAGGTTTGGAACAGACCAGTTTGTCCAGGGACATCTTCAAGGGGAGGGGTTAGATAAATAGAGTAGCAGGAATTAGGAGGATAAGGGGAGGATAGGGTTAAATAGGAATGGATGAGGTTTGGGAAGAAGTGAGGTAGGGCTAGGGAGGGGCTTTAAGGATGTTAGGCAAGTGTAACTGGAGTAGGAGTCACATTTTGGTGTGAACTTGCTATATAATACAGGCTTACATCCATGACAACCAGTAGGTGCTTTGGTAGACAGGTAGGCCTTGGGTTGATGATGGTATGGACAGAGGAGTTGAGTGATAGTGGTATAATTGTTTTTTTTTGTTTGTTTTTTTTAAGAGTGGTATAATGGGGGGCTGCAGGTTGGATTATTTAGAAGGTGTAGGATCTGGCTTGCTGGGTGTGATGGTGGTTCTTGGGTGACTGGTTTGTTTCGGTTGCTTTGACTAGGTTGCTTGGGATTATGGCCATTTCATTGTTTCAGCACTCCCAGAGGTCACAATTTACTTTTAATGTTCTCTTTACCTGGTTGTTGGGCAGTTTGTTGCTTCATGGGCAATGGTGTTGGGCTGGCGCCCCTCTCATTTTGACGGTTGGTGGTGGTGGTCTGCAAGTGCATCTCCTGCAGATATTATGTAGGGTTGTGGTCATTATTCGGGTTTTGGTGGTGGTGTTTTCCCCTTCCATGTTTTGTGCAGTTTTGGTCTTGGCTGGATCTGGAGTTCGGTGGACTTCTTGCTTTGTGCGGAGAGAGCTCAGTGGATTTTGCTGTCTGGGCTGCTCTTTGCTTCTCTCTAGAGTAGACGTGGTCATTGTTTTTGGAAGGTTTGTTTGATTGCATCCATGGTGTCACTGCCTTCTGCAGTGCCTAAAAGGAAAAGGGGGAAATGGACAGCTGGGGGAGTATGACCATTTTGTAGAGCGTTCATGGCATTTAGTAACTCTTGCATTGGTGGGACAAGGAGGTGAGCACACAAAAAAAAAGAGGACGACAGGGGGAGCCTCTCTGTTGGCTGTTTTTTGCATGAGGTAAGCCTGGTAAGTGTTGCTTTGGTGGGAGTGGAATGGATTTATGTGCTTTGCTGTTGTCCAGTCGGGGGGGGGGGGGCAAGGCAGATGTTGTGAGAGAGCTGGAGACTGTCTTGTTTGCAGCCATCTGGTTTTCTTGACTGGACCACTCTGTAATGCATTTTTGCGAGCCACAAGGCACCCATGAATACCTCTTGAGGGCAGGGGGACTGTCAAGATTCCATGTCTTTTATAACAAAAAAAAAAAATGCATGTTGGTTAGCGCCTTTAAGTTTACAGGAGCTGGGATGTCTTTTTTGCTTGCAAGGTAATGAACCATTTCTTTAGGGTTTTACTAGAGTGATTTGTTATTTCAAGGTTTGAACGGCATGTTGAGTGGTTGTTGTTTTGACCGCTCCCCGTCTTGCGGGCATAGTGAAAGTGGGACCCATTCAAGAATAATGACTGTCTCCTCCACATGATCAGTGAGGTTGTAACAGTCGTGAAGGGGTTGGCGCACTTTGGGAGTCATGATAGGATTGCCTCCCATCATTTGCGCATGGAAGCTAAGTGAGCATGCGTTTCAACTGTCCAGGTTTTCGCTTTCTTTGTTCTCTTCTTCAGAGTTTGTTGTTGTCAGAGTCAACGTTAGCAGGTTTTCACAGCTGTGTGAACAGAATGGTTACTTTTTATAATTCAGTTAGCATAGCTATTAAACCTTCTTTTGTACTGGTTTTCTTTTGTGACATGCTTTGCGAGTCCCAACCATCAGTATTGCATTGTATCTATCAAAATATAAATGCATACAAACAAAAAAAATAATGTAATCGAAAGGAACAATACAAGGTGAAATAAGACACATTCTCACTGGTCATGGCAGGGTTGGTGGTGCTGCATGTGCATTTGTAGTCCTTTAGTTTCTTCATGCACTTGGTCTGTCTTGTGAAGCAGTGTTTGCTTTATTGTGCCCTTGTGATTATGTGTCTGGGTTCTCGTGCCTCGTTTTTGCAATCGGAACACTATTGTGGTAATTCCGTCATTATGGGTCCACATTTCCAGGGATTCTCATTCTAGATTTTATTCTTTTCACAGGCTTAAAGCTCCCTAAGGTAATGGCACATTACTGCAAGTATTTAGCTGTGTGCGTGGTAATGTTATCGGAATAGCATGCTCCAAGCATGTACACTGGACTCACATCTGCAGTACTGCTGACGAGAGAGAAAGAAAAAAAAATTAATACAGAGAGAAGGCTTTCTGTTCATAACTGAGGTGATTCTATTAGGCTGGATGAGGTCTTAGCGCCTACTTGAAGAATTGTAGCATGGTTCTTTATTTCTAGCCCCTTTGGAGTAATGCTTTTCCTGTATTTGGCAGTAAGCTGTTTCAGTATTTTCCTTATCTTTTCTGCATGGTGTTGGGCTTTTGAGGTATACTTGTAGGAATAATAATATCTAAATGAATCCCTCTCTCTGGTGATGTTTTGCTGTTGGGGTGGTGTTTTGCTTGGGGGATGCTTTGTGCTTTCTTCAGTTTGTTGGTGGTTGGTGGTGGAGTCATTATCTGGCCGGCCTTGGGAGGTCACTGTCGGGTTTCTCATCTGGCTGGATTTTGCAGAGTGTCCAGATTTGTGCCTCATGTTTTGGTCCTTTCCTCCTGGAGGTTGTTTTCCTGACAGGTCACTGTGGAGTGCTATCAGTGAATAATGACAAACATTTACGTTTCAGAATTTATTTCCTCCAGGGGATTCATGATGACTCAGTTCCTGTTATCGGGGCAACCTTCTAAGAGCAATATTTAAAGCCCATTCCTATTTTGGCCCTGTTGTTCACTCTGTACCTCAGCAGGAGGATGGCTTGGGGATAGGCCGATAACACATGCACCCATAAAAGTTTTTGGTTAGTGAGTCAGCTCATTAGTGCCATTTTTAGCTGCCATCTTGAAGGTTAGGCATGGATAATGCCAAATGTATACAAACATAACTGCATACCTATTCTCAGCCATTAGCTGCATGCTTCTAGTTAATCTTGATGGATTTTAGTGTTTATTCCTGAATATTTATTTACAGAGACACACCATTTAAGTGGTGTTAAGTAATCACTGTGGGGTATATTATCACTACAACTCATAACATCCAGCAGTTGCTGCAGTGGTTTGCAGTAAGACAAAAGGTGGTTAAGAAGAGCCGATGACCTCGTGGCCACGTCCTTCATGCAAGGCAGCCTGGTAGCAGCTGTTTGGGTTTAACATTGCTCGGGAATTACTGTAGTGATGCAGTTGTGGTGACGCTAGTTCGGCATGTTGTGGTAGCAGTGGTCTGACATTTTACTTCCTTTGGGCTTTGTAATAGGTTGTAACTGGGACCAGGAAAAATGATGGAAAACTTACTGCATTCAGAAATGAGAGTGTACAAGAGCTGAAGCCTGGTGCAGGGGTGACATGAAAATGCACCGGATCATCAGGAGCAATATTTTGAATTGTATGGCATTTCTGGCCAGGAGGGGTTTCTGCCAAGTCATAGGTTCTAATGCTGCCCTGTCCATGAAGATTTTAAGTCAATGCCTTACCCATGGAATCAGGTGGTGGGAGGAGCTGGGGGGGGGGTCAGAGCAAGATACATAAGGTAGATGAAAGGGGCGGGGGGATCAATGTGAGTACACTTGAATATATAGGCACAGGGACTGGGTCTGGAAATTTTCCCCTTTTATGGGAATTCCCTAGCCCCTCAGGAACAGCTGTCCTTCTTTCCAGTGGTGCTTTGGGATCTCTTGATTCAGGGGCACTATTCCAGAAGTTCCAGTTTCCCAAAGGGGGAGGGTTTTTACTCCAGAATGTTACTAGTACCCATGAAAGAGGGTACTTGGAGACCGATTTTAAACCGCTCTCTCATCTAAATACATTTCTGAAGGTTTCCTCTTTTCAAATGTTGTCCCTTCAGACTTCGTTCCTGCTTTTGCTTCCTCAGGCTTACATGGTATCTCTGGATCTCAAGGATGCTTATCTCCATATCCCAATTCATCTCCTTTTCAGGACATTTTTAGGATACTCTGTTGCTTTCTGGCATTTCCATTTCTCTGCTTTGCCCTTTGGCCTTTCTACTGCCCCAAGGGTATTCACCAAATACCTCACTCCTGTGATTGCTTTATGCAGACCAAAGATGAGTAAAGTTATTTACTTAATCTTGTTATGTTTTTCATTTATGCTTTTTTAAACATAGGCAACTTGTAGAGTTTAAGCCACATTTTTAATCGTATATTTTTATTTGCAAAATGGTACTAGTTTTATTATATTACATAGTAAGGAATTTCACAATCAATTAGTTCTTTAATAAGTTAGGTTATGTGATTTAACAATATATGAAACAGATGATTTCATTGGATATATTGTTCTGATGAAGTCCAAGCATAAGATTGGAAGCGCTTAACATTTGGTGAATAAAAGGGTGTAAAGTGATTTATCTGCTCCCGGCTTTTCTTTTTTGTTCTCAGGCTACAGGGGAACCAAGTTTTTCCTTACTTGGATGACCTGTTTCGGGCATCCTCGCCGGTGTCTTTATTGCAAAATCTCTATTTTGCCATTTCCGTTCTGCAAAGCCTGGGGTTCACTGTAAATTTTAAAAAGTCCTTTCTGACTCTTTCTCAGGATCATGCTTTTCTGGGGGGCAGGATCCAGACTGTGCCTATGCTGGCATCCCTGCTTCCACCCGAAGCCCTAACTCTCATTTCCATTTTTCAGCCCCCTCTTCCTCTGGCTTCACTAACAGCCAGGGAATTTCTGAGAGTTCTGGGGTTCATGGCCTCCATTATTTCTATGCTCCCTCTGGCCAAACACCACATGAGAAAGTTTCAGTGGTTTCTGAAGTCAGTTTGGCTTCAACATGCTCTGCTCTTGAATTTGTAGTTCCTCTTCTGCCTTGTGTCAAGAAGGAACTTCAGTGGTGGATTCAGCGGTTGTCTGTCAATCCAGGGCACCCTTTTCATCCACATTTTCTCTCCCAGGAGCTGTTCACATATGCTTCAAATGTGGTATGGGCGGCAGCATTTGGTTCCCTAAAGGTGCAGGGGTTCTAGGTGCCTCATCAACAGGAAGAGCACATCAGTGTCAAAGTAATGAGAGCTCTTCTGCTGTTTCTACAGGTTTTTCATCCTCTCTCCTCCCCAGGACCTCTCAAGGTGTTTACAGACAATATCACAGTGATATTTTATGTAAACCAACAGACAGGGACAAGGGCCTATCTTCTTTGCCAGTTGGCACTCCTAATGTGGGAACTTGCTATTCAGGTAGTTTACATTCCCTCAGGTCAAAACATTGTGGCAGATTCTCTGAGCAGGTCCATAACTCAATCCCATGAATGGATGCTTCACAGGGATGTGTTTATGTGCATTGTCCTCCAGTGGGGTACTCCTGAAGTACATCTTTTTACCTACCCGCCGAACAGACAACTTCCTCTATTTTGTGCCAGAGTCCCAGGTCCTCTGGTATGGAAGGTGGACACCCTTTTTCTTGGAAGGGGGTGTTTCTTTAGGCCTTTCCTCCCCTTCCTCTCATTCCAAAGGTCCTGTTCAAAATTCAACAAGATGCTTCCAAAATCTTGCTGGTGACTCCATTTTGGCCAAGACAGCATTGGTTCCCTCTTCTTCTGTATTTAGCCAAGGGCAATGATCAGAAGTTACCTCACAGGGTGGACCTACTCACACAAGACAAGGGATGTCTCATCCATCCCCACTTGTCCACTGTTCATCTGACACTGTGGGTGATAGGACTTTGATTTCACATGGGCACCTTTTTTCTGAAGATGTGCTTAGGGTCCTGCAGGAGGCCAGTAAACCAAATACTAGGAAATCCTACATATCCAAATGGAAGAGGTTTTCTGTTTGGTGTCTTTCTCGTAACCTGGATTCACTTTCTGTGGACATTCATTTGGTTCTTTCTTATCTGTGTAAACTGCTCTATGCTGGGTTGGCTTATTCTTCTTTCAAGGCCCACTTATCAGCTATCTCTGCTTGTCTGCATTTATCACCTCTTTTAACTTGTAAAATTTCTTAAAGATGCCCTACATATTAGGCCTCCCAGGAAGCCTGTTCCTCCTGCCTAGGTTCTTAATTTTGTTTTGGAGAAATTGACCCAGGCTCCTTTTGAGCCTGCAACTTCAGCTTCCTTGCAACATTGCTCTTGGAAGACTACTTTTGTTAGCCCTTACTTTTGCCAGATGATTGTCTGTGCTTCAAGCCCTTATTGCTTGTCTTCCTTTTTAGTTTTTTCATAAGGACAGGGTGTACCTTTATACTAATCCTTCTTTTATGTCCAAGGTGGTAAATGACTTGTCCCTTGATCTGTCTATTTATTTGCCCACTTTTTTCCCTTCTCTGCAATCTGCTAGTGAGAAGCTGCTGCACATGTTGGATGTGCATGGAAAACTCAGATTTTATTTAGATAAGACTAAGATTTTTCATTAATCTGAACAGCTCTTTATTTCTTTTCATCCTAGGTCTTTGGATTGGCTGTGTCTAAGCAAACTATTTATTCTTGGATTTCTAAAGCCATTTCTTTTTATTATTCCTTTCATGGTAAGAGCTTTCCTTCTTCTGTTAAGGCTCATTCTACTAGAGCTATGGTTTCTTCTGGTGCTTTTTCCAAGGGTTTGGATACTAACTCTGTTCTTGAAGCAGCGACCTCTACTTATGTGCATGCATTTACCAAGCACTACAAGTTGGATGGAATTTCCAGAAGTAGAGATGGTCTTGGTGGAGCCATCCTTCACAGCTTCCTCTGTTGTTCATTCCTCCTCCCTCTGTGCTTCCTGAGCTTTGGCAGTCTCCATATTGTAATGAATACTGCAGCAGTGAAATGGAAGGACATAGTACAGTCGTGTAAAATGGTACCATAACAGTAGTTGTCTTTCTCTTCACTGTTGCAGTATTAACCCCCCCTGTCCTTTTCTCTTCTGGATGTACTGATTATCTCTATAAGTCCTGGACTGGTGTTTCCACTGGGGGGGGGGTCTCAATTCTGAGGATGGTAAGTACAGATGTCACCTTTATGCACTATGCTAAGCGAGGAGCATACATGTGATGCACGGTGTACCTTAATACAACCCAAAGGCTTTGGTATACTGGCCAAGCATTGGGCCACCCTTGGCAGGGTATCCCTATTGTAATGACTACTGCAACAGTGAAGAAAAGGATGTCTACCATTATGGTAAGATGTTACACAGCTGTACTTTATTTTTCTTCCAATTTGACCCCCCCCCCCCCATAACATTAGAACCTTCTATAAAACCTTGTATTAATGTTTTTGGGAATATAGTAAATATTCATTAATTTAAGTTTGGATTCTTGTATATAAAGTTTTTTTCAATTTTTCAAAATACTGTTAAGATATTTAGATTTTGTTGGATTTAAGAGATAAAATAATTATTTAATGCTCAATGGAATTCATTATCAATTAAATCTAGAGATTGGTCTCTATCATATTGTTGTGCATTGCTTTGTGCAAATCCTTCAATTTCACTGTATGTGAATTATCAAGCCATTGTATAATTGCTTTAAAACTAGAGGCTAATCCATATGACTCAATACCTAGAAGGCGACCTCCTCCATTATCCCATGTACTTTTGGATATATCAGGATATGAAAGAAAAAGGCAGTGTCTCAAGGATAAATTTCTTGATGTAAAGCCTCCATCTAAAAACAACCTCAAGGTTATGCTGCTAAACGCTAAGGGTCTTAACATGAAATTGTACTCACTGGAAGCAGTCCTCACTTTGGAAGACGCAGACATTTGTGCAGTCATGGAGACCTGGTTCAAGCCTCTGGAGAGCACCCCAGCCATACTGGGTTACATCTCCTTCCACACATTCAGACCAAAAACAGAAGGTGTAAAAATTAAAGGAGGTGGTGTAACAATATTCATTAAAGATAAATACACCTCCAGATTGGTTAGACAGCATGATTCCCTGGAGATACGTCAGGTGCAACTAACTGTTGGTAGGACATGTATTCAAGTCATTGCCAACTACAGGACCCCCTCCATGAATCAGGGCACCCATACTGACATTTGGATCTACTTGAGTCTATCAAGATACATTCCAACGACATAGTTTTGGGTGACTTTACGCACCCATCGACTGGGTAAATTACTCATGATCAAACTCACTTGCCCAAAGGTTCCTTGACTTCATTAACTCCAATGCCCTGGATCAGCTGGTTGACACCCCCACAAGGGGTGCCAACATCCTGAATCTGGTGCTTATTAATATGGGGGACCACTGTAGCACCCACACTGTCAGGTCTTCCCTGGTGCAATTTGACCCTAGCTCAGTCTCATTCAAAGTAACTATCACACCTGACACCCCCTCAGCAGCCACTAAACTAAAAAATGTCTCCAAAGCAGATTATAACCTCTTACAGGATAGTATAAATAGATTCACTGCACCTCCGCCATCAGATGGAACTGGCAGCTATGCTGAGCTCTACACCAATGCTTTATACAAACACCTGTATAAATGCATTGACTCGGCCATACCTGATAGGACTAAAACAAGCTCCTCCAGGTAGAGCAGACCTGCCTGGTGGACAACTGCCATGAACAGGCTTTACAATAAGAGGAAGAAATTGCTGTCTGAGTAAGAGACAGCAATCTATAAACTGGAAACACTGTCTCCTCAGCTTAAACAAGCAAATAGGACTTCTTGTGAAGTCCTCCAAAGCAAACTTTGAATCCAAATTAGCATCCTGAACTAAAGACAGCCAATAAGGCATTCTTTAGTTACATCCATAACCTAAAAGGAAAGGCCCAGATTTGTGCCGAACTGTTAGTTCATGATACCAAATATACAGAGCCTATGGACAAAGCTAACCTGTTGGCCCACAGGTTCTGTGAAAACTTCAATCCACTGTCTCCACCACACATACCCCATGACATCCCTACCACCTGTCCCCTAATTTGTATCTCTAAAGAGCAGGTCATAAACGCCCTGTCTGATAACATCCTAGGCTGTGTCCTACATATACTCCAAAAAGAATTAGCAACACCATTGGAGACTCTTTTCAATTATAGTCTAAGCACTGGCTTCATCCCAGCTGAATGGAAAATGACCACTGTTATTACCTTGCACAAAGGTGGTGTTTCCACTGACCCGGGAACTATAGACCTATTAGCCTGACTAGCCTTATCTGCAAGGCCATGCAGTGAATCATAATGGACATTATCAACAAAGATATAGGTAAACTCCAAACACTTAACCCTACTCAGTTTGGATTTGTGAAAGAGAGATCATGCCTGTTAAACTTGGTGGACTTCTTCGAAACAGTCACCAAGGCCCTGGACGAGGGAAAATCTGTGCATACAGCCTACCTAGACTTTTGACACTATCTCCCACTCAGGCATCATTGACAAACTCACCCAGCTAGGCATCAACCCTTGTAACATTAGATGGGTCACTAACTAGCTCACTGATAGAACCCATGTAGTCAAAATAGGGGAATCCACCTCCAACAGCAGAACTCTAACCAGTGGTGTTCCACAGAGATCAGTCCTGGGACCTCTGCTGTTTGGAATTTGAAGTACAAACAAAAACTAAAAGTCCCACTCCATTGGAACAGACTCCCACTTCATGTCAAACAGAGCACCTCATTGCCCTCTTCAAATGCAATCTGGATGATTGGCTGGGTAACCGTAAATTCACCTCAGGGGTTCCACCTGTGTCCCTCTTGGATGTGTGCTGCTCATAGAAATAAGAGTAGAACTTGACTAGGCTTGTAAGGGCCCAAGGGCCATCCGCCTAGTAACTTCCTATGATCCTGTGATCCTATGAAGAAATGGAAAGACTTATTTTTCAATATGACTTTTATCTGGGATAAGACCAGTAGTTTGATTTATATATAACATTTTAGGCAAGAGAATGATTTTAGTTAGATTTAATCTTTCCTCAGATGTAAAAAAATGTATTCCAATTTGAAATGAGTTCTTTTACAGATTTAATAATATTATAATTTGTTTGAATAATATACTCTAGATTATTTGACAGTATAATCCTAACTATATCAGTTATTATAATTCCAATTGTAATTGTAACTGTTTACAACTAATATAGCCATCTATTGGTTCATTTGTACTGTCTTAGTTTTGTCTATATTAAGGTTTCATAAAGTTTCTAATCTTACATTTTTCAGCATAACACCCAAACTAATAATTAGTGTGTTTCAACAACATATCATCTCAAAAAACATTTCTGTGTAAAAGTTCAAGTAATTTAAAACCTTTTATACCTTAAACACATCTTGTATAACTTGCCAATGGATCCAGCAAACAGAATAGGTGACACTGGGCAGCCCCTGTTTGCTGCTTTTACATATTCTAATATACAGTGATAAATATACCTCTATTTTGACATAAACTGAATTAACACCTTTATGTATGAAATGGGAAATTTTACATTTCCAAAACATTAAACAAACAATCCTAGTTCAATGAATAAAACACCTTTTCTGTGTGCAGAGTACTAACACCAATGAAAAAGCAATGATAATCTTCTAATGAGCAAATGGTACGTGGAGTGAAACTGAGCACAGATAAAATAGTTGTAATGGCAGCAAATGTTGGAAATCAGAAGAAACTGAGAACTGAGATAGAGCGGAAAACAGTGAAACAGGTTAACAACTTCAAATATCTGGGAGGGGTAGTTGAAGAGAAGGGAAATCTGAATGAGGAGGTCAAAGGCCAGAGGGGCTGCAGCCAACTGACACAAAGTGTCTGGTGAAGTATATGACAGAAAAATGCCAAAGAAGCTGAAACGTAAGGTGTACAAGACAGTGGTGCAACTGGTGCTACTGTATGGTGAGAAACCTTAGCAGTGAAGGCAAAGCAGTTGAGAAGCTAGAGGTGATGGAGATGAAATGCCTGAGATGGCTGGTAGGGTACCTATTACGGGACTGACAAAGAAATGAGGCATAAGAGCCAAAGTAGCTACAATTGCAGAAAACATAAAAGAGAACAGGTTACGGTACTTTATGCACATGTGGAGAAAAGCAGAAGAAAATCTAGTGAAGAAGATTTGGGACAGACAGGAAGAAGGCAAAAGGAAACAAGGGTGGTCAGCAAAGAGGTAAATGGATTGTGTGAGAGAAGACCTGTGAAAGTCAGGCATGAGTGTCAAAGAAGGCAAGATTTTGGCACTGAATAAGTAGAGATGGCAACAAGTGACACAACACCCTGACCCTATGAAGAAAATGGGAAAAAGGCGATTGATGGTGATGATAATCTTCTAATATTTCACTGATAACTTTAGTAGACTTTCTTTACATTCATTAATGATGTTCTATGCCAGTTCTGTCAAGATTTGGTAACTGTATTAATTACCATTTCATATCTTAAAGTGCAAATATGTGAGTTTACAATGAACACAGAGGGTTTTAGTCTCTATTTCACATAAAAAAAACTATTGAGGGGAGACATAGTTTGAATCTTTGTTGTTTAATATTACCTACAATTTCAATTATGTATGCATTTATTGTTAGAATCATTTTATAAAACAACCTGATAGCAGTCAAATAGAAAATGTAGGCATCATATCCTAAGCACTGATATCATATTGTCAACTAGTTTCAAATTCATTTGGAATATACTGTACTAGTATCCTAGAATCTACTTGATAAAATATATCCAATCTGCCAAAATGACTCTTTCAAATAAGTTAATGTACTGATAAATTTTCTTTTATTTAATATGTAGCTTGAAAATTGTCATGTACACATTTTTGCAGAATGATAAATGTTTTGAGATATATGCTATATGAACTAATAACAATGAATAAATGACTTGCAGAGCTTATCCACCAACACAAACATGTAACAAAGTAAAACATAATAGTGAGCTATATTTTTAGCACTTATACTCAAGAGATTCTTTGACAGATAATTCCTCCTCTGCTATTGCTAGAAAACTATTTCACTTATTACTGTCCTATACACGTTTACCACAGTTATTTCAAGCACTAATTTAATCAAATAATAATAACTCCTCCTCCTTTACTAAATAGTCTAGAATTGCTCAGTTCCTGGAAAAAATCATTTCAGTGCTTCTGATCTCATATCTTTTATCTTTAAAAAACTAACATTAAACTGAAGTATACTTCATGTAGCATTCTTTTTTTAAAAAATTTAATTGATTTTAATTGTAACATAATACAATCACATAAAATCATGAGAGATAAAAAAGTGAATCTAAGATTTTAACATATATATGTCGCACGTGTGTATATATATATATATATATATATATATATATATATATATATATACATACACAGAAAATTAACACATTTATAAAAACTGAAGTATATACAAAGACATCCAATGAAATCATTAGAAATAAACTATTATTTTCTGTTTATATCATACATCACAGATAAGAAAGGAATGAATAAAGTGCACTTATAAAAGTTAATACTTTTTTCAACAAGTTTTGCAGATTGACCCACAAATGATGATCATATGTTTTCCTAGTTGTTCTAGAAATTATGTTTTTTATTTGTAAATTACATACATCATTTAATAGATTATTGAACTCAGAAAATGTGGGAGGAGATCCAGATATCCAATTCTTTGTTATGGATTTCCTAACCACTGCTAGTATTGCCCAAAGTAAGGAGTACTTTATTTTTCTAACACATAGTGGAACAGGTGTATTAAGTATAACCAAGGATTTGCTTAAAATAAAGTTGTCAATGAAAAGTACCTGTAGTAAATCATTCACATTTACCCAAAAGATGTTTAAAGTTGGACAATTGTAAAACATATGAGCCCAATTTATGTCTATATTTGATTTACATTTATTACATATATTTTGTTGTTTGTTAATTTTGTCCATTAATTGAGGAGTGTAAAATGACTTGTTCACGAATCTCCATGTATATAGTTTCCATCTCAAAGAAAAAGTAGTTTTTCCTGCTGATTTTAATATATTTGTGTTGTCTTGATCAGCCAGAGAATTATTATTAATTAAACTATAATAGTTCCAGTAATTCTGTGGGCAACTAAATGTTTCTTCTCTTAAGATTCTAAAAATGAAAGAAAGTTTGCCTGAGTAAGTATGATTGTGTAGCAGGGTTGATTGAAGAAATTGTAATAAAATCCTAGGATCATGTTTGGTGAATGAAGATATAATTTATAGCTTATTATCTAGAGATAATATGAGTGTTTGAATATCTAGCCACATGGATTTGTCCAGTTGATATTCCTGTATTATGTGATCAGCAGATTTAGCCTTATGTTCAGAAGTCAATTGGAACCAGAACTTGAGCTCATTATTTTTAAAAATGGAGATTTTGTTTGAATCTGAGGTTAAAAGAATTTCTTGTGTGAATGCTATGGGGAATAATAAAAAAAAAACATTCTTTGTATTTAGGATGTTTATATATAAAATTTCTAAAGTTAATTATGATATAATGAATGTAACTAGCAGTATGACTAGGAGTTATATAAGTGGCAAAATAATCTTTTAAAATCCATAGTGTAGGATTGCTTATTATTTCTAACTTAGTTGAGGGCCTCGTTATTAACTGCATAGCTGATAATTCCCAAAGTAACTTCCATTTGGCTGAATATGTAGTGTCTAAAAGTTGTGTAATTGTTCTGATTATGGAGGAAGTCAAGTAAAGATTTAAATCTGGAAATGCTGTCCTTCCATTATTCCAGCTATTAAGATGTTGATTAAATGCTATTCTTGTTTTTTTTGAGACCAGAACAATTTTAGTAATAAAGTATTTAACTTATTAATAAACTTTTTTGAAGGAAGAAGTTGAATAGATTGCATAATATACAACATATTTGGTAGAATTATCATTTTTATAAGGGTTAATCTTTCCTCTGTGGTGAATAATATCATATTCCATTTAGAAAGTAAATTTTGGATATTTTCAAAACACTTGTTATAGTTTAGTTGTACTATTGATTTAACATCTTTAGCAATAATAATTCCAAGATATGTAATTTGATCTATATTTGGAGTTTGTTGAACATAATAATTACATTTGTTGCTTCTTCTTGAGTATATGGATATAATTTTAGTTTTACTATCATTGAAAGATAACCCTGAAATCCTTTGAAAATTTTTGATTGAATCAAATAAGGATAATATAGAAGAGTCATTTCCTTTTGTTGTGATAAGTACATCATCATCATATAATTGGATTTTAGCTGTTATATCTTTATCTACTTCCAAACCTTGTATATTGCTATTTCTTATATTATTTGCCCATGGTCCCATTATCAGTGTGAACAATAATGGGGAAAGGGGGCAACCTTGTTTGGTACCTCTTATGACAGGGATTTTATTGGAGATGTATGAGCCGATTTTAATATAAGCAAAAGTTCCTTCATATAAATGTTTTAAGAGATTAATAAAGTTGTATGAGAAGTTTAAACACTATAGAAGTGTGAACAAGTAATCCCAATTAATTGAATCCAAAGATGCATTTATGTCAAGACTAATTAATGTCAAGTTCTTTTTTTTTCCTTTGAGAAAAATCAGTAAGGGCTAGTGTTCGTTTTATATTATCAAAGGTGCTTCTATTGGTCACAAAGCCTGTTTGATCATCATCTATTAATTTAGGTAGAAACATCTTTAGTCTTTCAGTGAATATATTCATAAACATCTTATAATCGACATTTAATAAGGATATGGATCTGTATGAGGAACATTTTTTAGGGTTTTTGTTAGATTTTAGAATGGGTGATATGAAGGTATACTTCCATGAAGGAGGTAGTATGGTATAATTTTGGGCTGCATTATATACATTATGTAAAAGGGAGATAGCTATTTTGGGCATAATCTTATAAATTTCGGAAATTATGCCATCCATTCCTGGCGCTTTGTTAGGTTTAAGCTTATTAATTTGATTTTGTACTTCTGTTAAAGTGATTTATTTATCAGTAAAGTTTATTTGTTGTTTATTTAGTTTATTACATAAGTTTTTATTAATAAAATCCTTTATTTTATCCTTTGATTCTATTTGTTGTATGTTTTGATTGATTTCATGAAAATGAATTCTAAATTCTTCTATTATATCTTGTATACTGTGTACTTCCTTTTTCTTCCTTTTAAAGTATATATCTTTAATGTAATTATGTTTATTTAGTCTTTTGGTTTTGTTTTTGAGGTTGGTTAAGTGTTTAGAATTTAAAGAGTAGGCAATAAATTTATATGTTTCGAGAGTGATCATCGTTTTATGATGATGAATAGTCCTATACCCTTCATTTAGTTTATTTATCTCATCTCTTATATTTTTGGAAGTAAGATAATCTTTATTGTTGAGATGCAGTATATCTCATTTATCCTGTATTGTTCTGCTATCTTTTTCCCAAACTTTCTATTTATTGTAATACTATTTATTAATTTGCCCATATAAATAAGCTTTAAAGGCATCCCAGAAATATATGTCATGTGTATTGGAAGTTAAATTTACAGTTATAAAGTTTAATATTTCTTATTTATTGAGCTGAAACTGGGCAGGATATAATTTTACTATTAGCTAGATCATAAATCATAAGTCATAAATGTCTTTAAGTAGGTATGTGTCCATGAATTTTTTTAACTGCTTAGCTTGTGGTGTAGTTTTTCTTTTCCCTAGTGTAGTTGTATCTTTCAGATCTAAAATGCAATTAAAATCACCCTCCATTATAAGGTTTCCATCGGAATGGGATATTATTTGATTTAAAAGTTGTCTGACAGTATTGGTACCAATACCTGGGAACCAATAATTGTTTATTAGAGTATATATTTTTTGTTTATTTCAACTATGGCCAAGCATAACAGTCCTCTGTTGTCTTGATATATTTTAATTATTTTAGGTATAGGGAAAGATTTATTCCATAGGATGGCCACACCTCTTTTCTTTTTTATATGTTCTGAACTTGTAATAATTATGTATTTGTTTTTATCTAGAAACTTAATATTATCTTTCATTAAGTGAGTTTCTTGTAAAATATTGTTTGGTTTATGTAATGCTAGGTATATGAACATACTACTTCTTTTATAGGGGTTATTCAAACCATTTATGTTAATTGATAAGCCTCTTAATGTAGTCATATTATATAATAATGTGTATAGGGTTGATTACTAGCATATCAGTTTCATGTATGTAGTTAGTGGATCTCACTTAAAAAAAAATTGTTTAACCTGTGAATAATAAACCTTAAATCATTGTGTGAAGTATGTATTTTATAGACTTTATATCTAATATTTCTCTGCATATAAGGTACACTGGATGTCAAAAAGAACTTTTTTGTAAAGATGGTAACATGTTTCATATTAAAAAAACACAATACAGCTCCCCGACTGGAGTTATAAATTCCTCGTCTCAATGACATCAGTCACTGAGAACAAATCCTTAAGCAGTAGCAACAAAACACAGCCTCCACTAATAGTATATATTATGTAATTAAAATGTGAAATAGAAATAGAAAGTATAGCAATTAAACATATAAGGTTATATTTTGAATATCTCATCAAGTACGAAAAGATAGCTAAGAAGAAAAAACATACTATATATAGATTGTATATGTCCAAGGATAGAATAAACTAATAGAACTACCTTAATTAACTTATAACATTTAAAGTAATAAATAAGACTGAGTAAATTGATCTATAACCTTATATCTAGTGTTAAATAGTAGCTGTTATTTATCTATATAACAATTTATATTAGTTGCTGAACATCAGGTAAGATTATATATGACCAAGATTATATTATCATAACAACTGTCATGTTCATATAAATAATGCAATCAACCTTAGTATATTCATATGTTATAATAAAATCCTTCCTTTAGAAGTATAAGTGTAGACATGAACAAATAACAAAAAAAATAGGTATAATAGGTACTGATAAACAAGTGTAATTATAAAAATGCAATTGATAACAATCTTATGCAAGAAATTATTTGCCTGATAAAATATCAGTGAGAGTTAACCATGGTTCTAGGTTAAAAAAGTTTAAGATGTTATTGAAACCAATTGATATTAACTCTATGTTCACATTTCACTATCCACTTATGAATAAGCTTGCTGATGAGTTAATGTTAAGCCCTTACAACACAAGAGAACAGTATTATTATTGCATTTTAACTCAAGAAAATGCAGTAACTGTACTATATTAGGCAGAGATTATTCTTACAATATGAATCTATAGATCAAGAGTGTAAAAACAGATATTCAAGGCTGCTATTTAACAAATCAGCAGATGTCTAGTATGATTAATCTCTCTACAAGATGTATTAAATGCATAACTTAAAACTGACATAGATTAAATTATATCATAAAAACATGGAATGACAAGGTAACATAAATAATATATGTAAAGTTACATTGCTGTGAGTGTTGCTGGTGAATATAGATGTACTTACAGTTATATCTTCACTTTATGCACTTTCTTTTTTCTCCTTATTCTTCTTTTTTTCCCTACAAGCTTTCTTGCCTCAGGAGATGGTGATTTATATATTCCATAATGTGGTATTCAAGAAACTGTCATGTAGCCTCCAAACCAAGTAAAAATTAAAACATATTGAGTATAACATTAATTTAAGCTATTAAAGTTGCTTCTCGGTGATTTCCAAGCTCAGTACTTCCTGGAGATGCAGATCTCTTAGCGCTGACATCATCAATAGGCGTCGCGTTGCCGAAAATGCGAAGCAAAGAAGTTAATGGTGTTTTCAGGTTGAATGGATGATAATGAAGCAGTGGAAGCTCGTGGATAGCCTGCACAAGGTGAGTAACATGCAGGAATTGTCTCTAGTTATTAAATTGGCGGGAAATCCGTGGGGACAAAGGCAAACAGTTATTTTTAAGTGTATAGTAAAGTATTCAGAGACAGCTAGGTTTCAAAGGCCCTATTACAACTGTTAGAGCAAAAAAGGAAGTAACATGAGTCTTTCCCAATACTGTATTCAGAGGCAACACATGAAGCAGGGAATCACAGCACTACAGCAGGTCAGGAACATCACAAGCACATTTTGATACATTTCACCAAATAAAGGATGCCCTTTTCCATCATAAAAAAAAACAACACTTTTGCCAGCTTGTCATGTCTACCAAGAATAAAGTGACTATATAGGTTAAAACAAATAACAGCATGACTGTATAAATTAAAATAAAAATATGATATGAAAAAAAAACAAATAATAAAGGCACTGCAGCATATGAGACTGAGTGACACAAACAACAAAGTTAGCTCTAGAGTCATTACTGACATGTAAAATGATGTGTGAGAAAAGTTAATATATTAATTTAATAAACATGTCTGTTAACTATCTTTAGAACAGAGCCTGAAGCACAAAAGAAACATATGATGCATGGTGACTATATATGGAAGAGAAGGGTTAACAATATTAATACTGTAAAAGTTTTACTTAAAGTGTGTATATAACTTGTATGAATATGCATCATAAATGATGAAGAGAAAATCTTACCTTGAAGGCATATTACAACAAAAAATGGATTGGTTAGTAACAAAGTCCCTATGACAAGTGAAACATATGTGTACATTATAAATTTGGTTCATTTATTTTTTTGTCACTTTTGTTTTTCAGATGTTTTCCAAGTGGAATTAGAAGCCTTTCTTTTAAGAGAAGGACTTGCCCATTCCATTTCTTCTATTTTCTCCAGCAGTTTATCAGCTTTAACAAATGTGAGTGCAGAATCCAAGTCCTCAAATATCTTTGGTCCTTCAGGAAGGAAAATCCTTAATCTTGCAGGGAACAAAAGGTGAGTTTTGATCTGTATTTTCTTTAATTCTTTTACTAAAGGTAAAATGTCTTTCTCTTGGCAATTACCATTGTTGAATAGTCATTGTCAAAACGAATGAAAGAATCATTGTATTTCAAAGGAGACTGAGACCAGGCAGTCTTTATTGCTAACTCCTTATCAGATGATGAGATAAACTTTACTATGACTGACCTTGGTTGTTTTTTATTAATGTTGCTGGTAGCTGTTAATGACCGGTGAGCCCTTTCTGTTCCGAAGGACATAGCCTCTGGGAGATCAAGTGTTTTAGGTAACCAGATGTTGAGAAAGTTTGTCTTATTGTTTCCTTCTATATTTTCAGGGAGACCAAAAATCCTCATATTATTTCGACAGGATCTGTTTTCAAGATCATCCATCTTTGTTTTGTAACATAGTGTTTTGTTTGAGTAAAAATTCTGTTGTTTTCATTCTCCATTAATCTGCCGTCCATGTCATTTAGTGATTGTTCAATACTGGTTATTTGACTTTTTTGTTGCTTCAGATCTTCTTGTATCAGGTCCATCTGTTTAGTGTTTTTTTTTTCCTTAAAGTTGTCTATTTTAGACTCAATTTTATCAATCTTAGTATTCAAGTCTTGAACGTTAGATATTAAAGTCTGTAGTTCTCTTTTAAGGCTGGAGTCATGGTTACCTGTCTTAGTGAGACTCATGCTGGAATTCTTTTTTAGATGAGAAGACATTTTCCTGAAAGATTTTTGACTGGAAAACATGTCCACTTTTAGTTTTTTAGTAGATATTCCTGTAGTAGAAGTTAAGTATTAACAATATATGTAGAAAAAAAATCCAAGTTTTCTTGTTAGAAGACAAAAATCCAGTAAAATTAAATTTCCTTTAGTGGAGCTGATGAATTCTGCTGCTATACTATGCCCATGCTGGCCATGCCCCCCTCTTCATGTAGAATTCTTGAACACCATGTTTTTATGCATTTTAAACAGGACCTAACCACATTTATGCCAGCCCTCAACTTCCAGTGACAATCATTAACAAAAAAAAAACAAGCACACATGCAGACTGTACTACCTATGAGGACTCACTCCTAAATCTAAATGCTGACCACACTTTTAATTTATACTCTTCTTATTTTCAGAAGATTTCAAATCCTGAGCTGTTCCTTAAAAGCTCTAACCTGATAACATGTAACATCCACACCTGAAATCTATATAAAAGGTTCAGTTTTTTTTAATCTATCAACTCAACTCGCAGACAAAACTTGTACTTCACTGTTTTTTCATCTAAAACGTAGACCCCTCGCCCATGTACTGCATGACAGAAATATTAATTAAAATGATAATACAAAGTTTGCAACACAAAAATATCCAATAAAATTCCTTTCATTATTGCAAGTCAATGGCACAAGCTCAAAAATCAAATTCAGATACGTCTTTACCTAAAGGATAATTTTGCCTGAACTGCCTTTAAACATTTATTCTGCAGTTACAACTAATGTTTCCCATTGCCTTCCAGTCAAATCTGTAACAACTCAACCTACCCAATGCCAAGACCAAGGAGGTAGCATCTCTCCCTAAAATGTTCATACTAACCACTTGACAGGTAGCCTTATTTGTTCTATCAACCTAGGACCACAGAAACAGTGACATCTCTGCTCCTTCTCATAGACTCAGTGCATGTCTGTTTTACACTTGACAGTAAATATAATTACTTACAAAAACTACACTGAGTCACCATCCTACCATGCATAACAGTAGCTGCTTATTGCTATCCACATGTAAAATTGCTTTTATTCTAACATCTGCAAAGTTAGCAATTGCTTAAGGTTCTCAATCAACCACTCTGTCAGTCATAAGTTATTCTGTTTATTACTTCACAGCTATCTCTCTCAATATGAAAGCCTCTCCCAACTCATTTTCCATTAGAATGTTTTCCATTTAAGCTGCTTAACTTTTATAAAGCA